>NC_073350.2:10054500-10388500 GCF_027580225.2 Misgurnus anguillicaudatus
ACACACCTCATATGGGTAATACACTATTGCCGCTATAGTTAGCCTGTCTGGAACCGAGCTGACTTAAACAACCATAATGTATGACACTTGCATTACATGCGAACGGCCCCTACGCTAATAGAACTCTGTTTTTGTCTCCCTGTCTCGTCCTCGGGCCCGAGGACAATGACACAAACAGACCCAGTTCCTGTTGCTGTGAAGGTCATCGCACCACTGATCTACTGGCTGTCCTTCAACGTCATGCCTAGCTGATGCCCGACCAACGACCACCGGCTGAACCAGTTTAATCCGCTTCCTATCCCTACCGTATCTATATCTATATATATATACATATTAATCTCTCCCAAGGGTTTTTGTCCTTCTAGGATTTTTCCCACCGGGTTTTTTTCCTAGGGGGTTTTTAGTCCCAGGGAGAGTCAGCCAACTTTGGCTTAGCACTTTACTGTATATGTAACACTATTAATACGCTTGCTTGTACGGTTTAACCTTAGCCGCTATGTTCTACTGCTTATATTATCTATTGATTTTCTGTGTTCTCCTTTACATCTACTCATCTAAAGCTGCTTTGCAACAATTAACATTTGTGAAAAGCGCTATATAAATAAAATTGAATTGAATTGAATTGAATATTCCATTTCCTTGGACTTTTGGGGATTTATGAACAATTTGTTTTGGACAATTTCACCGAAGCGGATAAAGGGAAGATTTTGAAGGTAAGTAAATATCCTAAATCGGCGCTGCCCGGTTCAGGTAACTAACAACTAGATTACAGTTTTTGACTGCTATAAATCATATTATGCTTTGTGTGTGCGCTTAATGGAATCCCGAATGTCTAAGCTTTCAAACGATGTGCCACAAAGTTTCAAAGTTACAATGACGTAATGCAGCCTCACGTGCAAGGGAGGGGGTGTACCGTGTACGGCACAGTGTTCCTTATCAGGTTAATTCGGTTGTCAGTCCCGTAAATTACTGAATTGTGTGTGTACAGAACTGGATTAAGCATTAAAAGGTGACAATCGAATTAATATGCACAGCGATTCAGGGAAATAATTAAAGGTATTTTCAGGGTAATCAATGCGATGTTGTAAAATATATGAAGAGTTTCGTTGCAAAACGAGATAAATCCATGTTTTAACATTTTTGTCAAAACATGTTTATTATTATGTTATCATGTTATTATTTTGTTTTATGGTGCTACTAAGCTTTATTTTTCTAGGTTATGAAGGTTTAAATCAAAACAAACCAACTGCAGTTTCATTGAATTAATTGGAATGCACAACCAAAAAACGATATTTCTGAGCAATTTACGAGTTCGCCCCACTGACAATAAAGTGGGACTGCTAATATGCGTGAGTGGCGTGCTGTCCCGGGGCGAAGATTCCGAGCTCGGGAAATACCCCCGAGTTCGGAGCGTTCGTCCCTTGACCGGGGAAGGAGCCCGGGCCTGGGGCGTGCCCTGACCCGGGTTATCCCCGGTGCTGAGCTAAATGTACGTAGTGAGGCGAAGGGGTGGAGGTGGGTTTGCGATAATTCCGGAGAATGAGGGTAAGGAGTCTTGATTATTTATAGAGCTGGTACTAAGTTTGTTGTGTTTATTAGTGATTGCTAAACAGCTGTGTTCATTGCTTAATGATCGAGAGCCAGCCGTGTTCATTGATTAGTTAATGAGAGCCAGCCGTGTTCATTGATTAATGATCGACAGCCAGCCGTGTTCATTGACTGATCAGCTCCTCCCAAACCTTGTTTATATAAAACATCATTTAAAAAAACGATGGTTATCTCGTTTTGCAACGAAACTCTTCATATATCCATATTTAAAACTTAAGAAACGAAAATAACTAGCTCCCAGTAACACTGTCATCTTAGACTCCTCTGCATCAGCAGAGAGTATCAGTGTAGTTTACGCATTTTTCGTAGTGACGTATGACATAATATGGATGATGGCAATCCATATTATCCACTGCTATTATCCACTAGGTGGCGCTTTTACCCAACTATAAAACAGAGAAGCATTCACTGATCCAAAAACAGTAAAATGTATGTGTATGTTTTATCTGCTCTCTAATAAAAGTCATTTAAAAAACGCAATTATCTCGGCTGTTTGCTCAAAATTTTGTATTTTTGAAGAAACCTACCCATATTTGAGAGCTGATAAAAAGAGAACAAATGAAGATAGGTTTTGAAACATTTTTTTGTTTGAAAGCAGAGGGGCTGTTCTTTCATTTGATATATTGTATGTTTATATTAGGGCTGTCAATCGATTAAACCTTTTGATCTAATTAATTACATACTACTACATACTGTGATTAATTAATCTAAATTGATCGCATACATAATTTTTGCTGTGAAAGTATTAAAGGAGCATTTCACCCGTAGAAACATTAATCTTTATTGAAAGTGTGTCATATTTGTAGTTGAAATGTAACACACATTTCGAATTTGATGCCTATTTGACAGAGAAAAGTGCAACACTGAATTCTGTATTTCTCCTGTCTCAGCGGCAACTGAGAAAATGATTCAAAAACATGACTGGGGTTCTAACTATACAAAGTTAAATGCAAATGGGTGAAGTGTCCCTTTAGATATTTCAATTTAAATGAATAATCAGCATTAGTGACATTAAATTTCAAAAACTCTTTTATTATTATTTCACTGTTCAAAAAATGGCCATAACAATCAACAAAATGATCTACAGTAATATGTTAACCCTTGTGCATCCTTGAGGACATTTTTGTCTTTTTCAGTTTTTTTTTGTTTTTTTTGATAACTTTGCCTGCGTTAATGCTAACTGCATAAAATTTGCCACAGGTGTGCATTTTTATTGGAATTTTTATATTTTACCTTCATTTCCCTTAAAAAATCTATTTTCTACTAGGTACACAAAATAGTTCCTCTCAAAACCTTTTGGACAAAAATGTCCCCATTGAAACACATTAAAACTGCAATTTTTAATCCCGGTGCCATTCAACTATAAAATTATGCAATCTTTGTTAACAGGCTTTCATTCCGTTGGCAAGGCTTCAAAATTAAAATTTTTACTATTTTTTACCAGATGGTGCAATTTTTTTAGGTTTGGCATATAAAGCAAATTATTGCTTTATTGTTGTTTTCTGCTTATGCATATTATAGAGCCAGTTAGATATATTATGAAGCTATAATTGTGTGGGTGTTTTGGTATGGATGTCAGAGTGTGGTTTGTATGTGTGTACTGAAAATTGTATGTGTGTGTGTGTGTGTGTGTGTGTGTGTGTGTGTGTGTGTGTGTGTGTGTGTGTGTGTGTGTGTGTGTGTGTGTGTGTGTGTGTGTGTGTGTACCTGGTAATTATCACGTGGTGACCAATTGTCCCCACAAAGATAGGAATACCAGTATTTTTGTGACCTTGAGGGACATTTTGAGGTCCCCATGAGAAAACAAGCTTATAAATCAAACAGAATGATGTTTCTTGAAAATGTGAAATAGGAAAAGGGTTTCTGTGATGGTTGGGGTTAGAGAACGGGGTAGGTAAGGGGAATAGAATATACAGTTTGTGCAGTATAAAATGCATTACGTCTATGAAATAACCCCACAAAACATGGAAACCAGAATGTGCGTGTGTGTGTGTGTGTGTGTGTTTGTGTGTGCGTGCGTGCGTGCGTGCGTGCGTGCGTGCGTGTGTGTGTGTGTGTGTGTGTGTGTGTGTGTGCGTGTGTGAACAGTTTGAAAGAAAAAAATATTGTACTAGAAATCACAAGAACTGCTGCAAAGGAGGTGTCTTTTTTTTCATAAAAAACAACAGTGGCATTGTGTAAACAAACCAGCATTTGAAGGGTTAAAATTCTGAAAATTAATGAATGTTTGGTCATTGTGATTAGAGCTGATGCTGGTTAAAAAAATGGCATCAGTGAAAGTGGAAAAAAATTATTAATCTTATAATATTTTTATGACACTTTTTTGACATGGACATTTTTGTCCTTTATGGACCTGAGAGGTAACTTTTTTTTAATCTGATACTGCATAAAAAATATGAATGCATAAAAATTAGTGTTGTTGTTAATCATTGACATATCAAAGACTGTAATACTCAAAGAAAAAAAAATCTGCTTAGCATTTAGTAAATTGAAAATAATTAAAAAAATTCTTTTTTTCATAAAAAAAGAAGTGGCATTGTGTAAACAAACCAGCATTTAAAGGGTTAAAATTCTGAAAATTAATGAATGTTTGGTCATTGTGATTAAAGCTGATGTTGGTTAAAAAAATGGCATCAGTGAAAGTGGAAAAAAATATTAATCTATAATATTTTTATGACACTTTTTGGACATGGACATTTTTGTCCCCTGTGAACCTATGTGTAACTTTTTTTAATTGATGCACAAGGGTAAAGGAAATAAATTCAAAAGTGCTTCAGGAACATTATTTTTTTCACTGTACAAAAAAGGCATCTTAGGCCACGTTGCAACATGATCTCATAAAGTTCCGTGGGATAGTCACGGAAATTTGTGCTCATTTTTCCGTGGCATTCTCACGGATCCCCGCATTTTTCCGTGGCCCTGCTACGGACTGTCTTTTTCCGTGGCATTCTCACGGATTGGTTACTCAATTGCTTTTTCCTATTTTCTATTTTCGCTTCGGTTGAACTCCCCTCAATGTGAACATATTTCTCTTATATGTGCCATAAATAAACTCAGGCAACAGAGACCCAAAGTTTAACAGTGCAATATCAATTGCCGGGCTTTTTGTGCAATTGAACATAAACCTTAAATAAAAAATCCCCCTTTACCTTTGGTATTACAGGACGTGCTAGGTCGTACCTCTGAATTAACGTTAACTCCTGGATGCTTTGCATTGATGTGGTACTTTAAAGTGGACAAACTTCGGTAATATGCAAATTCCTTGCTGCAGACATTGCAGATTACTTTATTTTTATCATAACTTCTTTTTTAACACGTTATTTTTTTCTCAGATTAATTAACAGCCCTAGTTTATATATTTAAAGAAAAAAATTCTGGAAGGCATTAAACTTTTGTGAAAATCATAAAAAATCGTTCTGGTGCTGGCTGTCAAAGTTTTTTTTTTAAATGTGACTTAAACGAGTTAATGGTGAGTAAATAATGGGGTAATTAAAATTTTTGTCTAAACTAACGTTTTAAAAAGACATGGACGAAGGTGTTTTCAATCCAGCGAAAATTATGTATTTGCGAACAGCAACTATGCAGCAAAACATAATCACCCCCCATCAACTGGTCGACAGAAACTGAATCAGGCTTTGAAATGGCCGAGCTGCTACTGTACATCTTCAGTGTGCTGTTCCCATTTTAGTAGAAGCTAATTTTCCTTTATCTCTTGGTAGTTTTTATGTCTATGCCCCCTTGTGAACACCTGGCACAACATGGGTTGCTTTCATCTGTCCCTGCTAGTGGATTTGACAAAACTAAATCTCGACCTGCCGCATGGCACCCAGTTGCTTATCCTCCATTGTTTTTCAGTGGAAACTTACATTTTGGCATCTTAGCTGATCTGCCACCTGCAGTGGTAAGCAAAATTACTTAGTCTAATGCATAATTTATAGTCACACGTAGGCTCTACAGTGTAGGCTATGAGTAAGAGGTAAGTAGCTCTGTAGCCTGACTCTCACCTTGGCAAAAATTTTACAACGCATCCTTTCTATGAGTGATTTAACTCAAACTGTAACAATAGATGCTGTCTATTTACCTCCATCACTGCTGGTCTTCTCAAATCATACACAACATGTTGCTGTTTCTTTTGTGGGTTTACAGAGCAAGCTGGTTGTTCTTTGTCTGTTGCACTGCTACTGTGGGTTACACCCGTGGATACTGCCTACTAGCGGTCTTCATGTGTAATTGCACGTCGACACAGAAGTATGAATGAAAAACTGACGCATTGCCTACGGTATTGAACTATAATGAGCACTTAAGACGCCATCTAGTAAGCATCTCTATGCTTTTGTGGAGTGGAGTCTTTTCATAAACTGATGTTTCTCCAATGGAAGAAAAACATTGAGGTGCTCAAATCAGGATGTACTAACATTCCGTAACAGTTGAAATGTCTCTTAAAAGTGTCATGATGAACGTCAAATATGTTATTGAGATTGAATTAAAATACTATAAGATCATTACAGATATTATCTCGCTACAGTCAATCTATATTTGATTTCTTTCTGAGCATCAGATCACAATCTTACTTTAGTAGCTCCAGTTTACAGTGAGGATTCCTCAGTCCAAGAGAGATCAGCTTTACTCCTAAATCTCTTAGATCATTCCAGCTCAGGTTTAGATCTCTCAGGTGTGATGGGTTTGATCTCAGAGCTGAATTCAAAGCAGCACAACCTTCTTCTGTGATAGCACAATTACACAATCTGTAGAAAGATAAATAAAAAACAAGATCTTAGGCAGAGATGCTAAAGCTACCTAACAACAATGAAAAGTTTTGAGTTATTGTTGAAGACATCCCAGTGACAAAGAAACTTCACAAAGTCTCTCACACAAAACCTTTGATATCGAAACACTAGATTGCACTATTAAACTGTGATGTGATATCTTTTCACTAATCTGATTATAAGTCACACATCAGTAGGGTTGGGTACCGAAATGAGCCTATATGGGCGGTACCTACCGGACCAAATCAGAACACAGATTTCGGTGCCTCTTAATGCATGAACGGCTGACTGAAGTATTTTGCTCTCTGTAGAGCAAAAAGCATAATCACACAAGCACAGCGCATGATCGCTAGTTAAATTATACTGCACTCATATGGTGTAAATAATTTCCTGACTTACAAAATTCACGTGAATGTGAAAGTCGGAAAGCTTTGAAAATACATAGGATTCAAGTTTGATTTCTTCGCTTAACTTAGGTGAGTTTGTTCATATTTTACATTGTTGTAGTTTTATATTGATAAAAAACGTAAACCAATCATTTGTTTTGAAAAATCTAAGGATCTTTAGATTTATTTCTGTTATAGGGCGGGTAAAATGTTTTCCGTCTATTCGTTTTTGTTAAACGTTTTGTTTAATATAAGCGAGTCATTTTACTCATTTATTGTTGTTCTGTTTAAATAAAAAAAAATGAACAAATAAGCATTCGTAGTAATGAAAAATGATGTCAATTAAATCTTTCATTTATTTGTGTTTTAACGCAGATACCATCCGTCGAATTCTTTTTATTAATAAACAAGCAATATAAGCAAGTTTGTCATTGAAGCAACTATTTTATTGGAGTTGAGTTTTTCGTTAAGAGTAATAATGAACAAACGTTATAAAAATTAATTTTATTAATAAATGGAAATATTAAATAATCTAATGTTAAAGATTAAATAGCCAACTTTTAAACTTCTTTGCCAAATATATTTTCATTTAAAATATGCGCTGTGTTTAATAAGTTTAAAATGTGAAAAAATCCTCATCTGCACATCCCTAATAATACAAATCGAACAAATTTTGTAAGAATATATGTCCAGCTTATTTTTATATTCTGACTTAAAAGAACAATTTGGAAAATGAGATCCTCAGAGGAGCGCGTGAATGCCGCAATTGATCTGACAACAGCTTATTTTGCTATTTTTGGTAACATCTCTTCAGAGAATTTGCTAAAACGTATTACCTCACTTATGTTTTTATTAGTACTTTGGCTCATATTGGCCTGAGATGGGCCGCGACAGTCACGGGTGTGAAGTTCATCGGAGACAAGCAGAAAGCGTCAAAACGTGAATGGTTTCACAAGCCGATAAGAAAATATTTTGGGTGAATTCCAAATGCCATTGAAGGGCACTTCACGAATAGGATGTCGCATGAACAGTCGATCCAAATAAAGAGAAAAAGACGCTGTATTTTATTGCTCTATTTGCCAAGTGTGTTTAATTAGCCACACTATGAGACACAATTGCGCAGTTCAAGAGATCTGATCTTCGAAGGGAATAGGACATAGGAAGGATCACTTTTGATTAGAACTCGCCCTTTTTCTTCTTGTGAGCGGCAGCCGCGTAGGCTTTAACCAATCATTGAACAGATTATTAACAACCAATCATAGAACATTTTTCTGTACTCAAAGTGGAGTGTTGAGAAGATTTTATTTAATTCACAAATCAAAAATCTCATAAAGAAGAAATCAAGAATGCAGGTCTTAAAAGATGATGGTGCTTTAGGCAAATCATTAATAAACAAATTATGACAAACAGAGAAGAATTTTCATTGTGTTTTATGCTGTACTTTCATCTACCATCTTTTTGTGACTCTGCTTTAGGGCGCACTCACACTATCCAAACCAAACCGCGCTCGGGCGCGTTTGACCCCCAAAGCCTGGTTTGTTTGACAAGTGTGATTGCTCTGTTCCGCGTCGGGGCACGGATTGGTTAATCGCGCCACGGCCGGGTTGCAGAGGTGGGCCGGAGCGCGGTTCACTTGGGCTCAGGCGCGGAAGGCTGTGGTGTGAGCGCATTCGCGCCTGAGCGCGATTCAAAAGGTGAAGACGTCAGTTGCGCGACCACTCACCTTCATCTGCCTCCGTATAAACCATTTGATGCGTGCAGCGGGGTACGTGAATGTCCGAGCTGCGCGCGTGGCAGATCAACTAAGCAATATGATGACATGTGAGAGGGCTGTCTGTAATCGCGCACCAAACGACTCCGGGCAAAAAGCACAGACTTATCATTACGGTGGGTTCCAGTCTTAAGGGAGAGCTTTACTTCCTGCTTTTTTCAAAACAAACGCATCTTAATGACGAAAGCGCGCCCGGACTCGGATCGATAAAAAGTACAATGTGAGTGCGTGCACCATGGGGGAGAAGGGAGGGGTGACAATCGCGCTGGGGCATGGCCTGGTTTGGATAATGTGAGTGCGCCCTTAGGCACCGGAACCGTTTTAAAAGTATCGATTTGGCACCGGTATCGAGAAATAAAAAAACAATACCCATCCCTACACATCAGATATCTGCTTAAAGGATTAGCTCATAAATAGTCATGCAAGATGTTTACTGAATGTCTTTCTTGCTTTAGTCAAGGATTTTTTTCTATATAGTCGACTTCAATTGACCCCAATGATTTATAGGTTCATTTTGCTAAATAAGACCCTTATGCCTCGCTTGGGTAGTTTAGAGCCCATTGAAGCTGCACTGAAACTGCAATTTGAACCTTCAAACCATTGGTGTCAAATGAAGTCCACTATATGGAAAAAACCCTGGAACCCAAAAAACTTAATTTCTTTTCGACTAAAGAAAGACAGACATAAACATTTTGGATGACATGAGTAAACTATCAGGACATGTTCTTACTCCTTTAATAGATATCAACTCTCTCTACTAAATAAAATCTTTTGTTAAGAATTATTCCCCTAAATTAAGAATTAAAAAAATCATACAACACACAAAGATTGTGATACATATGTACTCTGGTTGTGAAGATATCTTAATAAATAACACAGTATACTGTTTAGTTTAATTGTTGTTAGTTTTACTTACTGAACTTTTTTGGATTCTTTGATCACAGGTTGTAGTCTCACAAGAACTTCATCTGCTTTATTTGCATGACCAATAAATGTATTTAGATTAAGTTCATCCAAATTCTGCTCAGACATCAACAACACAAAAACTAAAGCTGCCCACTGTGAAGAGGAGAGACTGAAATTTCCTACTGAACTAGATTTTACATAATGTTGAATCTCCTTCACCAGTGAATCATCACCCAGTTCATTCAGACAGTGAATCAGATTGATGGATTTGTCTGTAGACAGATTCTCATTGAACTTCTGTTTAATGTACTCAACAGTTTCCTCTTTCTTGTAGGAGCATCTTCCCATCTGTGTCAGTAGATCCTGTAAAATAATCTGATTGGATTTCAGTGAAAGACCCAGAAGAAAACGGAGGAAAAGATCCAGATGTCCATTCTTACTCTTTAAAGCTTCATCTATAGCTTGCTGATGGAACTTGGATAATGAAATGTGTTCTGATGATTTATGTTTCTTTATGTCCAACACTTTGTTAAACTGATCAGGTGCTGGGTTTTGATCAAACCCATTTCTGTTGTTGTTTGTGAAAGAGAGGTGGGCATAAAGAGCTGCTAGATGTTCCTGGATGCTGAGATGAACAAAGCAGTAAACTTTCCTCTGATACAAACCAAACTCCTCTCTGAAGATCTGAGTACACAATCCTGAGTAAACTGATGCTTCTGCTTCATCAATGCCACACTCTCTCAGGTCTTCATCATAGAAGATCAGATTGCCTTTCATAATCTGGTCAAAAGCCAGTTTACCCAGTTTAAAGATCATGTCTTCATCCTTCACTTTCTTCTCATAGTCCTTCTGATGTTTGATGTTTATCTGAATGATCAGGAAGTGTGTGTACATCTGAGTGAGAGTTTTGGGGATCTCTTGGCTCTCTGCTTCACTCAATATTCTCTCTAGAACAGTGACTGAAATCCAGCAGAAGACTGGGATGTGACACATGATGTAGAGACTCCTGGATGACTTCAGGTGTGAGATGATTTGATCAGACAGACTCTCATCACTGATTCTCTTCCTGAAGTATTCCTCCTTCTGTGGATCACTGAAGCCTCGTACCTCTGTGACTCGATCAACACATTCAGATGGGATGAGATCAGCTGCTGCTGGTCTGGAGGTGATCCAGATGAGAGCAGATGGAAACAGATTCCCCTTGATGAGGTTTATCAGCATCACGTCCACTGAGGTTGATTCACTTACATCACACAACCTCACACTGCTGTGAAAATCCAGAGACAGACGACACTCATCCAAACCATCAAAGATGAACAACACTTTATATTCTTCACTGAAGATTTCCATTTCTTTTGTTTCTGGGTAAAAAAGATGAAGAAGATCTAAAAGACTGAGTTGTTTGTCTTTCATCAGATTAATCTCTCTGAAAGGAAGTGGAAATATGAGGTGGACGTCCTGATTCTCTTTCTCTTCAGCCCAGTCCAGAATGAACTTCTGTACAGAGACTGTTTTTCCAATGCCAGCGACTCCTTTTGTCAGCACACTTCTGATGTGTTTGTGTTGTTCAGGTAAAGGTTTAAAGATGTCATTACATTTGATTGGTGTCTCCTCTGTTGTTGTTCTTCTGGATTGTGTCTCAATCTGTCTCACTTCATGTTCATTACTGATCTCTCCATTTTCACTCTCTGTGATGTACAGCTCTGTGTAGATCTCATTCAGTAGTGTTGGGTTTCTCTTATTTGATGTTACTTCATACAAACACTCAAACTTCTTCCTCAGATTTGATCTGAATGTACTTTGAACTTCGGCAAACTTACAATCATAACTGAAACAGATTACATAAATTAAACTGAATTTATACAGTTTAATGTAAGGAAAATTCTAACATACATACATACATACATTTAAACTAATATTAATATAATGTAAATGTTATCTGCTTTTTGTCTATTAAAAGAACAAAAAACATGAATCTTGTAATGTGAAAAACTTGACATGAGAAACACTTTGATTTTACCTGAAACTATGAGAGTCTCTTTTATTGGACTGTTGAACATTTATAGTCTGATCACTCACAGACACTCTGATCTGATCTGTTGAGTCTGATCCAGACAACTTTATTGACCTTAAACAAAGTATAAAAACAATCAGAAACAATCAGACATATTTGATATTAATGGATGAGTTTTTAAGCTCCTATTATCAAATCTTTACAGAACTGTTGTACCTCTGATCAAGCGATGTATCTTCACCTCTAAAATTTGTTGGACCAATCATAGATGTGTCACTTTTCATGGACACACAGCCGATCTCTGTTGAATCTAATCTCTTCTGATGCACTGATCTGTAACAAGACATTATGTAGACGTTTGATAACTGATTTTTCTTAACCAGACAGAATAATCATATCTACAATAATGAAGGTTTAATCAAATTTAAAAATAAGCTGTCGACCCCAAAAACAAGCGTTTAAACTAAGACACAAAAGTGAAAACAGGCAACTGGGGGAAACGTAGTCGGTGATCCACTTTTTTCTCCTTAAAGGCTGGGTTTTACGGCTTGACAGCTTATAAAAACTTATTTCTGGGTTTTTTGGCTTGTTAGCTGTACATCTTGTCACACAGCAGCTTTTAGGCATTATTCTGTTTTTGTTATAATCCAGAAATGACACGAAGGGGGCCTCTCGCAATACAAAGTCAATGGAGACGGTTGGATTGTTTTCCCCCCATTAGGCGTGGTTTTCAAATGTGCATAACTGCGCTCTGTTTATGTCACAACGTGTCAATGCTACGTGGACCGCAAGCTCTGTGGTTGGTCTGCTGGAACTCCTCCCTCAGGTTAAATAGATCTGTCACATTTTCTTGCATGCATTTTTCCACAACAGTAAAAACAATAAAAGCTATGGCATAGATCCTACACAGAACTACAAACCTGTCTTAAACAAGGCATTAAACTTGACTGTTGCGTGCAACCTGTGTCTCAGTCGCTTGTCTTTACTCATGCCTGGTTCCCCATTTAAAACAAATAGAAATTTCATCTAACTGGTTTGTTAAATTACTTGGATGAAATGACGCATTTAACACATTTTCTACTCTTTAAAATTAAAGAGTAAAATCAAAATGAGATATTCCCATATTGCACACCAGGACTTTACAACAATGAACTTTATAAACAGACTTGACGACTCTTCCAGAGTTTTACGTCATAGCCACACATAAAACGTATTTAAACCAGCAAATATTGATATCTGAGAAATAATATAATTAAAAATGCTTGGAAAAACTAAATATTTACATCGTAAGGTTGACATTTGCACAAAATTGCTCAGTGCTACTCACTTTGCCCCACCCATTATGACATTCAATTATCTATAGAGATCTGTTGTTGTACCTCTGATCAGGCAAAGTGTCTCCATCTTTAAAATTTGTTGGACCAATCATAGACAAGTCACTCTTCATGGACACACAGCTGATCTCAGGTGAGTCTAATCTCTTCTGATGGACTGATCTGTAACAAGACATTATGTAGATCAGTGGTTCTCAAACTTTTTCCACGTGCTACCCCCCTTGTGTACGGTGCATTCCTTTGCGCCCCCCCAAAGAAAGTTTATGACAAAAACTGTTCTAAAATGTAACATTTTAATTAAACAAAACATATTAAGTTATACAAAGTAGTGTTGTTGGTTAGTAGCTTTATTTTTTTAGGTTTAATTACACAGAATTCATGATAAATGAGTGTATTTTATAAAATGTCATAAAACTGGGCCCCCCCTGGCACCATCTCGCGGCCCCCCTGATGTAGATCAGTGATTCTCAAACTTTTTACACCAAATACCACCTTGTAAAATATTTGGCTCTCCAAGTACCACTAACGACCAACATTAAAATCCAGAAGTGTAGTAGGCCTAATTATTCAGAGATATGCACAGTTTAAAAACAAAGTTTTATTCCTAATAAGAACATTTATTATTTTTATTTTTATACAAATATTTATTGTTGTCAGCCAACCATTACAGAGTTTTACCGCTCTAGTCTATTGGGTTGAGATCTGGTGAATGTGGGGGCCATTTTAATGTCATGTTCAAGAAACCAATATGAAATTATTCGAGCTTTGTGACATGGTGCATTATCATGCTGGAAGCATCCATCAGAGGATGGATACATGATGGTCATAAAGGGATGGACATGGTCAGAAACAATGCTCAGGTAGGCCGTGGCATTTAAACGATGCCCAATTGGCACTAAGGGGCCTAAAGTGTGCCAAGAAAACATCCCCCACACCATTACACCACCACCAGCCTGCACATGGGTAACAAGGCATGTTCAATCCATGTTTATATTCTGTTTACAAATTCTGACTCTACAATCTGAATGTCTCAACAGAAATCGAGACTCATCAGCCCTGGCAACATTTTTTCAGTCTTTAACTGTCCAATTTTGGTGAGCTTGTGCGAATTGTAGCCTCTTTTTCCTATTTGTAGATGAGATGAGTGGTACCCGGTGGGGTCTTCTGCTGTTGTTGCCCATCCGCCTCAAGGTTGTGCGAGTTGTGGCTTCACAAATGCTTCACAAATGGCGTAGATCCTACACAGAACTACAAACCTGGCTTAAACAAGGCATTAAACTTAACTGTCGCGTGCAGGGGCGTCAGACTGGGGGTAAAACCAGTACTGATTACCAGGGCCCCAAAGGAAGAGAGGGCCCTTGAAAAGTCTGGAATATATTATGGGGGTGGGGCATGGGGCCCATCAAAACTCCCTATGCATAGGGCCCGAGATCTTGTGCAACGCCCCTGGTCGCGTGCAACCTGTGTCTCAATCGCTTGTCTTTACTCATGCTTGGTTGGTTCCCCATTTAAAACTAATAGAAATTTCATCCAACTGGTTTGTAAAATCACTTGGATAAAATGACGCATTTAACACATTTTCTACTCTTTAAAATTAAATCGCAAATCGAATTGCAATTCCACAAAAAAAAACGCATTTAGATATTCCCCCATATAACACTTTATAAACGACAAGATGACTCTTCCGAAGTTTTACATCACATAAAGGGTATTTAAACCAGCAAATATTTATAACTGAGAAATAATATAATTAAAAATGCTTGGAAAAACTCAATATTTACATATGCTACTCACTGTGCCACTGTGCCCCCCCATCATGACATTCAATTATCTATAGAGATCTGTTGTTGTACCTCTGATCAGGCGATGTGTCTTCATCTTTAAAATTTGTTGGACCAATCATAGATGTGTCACTCTTCATGGACACACAGCTGATCTCTGTTGAATCTAATCTCTTGTAATGGACTGATCTGTAACAAGACATAATACAGTAGATGTTTGATAACTGATGTTTTCTTACATAAACATTTTGTATGATTTTTTATAAAAGTGGAATATTCCTTTAAATTGTAATTAAGCAGGGCTTGACATTAAGCACTGTAATGGGGTTGGCCATCGGACAATTAAATTTGTCATGTAATGAATGAAAGCCTTTGTAGATTTCCAAAAAAAGAAACCCTAGCTTGACGCTTTATCCACTCCCTTCGTCCACAATCCACATCCAATAATCCTCGTAGAAAAAACTATACCCTTTACTTGGTTTGGAACAAAAACTTCACCACAGGAATATTACAGTAAATAAAAATGATAACGATCAAAGAGAGAGAGAAAGGTCAAAAAACTATGCGGCTCCACTATCCGCTTGCCTGACTTATCTTTAGAAAAACTTCACAACTCTTGTTTACCACTATCGGGAGAGTATTAGTAATCAAAGATCTGTGCATTTCAAAGGTAAAGATGCAATAACAGGTATTATTCTCAAAATATCCCCAAATAATATAAATGCACTATAAATTATCCACATACATTTTAGATAATTACACAATTAACTCATTGCATAACTGTAAATATTAACTCCATTAAACTGTAAATACTGTAAATATAGCCTTCAATATCCTCCAAATAAATTAATCATAAAAATTACTATTTAACACACAAAATAAAATTATTTATCAAGTAACTGCATTTAGGCTCCTACATTAATGGCCCCTAATTGTTATCAGTGTCCTTGAAACAATTACTCAAAACTTAAATTAAAGGAGCATACATGCTAACTAACAAACTATCTAAAGAAATCTTCTTGGTCTTCGCCCTGTCCTAAATAAGGTTTTTCCTTTTGGAACAGCTTATACATTGTCCTCAGATTCTTGAAGAAGACATAGCTTTGTTATAGGGCGACAAAGCTCGTTGCTCTTAGTCTTGACTTTCACTTGACGAACGAAGCCTTTCTTGTAGGGGAAAAATCTCCACAATTCTTCCAAGTGGCCTTGAATTTTTGGGTGATGTATCATCCACAATCAGTACTACATCACCAACACTGAAGTTTCTTCCAGGAGTGAACCATCTTTGCCGTTCTTGGAGCTGCATCAGATATTCTTTGCACCAGCGTTTCCAGAAGACATCCACGAGGTACTGGACTTGCCTCCATCTGGGGTTAGCGTACTGATCATCCTTGCTGAACACTCCTGGGGGTAACTCGGGCTTGACCTTGAGTAACAACAGGTGGTTGGGCGTTAAGGCCTCTAAATCGTTGAGATCTGAAGATGCTTGGGTGATTGGCCTGCTGTTTATGATGGCCTCAGCTTCACACAGCAAGGTATGGAGACCATCTTCATCCAAAAGTTGTTCCTTCACTGTGATATTCAGAATTTTTCTCATTGAGCGGATCAGCCGCTCCCAGCTTCCTCGGTGGTGAGAACCTGCTGGCGGATTAAAGTGCCACTGGACTCCCTTCTCTTGCAAGTTCTTTGCTATCTTGCTGGTGTTCCATTCTTTTGTTGATTTTTTTAACTCACTGTCAGCCGACTTGAAGTTGGTTCCATTATCAGAGTACATCTCTTTGACTTGTCCTCTTCTTGCAAGAAATTTTCTAATTGCATTGAGCCAAGCATCAGTGTCAAGTGAAGATGCGACTTTTAGATGTACCGCTCGTATGGCAAGACATGTAAAGATGACACCATATCTCTTTATTTGCCCTCTTCCTCTTTTCACTAGAAATGGACCAAAGTAGTCAACACCGACTGTCTGGCAAGACTCTGCATCTTGGTTGGTCAGCCATGATTTGCTTACCGGCTGGTCCGTGTAGTTTTTTACAGTTGATGCACCTGGACAAAAACTTTCTAATAGCGTCGTTTGCTTCGGGGACACAGAATCTTTGACACAGCTGTGCCAACATATGATTTCTCCCGGCATGAGCTGTAACATCATAAATGTGCTTCAGCACAAGCATCGGGATGTGTGAATCTTTCAACAAGATGGCTTGCTGCTTGGAATCCTCTGGCATTGCTACGTGGCTCATCCTTCCACCAACTCTGATGACTCCGTTTTGAAGTACAGGGTTCAGCTTGTAAAGTGAACTACTTTTCTTTACCCTTTGGTGTTCCTTTAGCATATTCAAGTCTTCTGTGAAGCTTTGTTTTTGACAGTATTTCACAATTTCTCTTTCTGCTACAATCAAATCTTAAAGGAATAGTCTACTCATTTTCAATATTAAAATATGTTATTACCTTAACTAAGAATTGTTGATACATCCCTCTATCATCTGTGTGCGTGCACGGAAGCGCTGGAGTGCGCTGCGACGCTTCGATAGCATTTAGCTTAGCCCCATTCATTCAATGGCACCATTCAGAGACAAAGCCAGAAGTGACCAAACACATCAACGTTTTTCCTATTTAAGACGAGTAGTTATACGAGCAAGTTTGGTGGTACAAAATAAAACGTAGCGCTTTTCTAAGCGGATTTAAAAGAGGAACTATATTTTATGGCGTAATAGCACTTTTGGGAGTACTTCGACTCGCCTGGAAAGTCCGCTCCCCTTCTCACTCTCATAATGGGAGAGGGAGGGTGTTACTGCGCCGAGTCGAAGTACTCCCAAAAGTAGACTATTCCTTTAACAGGTTAGGTGTGTTCCTTTGAAAGCTTTATTGAACTGATTAATTCTGCTTTCTCTGTGTGAGTTTAGTTCCTTTCTCTTTCTTTCAGTTCCTTAAGCAAATCTTTAAATTTCAGAAACCAAGCCACAACGCATTTTAGTTTTGTCCAGGATGAGTAGTATGTCATAAGTTGTTCCGTAGCATCTTTGAGCTCTTGCGTCTGAATAACATGTGCTTGAACTATCTTTTTAACCTCAGAGTCATCAATGTCCAGCATTCCAGGATCTGGATTTCTGGGCCACTGGTCTTGTGCACAAAGCAGGAAACTTGGTCCTGAAATCCAGCGTTCACTTTTCAAGAACGCTTCAACAGTCTGTCCTCTCGAGACATGATCAGCAGGATTTAGATTGGTATTCACATATCTCCACTGTGAAGTCTGAGAGTGCTCCAGGATTGTTGTGATCCTATTGGCAACAAAAGTCTTGAATCTTGTACCTTCGCTGTTCCGATACTTCAGCACAGCCGTGCTATCTGTCCAAAAAATTGATTCACTAAGTTCCAGCTCCAGTTCTTTCTTCAGAAGCTTGTCCATCTTGATGGCAACTGTGGCTGCAGTTAATTCCATTCTTGGTATGGTCGGGGACTTTAAAGGCACAACTCTTGCCTTTGCCATAATCAGAGTGGATTGAGCTTCACCACTTGCAGTGCGTAGCAGTAGGTAGCTTGTTGTTCCGTATGCGTCTTCACTAGCATCAGCGAAATGATGTAACTGTGCAAAGACTGGCGCACCAAACTGCTTTGGCTTAACACATCTGTCAACACCAAAGGTCTCAAGCTGTTGCAAATCAAACATCCACTTTTTCCAACACTTAATGACATTATCAGGCAGTTCTTCATCCCAGCTATACTTCTGCCGGCATAAGTCTTGCAAGATTCTTTTGGCAGGCAATACCACTGGAGCAAACAAAAATGGAACAGACAAGGGAAAGCAGGCCCCTCCTAGTGTGTGGTCGAACATTGAGGTTGATTTTGAACTTGAACTGATCAGTTTCTGTACACCACTGGATTTCCAGTGCTCTCTCCATTGGCAAGTTATCTGCATCCAAGTCCAAATCCTGAAAACCCTGAGCCTTTTCCTTTTCAGGAATGGAGCTGAGCAGCCTTCATCTGTTACTCGACCATTTTGTTAGTCGAAATCCACCTTTTGACAACATGCTCCTCAAGTCAGTGCAAAGTGTGATTGCCATGTCTTCATCTGTAACTGACTTAAGACAATCGTCTACATAAAAAATTTTCTTCACTGTTTCGGCAGCTTCTTGACCAAATTCATCCTCAAAATCTGTTGCACATTTCTGTAGTGCAAAGGTTGCAATACTTGTCGAAGATGTCGCGCCAAAGATGTGGACCAACATTTTGTGTTTGACAAGTCCCTGTTCGTAGTTCCCATTGGGCCACCAAAAAAAACCTGAGGAAATCAGTATCTTCATTGCTGACTCTGACCTGGTGGAACATAGCCTCTACTTCAGCCATGACCGCAACTGTCTCTTGTCGGAACCTTAAGAGGACCCCCACCAGCGAGCTTGTTAGGTCCGGTACCTGCAGGAGCTGTTGGTTCAGCAATGTTCCTTGAAACCCGCTCCACAATCAAAAACAACACACAGTTTTTGCTTAACTGGATGTCTAACTCCGTGATGAGGCAGATACCATGTTCGTCCCTCAGTTGGCTGATGTTCAATGTTATCCAGCTTTACTGCGTAGCCCTTTTTGAGGATGTCGTCCATAAATGCAATGTTTTCTGCATGAAAATTGACATCTCTGGAGAATCTTTTTCGTAGGTTCAGCGCAAGTTGCTCTGCAACTGATCTGTTGTTTGGCATGCACAATGACCTGTTCTTCACCGGCAGGCAAACACTGTAATGACCATCCACAAGTTTTGAGGACTGAGACACCATGTCTATAAACTGGTAATCGTCTTTAGACATTTCAATGTCTTTGTTTTGTCCAGCATCCGGAAAGTCCTGCTTGAACTGCAGTTGCCAGAGCACTTCTAGCTTGGCTACTAAAATGCGATTGGTGGTGACTCCTGTCAATATATTTGTCTCCCTCATCTCGTTTCCACCTCTGAGTGGCCCATTTACTGTCCAGCCTAAAATTGTTCTTACGGAATATGGGCCGTCATCCACGCTGCTTATCACCTGCAGTGGCTCCATCGCCTCGGGAACATTTGCTCCGATGAGTAATCTTGGCGAGAGCATTATTGGCATTGAGCTTTCTCTTTACAGCTGTTACTCATATGACCATGTTTCAAACATGCAAAACACAAACCCTTGCTTTGCAGGAAGTAGGGCTGGACGGTATGGCCAAAATTTTTATCATGATGATATACTTCTTAATTTCGGTCGATACGGTATAAATCCGATAACGGTAACATTTTAAAAAACCCTCAGAAAATACTGCCAAGAATGCCTGCAATGGATGTCTGAACCAAAACCAAACCTCTGAAAAAATTAATTTGCCAATGAAACCTTCTCCTATAAATATATAAATGTTTTCTGCATACTGTGAGACTGTGTTGCTCTCCCTTGCAATAAACAAAAGGCTTGCTGTTTGGGTCCACTGACATATTTTGTGTTTTTGGTGTTAGTTGTTTGTCATTTTCAATCTTGACTTTGTTTTCAGTCTGGGAGGAGACAATAGCTGCTGTGAATACTTTCTTTGGTTTGAGTGTCTCTGCATATTGTAGGTTTGCTCTCTGCTGTACTGTGTGTCTTGGCCTGGTGGTGGTTTCTTGTATGTTCCCATAGAGCGGGTGTAAGATATATCTAATTTGCTTGTTGACAAAAAGTACGGGGAAGCTTGTTGACGCTTTGGCTGCTCTGAAATCTGTTTTCGTGGAACTAATGTTTTGGTAGGAACAAGTTTACATCGTATGTTTCTCCGAAATCAGCCAGCGAAGAACGTCTAGGCTATATTCTGATTTGTTGCTGCTGTTTTGCCGCTGCTTGCCGCTGAACCGCATCATAGCTCATTACCATAAAGTTGAGCTTCTTTCAACTTTCTGATTGACACTCTGGTCGCTCAAAACGGCCAAAATGTGATGCCGATGGATTTGACGATCCTTGCAGTTGAGAGAAGCCAGCTTCCATTGTAAATGAATGACTTCCGGTAACTTTGGTAGCTCAGGTCTGCGGCAGTGTGAACGTACGGCGGTGTGAGCAATGGCAAGTACTACGAGCTCAAAGGAAGCGGTCGCAAACACAAAGTATAATAAGCACTACTTTTCCATCGTTGAGGTGAAAGGCAGGAATGTTTATGTAACGTGCAACTTACACATTATGTAATGCCCATGAAGAAAGAGTCTCTCCACCTACTGCATGTGGCAAGTCTGATCTAATGAAGCACCTCACATCATCACATGCTGCTACAAAATTAGTCGTTTCTCTTTAGTATCCATAACAGATTTGATATTGGGGGCATCCAAGTTATTTGAAATATTTGAACTTTTTTTAAGTAACGCAATAGTTACTTTTCCTGGTAATTAGTTACTTTTATAATGATGTAACACAGTTACTAACTGAGTTACTATTTGTGAGAAGTAATTAGTAACTATCAGAGGTGGGAAAAGTACTAAAATATTGTACTCAAGTAAAAGTAAAGTTACTTTAATAATATTTTACTTAAGTAAAAGTAAAGTTACTTGTCTAAAAATCTACTCAAGTAAAAGTAAAAAGTAAGTCATTTTAACTTTACTCAGACTAAAAGTTACTTTTTTTTACAGCGGGAAGAGGTGGAGGATTCTAGTATAGTTCAAAAACGACAAGGGAATATACATCTCAAACTAGTTGTGTTTAATTGTAGGAACATCTTTACAATTAAAGTGCAATAACAAAAAGTTAATAAAATAAAAAGCTTTTTTAAAGTAAGAAACATTTATGGAATTGTTTAATGATTTTTACATGTGAGTTATGCACTTTTGAAGGTGGTCAGCAGCTAGTAAATACAATCACTATAGTAAGGTTGTAATTGATGTATTGGTGGTAACATACATTATTTTATAAAAACTATTATCTTCTTACTTCCCTGACCTGGGTACCTGATGACCTTTATTCTTCTCTCTCTCTCTCTCTCTCTCTCTCTCTCTCTCTCTCTCTCTCTCTCTCTCTCTCTCTCTCTCTCGCATGCTGGGGGGTTTGGGAGCAACAAACGGGTGAGAAGAGCGATTTGGGTTTTTTCCTACTTTCTCTTCTTTTTTTGTTTGTTTTTTTGCTTATCTTAATTTTTCTTTTTGTTTTGTGTAAAACTCAAAGTCTTTTTTGGGTCGTATTACGTTTTGGTTTTTGGAGTTGTTTTGACTTTGTGGCGGAGGCCTGAAATGGAGGCTCACCCGAGTGAGGGTGTAGCCCCGCTCGCCCGCCGCCACGGAGTCAGGTGTGTACCTGACGCGGACTTCAGTGTAGAAGACGTGCTTGTCGCGGTGGGAGAACAGATTGGATACGGAAATATAATTTCAGCGTCAAGGATGAATAAGGCAGTGGTGATTTTCCTCAAAGATGAAAGTTTGGTGAGTAAACTAATCAAAACTGGCGTTTTGGTAAATGGAGCGTTTACCTTCGTCTCACCACTTGTGTCGCAGTCTGTTAGAGTCACGATTTCTAATGTGCCCCCCTTTATACTAAATAGCGACATTGAATGAGAGTTGCTGAGGTTTGGAAAAATGTCCAGTG
Source organism: Misgurnus anguillicaudatus (assembly GCF_027580225.2). NCBI lineage: Eukaryota > Metazoa > Chordata > Actinopteri > Cypriniformes > Cobitidae > Misgurnus > Misgurnus anguillicaudatus. Next base: position 10,076,602 of record NC_073350.2, read on the forward strand.
AAGTGAAAATGATTCCGTTGAGGTGCAGAAATAAAGCACTGAAACATGTGCTGTCGTTTCGGCGTCAGGTGTTTATGTTTCTTGATCAACAAACACTTGACATTTCTTTCCGAATTAAGCATGAGGGTTGATCGTACATGATTTATGCGAGTACCGGAAATTTGAAATGTTTTGAATGCGGAGAAGTCGGACATATAAGGACCGCTTGTCCGCACAACAAAACGCAGGCAGAAAACAATGTGAATGACATTGCAGTTGTTTCCAGTGTACAGATTGGTGAAATGGTAGAGCCCAGTGAAGAACTAAATAAAACAACAACAGATGATGGAAAAAACAAAGATGAAAGTGTAGGTCAGTGTTTCCCAACCCTGGTCCTCGGGCACCCCCTTCCAGAAAGTTTTAGATGTCTCCTTATTTAACACACCTGATTCGACTCATCAGCTTGTTAGGGACACATCTTTACCATTTTAGAAGGAGGCTGATGAGTCGAATCAGGTGTTTTAAATAAGGAGACATCAAAAACTTTCTGGAAGGGGGTGCCCGAGGACCAGGGTTGGGAAACACTGGTGTAGGTGAAGGGATGAGTAATCAAAATAGAAGTTCAACTGGTAGTTTAGTTCGTGCTGAAAAGAGTGAAAATCCATGTGTGGATGTTAATGATGGTAATGCAGACGAAGAGAGTTTTCGTTCTAAGTTATCAAAGGTTGCTCCAAATGATTCACAAAATACTGGGCAGACTTCTTTGTCCCAGCTAACTGATGCAGATGACCAAGATTACACAGATGATGATGATGATGATAGGTTCTCAGAGACCTCAGATATTCTCTCTCAAATTAGTGAAGACCAACTGTATACTGTAAAAGAGGTTAATGATTTTCTGGATACGACATTTGGGAAAACAATAGAGATAAGTGATTTTTTTCCTGATGCAAAAATTTTTTTGCAATCAGTTTTGAAAATCCAACAGACAGCCACTTATGAAGAACTGAGTATAAGGAAACGATTTAGATTAAAGAAAAATGTAACTAAATTGTGCAGTAAAATGGCCCTTGAAAAAGTCATAACTCCTTAATGTTTAGATCACTTGGGGTGTTTTCTTTGTTTTTCTTTTTGCTAACCCTTCTCTTTTTCTTTTTTGATCTCTCCTTTCTTCTGATGGGAAGCATTAAGATAGGAACAATTAACATTAATGGAGGAAGGAAAGGTAGAAGAAGAGCAGTATTGAAAGAGCATATTGAAAATAAGGATATGGATATAATTTTCTTACAAGAGACATATAGCGACATAGCCAATGAGATAGAATGGAAAAAGTGGTGGGGAGGTCATCTTTTTTTAAGTCATGGTACTAACACGATGGGTGGTGTTGCTATTTTGTTTTCAAAGAGAATTGGCATAACTTTTGATTCAAGTGATGAGATAGAGAAGGGTCGCATCCTGGCTGTTCATGCTAAATTGTTGGGATTTTCTTTTGTCTTTGTTAATGTTTACGCACCCAATAGTGGTGCAGAAAGGATAAAAGTTTTTAACAAATGTCAAAGTACAATGGGGAGTTATTATAAAGGTGCTTGTCTAGTTTTGGGTGGTGACTGGAATTGTACACCAGATTTTAAACAAGACCGAAATGGAGAAGAACAATGTCCTCTTCTGCCACATGTTTGAACAACATAATAAGTCATTTTGATTTGTGTGATGTTTGGAGATTACAACACCCAGTGGAAAGGCAATATACTTGGTCTAAGTTTTCAAGTGACCATATCAGCTTTGCCAGGTTAGATCGTTTTTATATTAGTAAAGATTGGTGCAATAGAATTTTAAAGGCCTGTATTTACCCCAGTGGTTTTTCAGATCATCATTTATGTATGATTGTTTTAAATTTACAAAAAATAAGAGTTATTATTGGCATTTTAATGTAAAATTGTTGCAAGATGTTTGGTTTTTTTTGAAAAATTTCATATATTTTGGGCTAAATGGAGGGAGCAAAATAATGATTTTGATGATGTTGTACATTGGTGGGATGTAGGAAAAGCACACATCAGGAATTTTTGTCAAAATTATACAGTTAATGCAAATTATGTTCTTTAAAAAACTGTTATGGACCTGGAAAATGAAATTAAAACAATTGAAAGAAGTTTATTTAACCAGAATCAACTGAAAGACTGAATGAAAAAAAGGAAGCCTTGTCTTCACTTTTCCATGAACGAGCTAAGGGAGCTTTAATAAGATCCCGTTTCCTTTCTCTAAGTGAGATGGATGCACCAAGTTCTTTCTTTTTAAGTTTTGAGAAACAAGAAGGAGCACGGAAGTCTATGTTACATCTAAAGAAACCAGATGGGACTGTAACAACTAATCCCAAAGAAATGAGAACAATGGCCATTGATTTTTATACAAAACTTTTTTTGGATGGTCCATGTGACATTGACTGTATGGAGGACCTTTTTAAAGATTTACCAAATCTGATTGACACACAGAGGAACCAATTGGAGGTTGAAATAGACATTGATGAAGTAACCGAGGCTGTAAATCAGCTAACTAGTGGACGTGCACCGGGAATTGATGGACTTCCAGCCGAATGTTTTGGCCCCTATTAAAAGAGGATTTGTTTAATGTTTTTAAATCATCTTATATGAAAAAGAGTTACCAAAAAGCTGTAAAAGAGCTGTTTTGTCATTGTTACCCAAAAAAGGTGAACTTGGTCTTTTAAAGAACTGGAGACCGGTCGCAATTTTGTGTACCGACTACAAAATTTTAGCAAAATGTCTTTCAAATAGATTGAAATTGTACTTAGAATATATAGTAAATGAATATCAATCTTATTGTGTTCCTAATCGAACCATAATGGATAATATTTTTCTTGTTCGTGACATCATTCATATGGTAAAAAGGGATGATGACAATATTGGAATACTTGTAATCAATCAGGAAAAGGCATTTGATCGAGTCAGTCACTTTTATTTGTTTAAATCCCTTAAAGCTTTTGGGTTTGGTGATTCTTTTATTTCATGGATTAAACTGTTATATTTTGATGTTTCTATAATGTTGAAGGTTGGAGAAGGGCTAAGTCAACCAGTGGCAGTACGTAGAGGCATTCGACAAGGTTGCCCCTTGTCAGGGATGTTATATTGCTTAGCCATCGGACCCCTGCTTCGTCAACTGGGGAGAAATTTAGATGGACTGCGAATTGAAGAACAAACATTTAGACCTAAGTTTTCTGCCTATGCTGACGACGTTACTGTGCTTATTAAAAGCAAAAGAGATGTGATGGTTTTAGAAGTTTTAAAGAAGTATGAAAAGCCTCCTTAGCAAAGGTAAACTGGGAAAAAAGTGAAGGTTTAATTTTGGGAAATTGGTCTGAAGAAGGGCCACCAGTTTTACCAGGAGGTGTGAAATGGGGTAAAGAAGGCTTGAAAATATTGGGTGTCTACTTAGGAACTGATGATTACATTCAGAAAAATTGGGAAGGAGTGTATGACAAGATGTTTGACCGTTTGTCAAGGTGGACATGGATCCTGCCTCAGTTATCTTTTAGAGGGAGAGTCTTGGTAACTAATAACCTGGCTGCGTCAGCACTTTGGCACAAATTAATTGTGTTGAACCCCCCTGATGAGGTAGTTCAGTCATTACAAAAGAAAAATATAGCTGCAAGCAGCAATGGCGGGCCCTCGCACGTTTTTTTACCGCTACACGGTGCGTCCGAGAAAACGATGCACGGTGGGCAAGGGCATCAAGTGGGTAAAATATCAGTGGGCTATTTAATGTTGTTTCTGAGCCATTTGGGGACTGTATGTAAAAGAAACCCCACATTTTAGACAAACAGGTGCACTAGTGAGCCACTTAAGAGACACGCCTATGTCTGACCTTTTTGTCAACACTTAACAGCCGAAAACTCTGATGTGTGCAGAGATGTATAGTAACGAAGTAGAACTACTTCACTACTGTACTTAAGTACTAATAGGCAGTATCTGTACTTTACTGAAGTATTATTTTTTTTTCCTACTTTCACTTTTACTTCAGTACATATTTTCGATGAGTTTAATACTTTTACTCCAATACATTTTTTATGTGCTGCATAGTTACTCGTTACACTCAAATGTTACAAATCATTCCAAACCTACATTATCACTGCCGGAGCGGTGATACACATTAGAAACACACACAGATTGTGGTCTAAACCAATAGGAGATAGTGAAGAGCGGACCCCTCCCTCCCTCTCACTCACAAATATGAGCCGCAGTTGTAGACAAATGTGAACTGAAGAGAGAACCAAAGTGCACGAGAGAGACCGATAGAGAGAGAGAATTCGCGAGAAAGGGCGAGTGTGCGCGAAAGAAGGAAACCTAAATACATTGAAACATATTGTACCTTTACCTATTACCATTACATCGACTAATATTTTATTAATTCTGAATTCTCTATTGCCATATTAGTTAAATTAATCTGAACATTCCTGTCCTTGTACTCCTGCTACAGCCAAAGCAATTGTGAGTGTCCTTTAGCTTAAACATTTGAAATAATATAAACAATATTATATTCAAACTTTTGACTGTTTTCTTTAATAACTACATTACACAATACTTGTACTTTTACTTTCAGTACTTGAGTAGTATATTTTAAAATAAACTACTTGCAATACTTAAGTACAAAACATGTTTAATACTTCAGTACTTCCACTTAAGTGGTGTGCTCACTTTTTTGATAGAGCACTTGTACTTTTACTCAAGTCTGGGTCCCTAGTACTTTATACATCTCTGGATGTGTGTGCCAAATTTAAAGTTCAACTAAGCACGCCAAGAGCCTTAAACATGCCTGAAATTAAAGTAAAGTTTGACGCGTTGCCATGAGAACAGCGTTCGAGATGTCTAAAATTCCTTCGCAATTTATCATCTACAATGTCTCGGCATCATGTTGACCACTTCTGGTGTCAATCGCATGAATCCCATACGAGGAGTATTGAAAGGTTCACAGCATGTAACTGTCAGCCTTAAATATGTGTAAAAATGAAAGTGAAGTTTGATGCATTGCCATGGGAACAGCGTTTGAGATATCATAATCCCTTCGCAATTTATCATCTACAATGTCTCGGCATCATGTTGACCACTTCTCGTGTCAATCGCATGAAAATCCTAGAAGGAGTATTTAAAAGTTAACTGTATGAATGGCTTAAATATGCCTTTAAAATGAAAGTAAAGTTTGACAGGTTGCCATGGGAACAGCGTTTGAGATATCAAAAATCCCTTTGCAATTTATCATCTACAATGTCTCGGCATCATGTTGATTACTTCTCGTGTAAATCGCATGAAAATCCTAGAAGGAGTATTTAAAAGTTAACTGTATGGAACTGAAAAGCTTAAATATGCCTTTAAAATGAAAGTAAAGTTTGACAGGTTGCCATGGGAACAGCGTTTGAGATATCAAAAATCCCTTCGCAATTTATCATCTACAATGTCTCGGCATCATGGTGACCACTTTTGGTGTTAATCGCATGAAAATCCTAGAAGGAGTATTTAAAAGAACATTGCATGGAACTTTCAAAAAAATCCAGCTTTGTGACTGACACACTTCCTGGCGCCTGCTGGTGGCGCTATACCCGGGAGTCACAATAGGCACATCGATGCGATCGGAATCTTCAGACGAACAAACACCCCGCGTGTCATTACAATAAGACATTTTTTGCCTTAGATATTAGACACTTCCTGTTTCTCTGATTTCGCCACAACTTTGTCGGCTCGCCACGGCAGAACCGTTCGAGATATCAAAAATCCCTTCGCAATTTAGCAAGTCCAATGTCTCGACATCATGTTCACCACTTTTGGTGTCAATCGCATGCATCCTCTAGGAGGAGTATTCAAAAGTTCAACACATGCATTTTTTAAACAATCCAAAATAGCTGACTTCCTGTTGGGCGGAGCTTAAATGTTAGAGGGCGAAAGTTGTTCGGGTCGATGAGATCTATATGCGTACCAACTCTCGTACATGTGCGTACATTTTTGCACGATCTGTGCCCCAATGTTTGTTTTTGCATTACAGGGGGCGCTACAGAGCTCCCTTGCCACGCCCGAGTTCCAGCCTTTGCCGGGTCCTAATGGCCAACGACTCTGACATCTCTGCCAATTTTCAAGAGTTTTTGAGTATGTTAAGGCCCCCAAATTGCCCCGAAACGTAAAAAAAAAAAAAAAAAAAAAAAAAATATAGCTGCAAGCAGCGATGGCGGGCCCTCGCACGTATTTTTACCGCTACACGGTGCCTCCGAGAAAACGATGCACGGTGGGCAAGTGCATCAAGTGGGTAAATATCGGTGGACTATTTATGTTGTTACTGACCCAATTGGGGACTGTAGGTAAAAGAAATCCCACATTTTAGACAAACGGGGGCGCTAGTGAGCGACTTAAGAGACACGCCTATGTCTGACCTGTTTGTCAAAACTTAACAGTTGACAACTCTGATGTGTGTGCCAAATTTGAAGTTAATCTAAGCATGCCAAGAGGCTTAAATATTCCTGAAATAATAGTAAACTTTGATCCGTTGCCATGGCGACAGCGTTCGAAATGTCAAAAATCCCTTCGCATTTTATCATCTCCAATGTCTCGGCATCATGTTGACCACGTTTGGTGTCAATCGCATGAATGTCCTAGAAGGAGTATTGAAAAGTTCACTGCATGTAACTGTAAGCCTTAAATATGCCGGAAAATGAAAGCAAAGTTTGACACGTTGCCATGGGAACACCGTTTAAGATATCAAAATTCCCTTCGCAATTTATCATCTACAATGTCTCGTCATCATGGTCCTCATGTTTGGTGTCAATCGCATGAATATTCTTGAAGGAGTATTGAAAAGTTCACTGGATGCAACTGAAGGGCTTAAATATGCCTTTAAAATGAAAGTAAAGTTTGACGCGTTGCCATGGGAACAACGTTCGAGATATCAAAAATCCCTTCGCAATTTATCATCTACAATGTCTTCGCATCATGTTGACCACTTTTGGTGTCAATCGCATAAACATTCTAGGAGGAGTATTTAAAAGAACATCACATGGAAATGTAAAAAAAATCAACCTTTGTGACTGCAACACTTCCTGGCGCCTGGTGGTGGCGCTATACCCGAGACTCACAATAAGCAAATCGATGCGATCGGAATCTTCAGGCGAACAAACACCCCGCTTGGCATCACAATGAGAACTTTTTTGCCTTAGATATTAGACACTTCCTGTTCCTCTGATTTTGCCACAACTTTTTCGACTCGCCACGGCGGCACCGTTCGAGATATCAAAAATCCCATCGCAATTTAGCAAGTACAATGTCTCGACATCATGATCACCACGTTTGGTGTCAATCCCATGAATCCTCTAGGAGGAGTATTTAAAAGTTCACCACATGCATTTTTGAAACAATCCAAAATAGCCGACTTCCTGTTGGGCGGAGCTTAAATGTTAGAGTGCGAAAGTTGTTCGGGTCGATGAGATCTATATGTGTACCAACTCTCGTACATGTGCGTACATTTTTGCCCGATCTGTGCCCCAATGTTTGTTTTTGCATTACAGGGGGCGCTACAGAGCCCCCTTGCCACGCCCGTGGTCCAGCCTTTGCCCAAACCTGATGGCCAACGACTCTGACGTCTGTGCAAAATTTCAAGAGTTTTTGAGTATGTTAAGGCCCCCAAATTGCCCCGAAACGTAAAAAAAAAATAAAAAAAATAAAATAATAAAAATAATAATCCGAGCAAAAACAATAGGGCTTCGCACCTACGGTGCAGGCCATTCTGGCCTGCTCCTCGGTGCTCGGGCCCTAAAAATAATAAATCCGAGCAAAAACAATAGGGCTTCGCACCTACGGTGCAGGCCATTCTGGCCTGCTCCTCGGTGCTCGGGCCCTAATTAAAGCTGCAAGCAGCGATGGAAGGGCCCTCGCACGCATGTGCACCGCCACCCTATGGTATTAGTAAAGCAGTGAACCAGGGGGGTATGAATTAAAGTGGGTAAATATAGGTGGATATTCAAAGGGAAACTGATGTGCCACACCGCCTGTGTGCAGCAGGTAGCGCTATGACTGTACCTGATTATTGATATATTGACGTGTTCAGGCCGGGACCCTTATCAAACTTGTGAAGTCGGGGGCAGATCAGATAATGTATGCCTGAATTACAACCGCTTCCTGTTTTATGGCGAAATATCACACTTTGCCAGGCTGCCACGGACACACCTTTCAATGAAAAGTCAAGATCTTCGCAATTTATCACGGCAAAGGGCTTAACATCAGTCTGACCAAATATGATGATGATTTGATTAAATCTCTAAGAGCAGTAAATCACAGCGTAAAACAAGACATTTCCTGCTACCTCTAGGTGGCGCTATGACTGAAGCTGAATATTGGCATTGAAATGTGTTCAGGCCAAGACCCTTATCAAATGTGTGAAGCGTGGGGCAGATTGGACATTGTATGCCTTAGTTAGAGACACTTCCTGTTTCCTGGCGAAAACGCTGAACTTTGTCAGGCCGCCACGGACACACACTCCAACGAAAAGTCAAAAACTCCGCAATTTAACATCGCAAAGGCCTTTAGATGAGATTGACCAAATATGATGACGATCTGATAAAATCTCTAGGAGGAGTTCGTTAAAGTATGAAGCCTGGAAATGACAAAATTTGCACAGAAATCACAGCAATAAATCAAAATCGCCGACTTCCTGTGGGGTTTAGAGCTTTGCTCCAAGAGACTTTTTTGTAAGTCTTGGGGTGATAGATGATCCTACCAAATTTCGTATCTGTATGTTTTTCGTAGTGGGGGGGCTGTTCTTTTGAAATTTTGTAGGTGGCGCTATCGAGCCATTTCTACACGCCTATTTCTGTCTCCTATGCCACATGTAAATTTTCGCCACTTCTGACTTGTGTGCAACGTTTTATGACTTTTTGAGCTTGTTTAGCCTGTCAAAAATGTGATTCATTTAGCGATACTTTGCGAGGCCGCCACGGACACGCCCTTTAATGAAAAGTCAAGGTCGTCGCTATTTATCGTTACAAAAAGTCTTGAGATTAGACTGATGAAATATGATGTTGATATGGTTAAATCTTTAAGAGCAGTAAGTTACAGCATAAAACATAGTATTTCCTGTTGCCTCTAGGTGGCGCTATAACTGTCACTGAATTATACCATGTTGATGTGTTCAGGCCGGGACCCTTATCAAACGTGTGAAGTCAGGGGCAGATCGGACAATGTATGCCTGAATTACAACAGCTTCCTGTTTCATGGCGAAACATCACACTTTGCCAGGCCGCCACGGACACGTTCTTCAATGAAAAGTCAAAAGCTCCGCAATTTAGCATCGCAAAGGCCTTTAGATGATACTGACCAAATATGATGATGATCGGATAAAATCTCTAGGAGGAGTTCGTTAAAGTACGACGCTTGGAAATGTCAAAAAATTACAACTTCCTGTTGTAAAAAAAATTATGACTTCCTGTGGGGTTTAGAGGTTCGCTCCAAGAGACTTTTTTGTAGGTCTTGGAGTGATAGATGATCCTACCAAATTTCGTATCTGTAAGTTTTTCGTAGTGGGGGGGGCTGTTCTCTTGAAATTTTGCAGGTGGCGCTATCGAGCCATTTTTACACGCCCACTTCTGACGCCTATACTACATGTAAATTTTCGCCACTTCTGACGCGTGTGCAAATTTTCATGAGTTTTCGGGTATGTTTAGGCCCTCAAAAATGCGATCCATTTCGGAGAAGAAGAAGAAGAAGAAGAAGAAGAAGAAGAAGAAAAATAATAATAAACGGAGCAAAAACAATAGGGCTTTGCACCCACGGTGCAGGCCATTCTGGCCTGCTCCTCGGTGCTCGGGCCCTAATTAATGATTTCTTTTGGTCCGGTCAGCACTGGGTAAAATCTGCTATTTTGTATTTACCGGTCAGTGAAGGTGGACAAGGCCTAATAGATATAAAAAGCCGAATTAAGGCCTTCAGGCTGCAGACTGCACAGAAGTTGTTATATTCTGAAAATATCTGCTGGGCTGATACAGCTTGTTCCTTACTACATAGTATGAATTGTTTTAAATATGATTTTAATTTATTTTTAATTAGTTTGAAAGATATGGAATGGAAGGATTTTTCTCCGTTTTATAAATCACTCCTGAAAGTGTGGAATTCTGTCTTTCAAGTAAGGAGAGATCCAAACCTTGAAGGTTGGATACAAAATGAACCACTTTTTAATAATCCCTTAATACAGGCAAATGTGTTGAAAATGAGGAGTTTGCAGACATTAATGGTTAGAGCAAAATGCACATGTTTGTCTGATTTAAAGAATGGAAATGAGTGGAAAAGTCCCCAAGAACTGTGTAATTTGACGGGTATCAAGTCTGTGAGATTTATGGATAAAGTAGTGAAGGAAATCCTTTTAGCTCTTCCTTCTGTCTACAGACAAAATATACAAGAGAATTGTTGTAGTGAACAAGGGGATGAAATAAGAGAGCATTTTCCAACACTTCAGATTTCAATGACAATAGATGAACAGCCAGAGAACGATTCACTTCTTGTGTTTTGTATACCTGAATTAAACTTGTTTGAAGATGTTTCAAAGAAAGCTTTGTATTTAGCATGTGTCAAAGTCTCTCATCAATCTGAGCTGAAGGGATGTAAGGAATCAAAGTTGTTGGAGGTGATTGGCCAGGGCTCTTCTCCCAGGAGATGTTGGCGGTCTCTATATAAATCACCTATAGAAAAACGGACTGCAGATCTTCAGTGGAGGATTGTGCATTCGGCAATTGCAACAAATAGATATTTGACACGTGTTGACCCCACTGTGGGGAGGGAATGTATATTTTGTGGTCATGAAGAAACTTTGAAGCATCTATTTTTAGATTGTTCTAGGCTAAATGGAGTATTTCTGATTTTAAAGAGTTGGCTTAGAGCACTTGGTGAAGATATGGATGAGAAGATATTTATATTTGGTCCAAAATATGTTGCAACAGATAAAAAAAGAATTTCTTTAATACATTTTTTAATTGGTGAAGCAAAGTTGGCAATATGGATTACAAGGAAAAACAAGCGGAAAGTCAGCGGGACATTTGAACCTGAACTTATTTTAAAGGCTTTTGTATCTGCCAGGATTAAAGCAGAATTTGCTTTTTTTAAATTAACAAAAAATGTGGCTGCTTTTAATGAGTTTTGGGGACAGGCAGAAGTGTTGTGTGTGGTTGATCAAGAGGAACTTTGTTTAAATTTGTAAAATTTTTTTCTCTCTGTTTGTTTGTTTGTTTTGTTTTTAGGTTTGTTTTGGTTTGTTTTGGGTTGTTTTTTGATTTTGTTTAGGTTTGTACTTTGAGGCTAATGTGTATATGTTATATGTGATAAGGCCAAAATTGTTTGGTAGGGAAAAAAAAGGAATTTTATAATCTTTTTGTGAATATAGAGTTGTTCCAGACAACTCTCTCTCTCTCTCTCTCTCTCTCTCTCTCTCTCTCTCTCTCTCTCTCTCTCTCTCTCTCTCTCTCTCTCTCTCTCTCTCTCTCTCTCTCGCTCTGCAATGTCTAATGACCTGCGCATTCTCGAGGACGTTTTGAAGTTGTGTCTGACTTGACGCGAAGCTGCTAGACCTCGGAAGATAATGCGCATGGTATTAAAAACGCGTCGTGCAATTTCGTACTTAAGAGCATGAACCTTTCATAGAAATGAAACACTCGCTTCGCGTCAGTGGAAAGTGGTCGCTTAAACATGACGAGTAGAAGGGGTTTCTTTCATAAGATTTGAACTGAGGCGGGTCTGCATTAGCGCGCGCCTGTCTCGTCCGTCTCCATGGTTCTTTTTGCCGTTCCCCCGGGCCCCGCCCATTTACATCCGTTGCGCATCTTTATCACCTTGCTTTTTAAAATATTTTTTTACTCAGTAACGGATATGATTTAAAATGTAGCGAAGTACAATACTTTAAATAAAACATACTTAAGTAAAAGTAAAAGTACAGATTTTAAAAACTACTCAAAAAAGTAAAAATACACAAAAAAACTACTCAATTACAGTAACATGAGTAAATGTAATTTGTTACTTTCCACGTCTGGTAACTATAACTAATTAGTTAATTGAAGTAACGTTCCCAACACTGGATAGTAGGGGTGGCATGGTTCATGAAAACAATCGGAACGGTTCGGTTCGTGTGTGCGTCGCACGGTTCGACGGTTCATGGCATGTGCAATGTATGTAGCCTCGTGCCCTGTATGTGACCTCAGATAGCATGTTTCCCTTTCGCGAATTGTGCGAAAGAAGAGGTGACTGGTGTGGAGAGTGAGTGCTGCAGGTCATGTTACGTTTAGAAATGGCAAGTGGGAACTAAGGAAGTCTGCCTAGAGTTGGAGGATGCCCCAGCGTCGTATAAGTTTGGTATGTGGAAACGTTTTTATTTCATGCTACCAGGGCCGTGCACAGACATTTTGAGGGGCAGTGGCCCAAACAAAAAAGGGGGCACGGGGGGCACAATTTATATGGTTTTAACAATATGATGTGTTATAGATTAATATCAAATAATATAAGTGATTATAATGGAAAATAGACTTTATAACAAGATTTAGAGTGTGACAAAACTTCTTAATATTCTATATGATTTACATGCTGAAGCTTTGAATCCATGTTTGCAATTTTGAACAGCTTTTGCAGCCTCCCTTCCAACTCTGTCTTTTTTTTAAAAAACATTGTTTTTTATTTTTTGTCAACAAAGTGTGCCAACAACAGCAAATTTAGTGTTATTTATATTAGATCTCATCGGGTACATTACACATTAGACAATCACTGTAATTCTAAAAATGTTTGCTAAGTTGTTAGCACTTTAACAAGACAGAGAGCAAATCATTACCCACAGAAATACAAAAACATAGGAAAGCCGAGAGAGGTCATCCATATTTTTATTTTTGCTGCTTGTTTTCTCATGATCTCGAGATAACAAAAGTTGTTTTCTCGCTATCCAGACATAATAATCCAAATGCCATAATGTAAATTCCTGTCCATAATATTTCATTTATTTTGAAGTGGACTGCTGATGCATATGGAGTCTTCGCCGTTACCACGCGTAGCTAATTGTCGATAGACTTAGTAAATAAATAAAATTTGATGTTCGTGAATTTAGGGACCATCTCTAAAGTGCACTGTACACGTTTCTATCTTAAATAGTATTAAACAGTTTATTTGAATAAATATAAAACCTCTAAAAAGTGTGCATTATAGTTGACAACCACAAACAATTTACAGTTGGTTTTGTGACTGTTTGTTGACTTTAAGTTATTCCATTTTAATGCTGTTAAAAGTAGAAACGTATATGGAGTACTTTAAAGACGGTCCCTAAATTCACTGCGCTATCAAATGGTCAATTATTGGCAAATCTGTTTCATCTTGAGCGAATCCCTGATCTAAGTAAAATCTCATTTGTTCATCCATGCAAATTTGCTAAATATGCTTTTGCTGTCTAAAAATTATGTTCTATTGAGTACACGTAAGCTTTAATCACATAACAAGAATACAACTTTTGTTATGACGAGATCACGAGAAAACAAGCTGCTGTTTTCTCGAGATAACGAGAAAATTAAGTAGTGATCACGAGAACACAAGCAAGCAAAAATAAATATAGAACACGACCTCTCTCGGCTTCAAACTACCAAATTACTAATTGAGCAGCTCAACAGCTGAGGTAATGTAATGAATCTACCTGTTAATACAACAAACTGTCGTCTTCGCCCTTCAAAGAGTGGACACAGAATGTGAGAGATGCTGCGGAGCCGGTGGGAAATCACGAAGTGGATTACCAGAAACAGTGGATCTTTAGACGAGCGGTAACAGAACACTTTGACTGGGGTTGGCGAGAGGGGCACCTCAGCCGATTAGGGCAGAAGGGCAGTTGATCTAGCCACCTGGCCACCCCCCTGTGCACAGCCCTGCATGCTACCTATGATGACAGCTGAAATAAAACAATAGATAGAACTGCAGTCTATGGGTTGAATGTGTTCGAACAGCCACAGGAGACCGGAAATAAAACAATAGATAGAACAGCCACAGGAGACCGAACAGCCACAGGAGACTGGAAATAAAACAATGGATAGAACTGCAGTCTATGGGTTGAATGTGTTCGAACAGCCTGTGGTGGTCCTCTTTCAAGACGCTTGTAAACACTGGGGCGGAGTTTCGCGTTCGTCCTCTGTGACCTTTTGACGTCATGACGTATTGCGTGGGGTCACGCTGGCGCATCACGACCGGATCTACATGACGAAAAGTTGTGGTTTAAAAGTACATATTTTTTATTTTTCTTGTCAAAAATGACAGTCGTTTCACTAGATAAGACCCTTATGCCTCGTTTGGGATTGTTTATAGTCCTTTGAAACTCTGTTGAAAAACACTGTTAAGTGTTGAGTTAAGTATTAAATGCTGGGCTCTATTAAAGTCCATTAAAATTAGAAAAATCCTGCAATGTTTTCCTCAAAAAACCTAATTTCTTCTCGACTGAACAAAGAAAGACATCAACATTTTGGAGCACATGGTGGTGAGTAAATTATATGGATTTTTCTTTTAAGAAAATGGACTAATCCTTTAAGTCTGTTTTCTGATGTTATGTTATAATAGTAAACCGTGATTTAAGTAGTGTACATGTTGTTAAAGTGAGAGACATGTTATACTTTACGTTTATGCATCTGTCTCAATGGATGAGGGGAGAAGCTACAGTTTAAATGTTAATAATGATGCGCTATTAGTATTGATGTTCATTAATGTATATAGAGTTTGGTTTTATTAGGAAATGTTTTGTTGTTGTTGCAGGGTAACCACATCTCCACACATCACCATAACTGCACTTATTTCCTAATACGGTCCAACCTCCACAAGTTTGAAGGATCAGCACAAGCTTCCTATCATACCATATTCTTACCCTGTGTCTTCACTGGAATAATTGGTGGCCATTATCCTTAAAAGGACATTCCAGAAGACGTTTTTAAGATATTAAATAAATCTTTGATGTCCCTAGAGTACATATGTGAAGTTTTAGCTCAAAATACCATATAGGTAATTTATTGTGGCATGTTAAAATAGGCACTTTATGGGGCTGAGCAAAAATGCACCGTTTTTGTGTGTATCCCTTTAAATCCAAACGAGCTGCTCAGGTGGGCGGAGTCTCAAGCGCTCGCGCTGTAGAGAAGACAGATGCTGCGTCCGAAATCACCTACTTCCATACTATATAGTATGCAAAAAGCACTACTTTGCCTACTATATAGTATGGAAGTAGGCGGTTTCGGACGCAGCGATAGCATCGAGGGAGATTCTCTCACGAAAGTTAGTGAGCAATATTAAGCATTATATATTTGAACAAGTTTAAAAAGTCAATCATCTGTTTTATGCATACTAAATACATGTTTATCAGCAGATGGGAAACATTGTAGAATAAAAATAAAGACTTTTAGCTCTCATGCTGCCCTTGTTTTAAACGGGCACAATGAGTTTCAGCATGTTACAATAAAATACACGTCCACAAACACGCTCGAACTGATTTTGCCAAGTGGTTGATGTCCTCAGGGCAACATATTGTGTTGACCCAAGGACAACATTTTTCTAAATAAAACCTAAACCTACCCCAAACATAATGTTGCCCTGAGGACATCAACCACTTGGCAAAATCAGGAGAGCCCACAAGGACTCGGAAGTTTACTTTGTGACCAAACCACACGAGCACATTTAAATGATTTGTAATAAAACAACACGTTTAATGCTTAAACTTTAGAGAAACAGATCAAATGACATGTTTAAGTTTATTGTGTACACATATTGAACACATTCGCGTTTCTGTCAGTCTCTCATCTTGTAACTCCTCGTATTCATTTGAAACTTGAGAGAAACATTAAACAACATATTTACTTATTGTGTATGATAGTGAATACGCGTTGTTCACTCACTCTGTCTCGTGCAGTGCATTAATCCTCGTGTTCATTTATATAAACTTCAGAGAAACATTAAACAACATATTTACTTATTGTGTATGATAGTGAATACGCGTTGTTCACTCACTCTGTCTCGTGCAGTGCATTAATCCTCGTGTTCATTCATATAAACTTCAGAGAAACATATTAAACAACATACTTGTATGAAAGTGAACCGTCGCGTTGCTCTCTCTCTCGTTCGTTCGCTCACTCGCTCTCTCTCTCTCTTGCACTAAGGTAACGTTAATCCTTTAGAACGTTAATTCAATCTTTAAAAAGATTATTAAAACTACAAGTTATAAGATTGTAGGCTACTGTTTGTGTTTGATGGAATACAAACGTGTCGTGCTGTCAGTCATACTTTCTCTCTGTCACTCACAGTCGAGGTAGCGTCATGGTTGGATAGCGCAGTTGAAGGGGCGGTATCATTATAATAAGACCCATTACCTACGTCATGCGGGGAGCGAAATCCGCACTACCTATTTATTCAAATGCTTGCAGACAGAGCCTTACCAATAAAAAGTTACAGGGTTGCAATTTTTCATGTTTTCTGCGTTGGTAGAAGCACTGGGTACCCAATTTTAGCACTTAAACATGGAAAAGTCATGATTTTCATGGAATGTCCCCTTTAAGTGTCTTCACCCTTAAGGCAATTATTGTTTAGTATTGATACTGCTTAATCATATATATTACATGCCTGCTCTCCCCTCCAGTCATCTTTATTCCATTTCTAACTTGAAGTTGCTCCCTGCTTTTGTGGTGTTCTGACCGACACACCTGGTTCACTGCTATTCACACGGCATCAGCCCTTTACAGTCCTTTAAGGTAGCTCTTCGCTACAAAAGGCATACATCTCTTTCTCTCCTAACCCTCTTCTTTAACCTTTTTACACACCTTCATGCTGGATTTTTTCTGTCTTTTCAGTTCTTTCTAGCTCTTCGCCATCCATTTCTATGTTTCTTCTTTCTACTCATCTGCCTTCCACAGCATCTTTTTCTGTTTTATTTTTACCTTCCACTCCCTAGTATTTGATTTTTCTATTCTTTTTGTTTTTACAAAAAAATGTTGTATTTTTATCCTGATGCCACATTTATCTGTAAGATATAACCATATTCAGTAGTTTGATTTGCTGATGTGATGCTCAAGTTAATCAACGGACATCTTTGTCACCTGACGCTACTTATCAAAATGCTTCAAATCCTGTGACGATGTGACATTGAGTGTGTTTACATGCACAGTCTTACACCAATTATGCTTAATAAACTGATAACACGTGGGTCATGTGAACGCGTAAAACGGTTTTCCTTTATCTGGGAAGCCCATAAACGGCGTAAGCAAAAACCGATCGGATTCAGCACAGGTAGTTTTTTGCTCATCACACCGATTTCGCGTAGCATGTAAACACCTTAACCGGCTTTCTCACGGTTTTGTCCATGTGCGCATGTCTCCACATATGAAAGATAAACGTCACACGTGGAAGTAAGTGCAAAGTAACGCATAAAAGTCTCCGCTCGACTTAGCAGTTGGCAGAGAAACTGATAAAATAGAAGCTCATGTTACATTTACAGGTTCTGCAGACACAAGAAGAGATACAACAGTACAGCGTAAGACAGAAATGCTGTTGACTTTTTGAACAACTATTGTGTACTATAGGTGGTGACGTCACTGCCGGCGAGAAAACTGATCATTCTGCAAGTCCCATGTAAACGCAGTTGTCTGCATAGCCGGCTTATTGATTTGCATGTAAATGCATGAAAACAGTTTTCTGTAATTAGCAGATTTTTGATAGTTATCCGCTTATTCTGTGCATGTAAACATACTCAATGTGAGGTGCTTCATTTGATCAGAATTGCTTGCCACAGATGTGGAGAGACTCTTTCTTCATAAGTTGAATGTTACATAAACATTCTTGCCTTTCACGTCAACGATGGAACTATAGTCCTTTTTATATTTTGTGTTTGCAACCGCTACCTTTGAACTCATTGTATTGACATTTACTTGTTTTTTACAAGTTACTTGTGCAGTAGGGCAAGTAAAAATATCTCCCAGTTGCCCATTCAAAACATTCACTTCTTGTCCCAGAGAAGTAGACAAGTGTTAATGTAAAGCCCTGATTAGTGTGAAAATAAAGAAAATGCTTATGTAGACTTGAATAAGAATACCTGACTCCTGGAGAATCATCTCCATCTCTGAATGTCTGTGAATCGTCCATGAATCGTTCAGTCTGATCTCCACTGATAAATCTGATCACCTCCACAGACTCTGAATGGATCTGATGAATCTGATCACAGTTTAAAGCATTATTATTATTATTATTATTATTATTATAGTTTAGTCTGAAATTGTGAATCAGCACAAAATTTGAACATGTTGTCTCTCCGCTGCTTCTGACAAAATCCATTCAGTCATTTAAAATACTCATCAATATATAATCATCATGCAAGATGTTGTTTAAATGAGGTAAAACCCACAGCAGCCTAGTAGCATTACATAGGTATTTAGCATACGCTTTCATCCAAAATAAAAGTGAGGAAAACCAACAGGGGCAATTCACCTCGGAAGTGCTACAAACTGTTACTGTTAGCTTACAGTTTCAACACTTCTTTTTTTAACAATTATACTGAACTAAAATAGTAATATTTTAATAATAAAAATACTTAAATAATATAAAATAATATTTTATAAAAAATACACGTAAAGTAAAATAACAACTGTGGTGCGCGTAACGTTAACCCTTACCTCACTGAAAATGTTAGATAGCCGTTAAGTATGTGTAAGCGACTTTAAACGTCATTATTAAAAATATCTGTTTTATAAAAGTGCGTTTGTAAAGATGCAGGTATTTGTAGTTATTTAAACGTTTCACTTTTCAATCCATCAGCAAAAACTTTATGAATAATTCAAATGTCAAAGTTTAATCAAAGATACGAGTGAGAAAAAATGGCTTAAATTTCCTATAAGAAATTAAAACATTCAGATTCATCAAAATCTTATTAAATAAAGATTGTCAACCTTTTCGGTTTTTCATCAAGAACAAATTTATTCTTTGAGGACATTAAACAGTAAACACACGTTCATGTTTGTTTTGATTGAAAATGATGGTGTTTGTCTGTTTATAATAAGTAACAGTGTTCTTGAACTTCTGCATATATACTGTACAGTAACAGGTGCGCTCAAACAGCAGAAGGCTATGCAGCCGGAAAAACTTCATTCCACATTCTTACAGACCTGTACTGTACTGAGATCTGTATAAACAGCATTTTAATCAACAGACTATCGATTCTGGCTGATACTATGTTGTGCAAAAGTGAAAGAAAACCAAACTGGACGCAATAGAACAAATGTTATGTCTTTAACAACTTGTAGAAAAAATGATTGCGGGGAGGATTTAGGACTGACACACTGTTTTAAATTAATAGTTTCTCCTAAATCGGCACGTTATGAGCTACTTTAAGTTGTTTTGTGAATAAAGCCCCACGATTATTTCCACATATTTTGAATGGATCTGATAATTGACCACTTACTAAAACATTATTTGTTATTTGATCTGATTTAATAAGAATTGTCTGTAAATCAGACTTTGCTTTCAGTTTCAGAAGTCTCTGCGCTTCTCCTGACAATATCCATTCAGTCATTGAGCTTTTAATATTTACATGTGTTTATATTAACATTATACAAGTTAATTAATATGAAATCCACAGCTGTACTAATAATTAACGCTTTTATCGAAAGAGACCAAATGAGAAGGGCTACAATGTTACTTCAGCTTACAATGTCAACCGTTTTTAAATATTAAAACAATGATATTAAACTAATAACAGAAATAGTTTTATATAAATGATTTGCGTATGATTTTAATCAAATTTTATATAAATACACATAGTAAAATAACAAGCGTAACTTTAACGTTTATGTGACCCAAAATACTTAACT
The DNA here is from genome assembly GCF_027580225.2 of Misgurnus anguillicaudatus. Lineage (NCBI taxonomy): Eukaryota > Metazoa > Chordata > Actinopteri > Cypriniformes > Cobitidae > Misgurnus > Misgurnus anguillicaudatus. The sequence continues at coordinate 10,096,457 of NC_073350.2, forward strand.
TACCTCAATGAAAATGTTTAGAGAGCCTAACTTACTCAAGTCGAAGTTAACACCAACGTAAGCGCGTTTAAACAGTACAAATATATATTTTGATAGTCAAGATTTCTGCTTCGTAGAAATGCGTTTGTCCAAGTGTAAAATGGCGACAGTTAAAGATCATAGACGGTAAAGATGCAGGTTGTGATTGACAGCAGTTGTGTTTAGGTTTGTTCGACTGCATGCGTGCGCTGCGCAGAGCCGCAGACTAATCCGCGACTTACATCAAAATACCGCGAGAGCGAGTATACGAAAGCATACAAATCGGTTAGCTCTCGCGATACTTTATGTCATAAGGAAATCTAGCAGTCTGTCATTTTAACGGTTTGTTTTTTATTATTGTTAAAATCTGTTCAAATACATCAGCAAACTTTATGAACAACTCAAAGTTTGATCACATATATAAAAAGTGAGAGTTAATGGGTTTAAGTTTCTTCTAAGAAAGTCTTCTAAGGAAGACATTCACATTGATCAAAATGTTTTTAAATACAGAATTGTCAAACTCAGTTTTTTTTCACAAAGTACAAAATTATTCCTATGTGAAACCGAAAACACTCTGGTTGTTCTGGTTTAAATGTTTTTGTTTTCATCACAGTAACATCAGAAGGTTGTGCAGCCGGAAAAACCTCATTCCACATTACAGATCTTGGTAGACGGCAGTCATCACATTACATATAGTCATCCAACACTTAAACTTAGCAAACATATAAAATTTAGAAGAACCAAAAATAATCAGCAAGTGCAAGTGAATATTTTAATTCAAATGCTGTTCTAACAGTTACAGAAACGTAATTTATATTTTGTGTTTAATAAGACATCTGACAGATCTAAATAAAAGTACGCCTCTACTGCCATCTACATTACATTTGTGTTATTGCCGTGTGCTATAAACCAGAAAAAAAAGAAACATTATTCACAATTTCTTCATTTTCTCCACTTTTATTGACATTTAAATCGTGTGTTAAATGTGAAGAGGAAAGAAAGGTACTGTTCTCAGATCAGATGTAGAGAAGTGTTAGACCAGCACCATACACCCGCCTGTATCATATGCGTCAAACGTGAAAGAGCATCTGTGTTCTTAACCTGCAGGTTGTAGCATGTAAGTGTATAAGAAGAGTCATTACAGACACATTAATGGCACCTTATATATTTCTTATTTTAAACACTCCTCTAATAGTTCTTGTTTATTTTTTATTTATTTTACTCTCATTTACTTTATACATTGGTTCTTTGGTTTAGTTAATCTTACATTCTGTTTCTTTCATTCATTATTAATCTGCTTTATGAATTTTATGTTTTGTTTGCTTTTTTTGCAGCGACCTCATGCCAGTTGACCAATTACTGATATCACATAATTAACACAGCTGTCTTTTTCATTACTCCCAGAAATAATAGATATAACAAGATTGGGCACTGGTCTCCCATAACGTGTATCATTAGTAGCACAGTAATGACGTCGACGCCACGGTAAACAGGAAATTCGGTTGAAAACAGTGCGATCTTTAAAACGTATATCATTATAGACCAAGGTCTTGGCTGTGCAGCAATTTACTGGTGCAACCTCCCCTGTTCGTATTTTTTTTTTCATAAAATAGTTTTTCCAGTTATTGCTCATACAACATTTACTTTAAGCCTAAATAGAAAAAGTAATGATTTTTCTTATTTAATAAACATATTTTTGTATTAATAGAGACTATTAATTTAATAACTTAACAGCACTGAAGAAACATATTGTAAGCATATTAATTTAAAACAAATCAAACTACGTCTGACGGTGGTGACACTAATCTGACGGTGGTGACATTGGCCTCATTATTCCAAAATGTAAACCACTCAAGTCAATGGCTTCTTGCTTAAACTTTATGTAAATATTTGGTCCAAAAAATAACAATCCTGAGCACTGTGATGAAAAAATATCAAATCATAACTTCCTAAAATACATAAAACCTGACAGAAAAGACAGAAAACCTGACGGTGGTGACAAAAACCTAATATAGATTAAAAAAATAGATGAGTTGTTCACATTAGCCATCTTGTTTCCTCTCTGTTGCTAGTTACTTCAGACCTCTTCTTAAAAATGATAAATTTATTTCATAATCTAATCTAATATTTTTTTTTACAAAGATGACGGTGTTGACATGTTATGGTTGTCACAGTAGCAGTGCCCAAAAATATGAATAAGTTTAAGAGAAAATAGCAAACATACAGGAGCTTGAGTGATCTTGAAGCATGCAGAAGAGCTGAAGGTTTGAAAATGGGGTCCTCAGGAATGCAGTTGACCCTGTAGTTGTCTGATTTTATTGCTTTTTATAAATATCTGACACATTTTGAGCAATCACAAAATAATAGTAAATATTGTTTAAAACTCACTGTTTGTAGTTTTTAATACATATTACAATGTACCATTTCATGCGGTAAATATATTATTCAATTCAATTATTACTTTTGGCTTTTTTAATCAAGTTGAAATGATTATCTCTTAACCGAGGACAGCTGATTTTGTAGGCAATGGGCCAGCATATAATCATTAAATTAATAAAAAAAATCAAAATAAACCTATAAAAAACCTTACATATGTGCAAAGGAACCCCTGATTATAACATTGATTCTTTTTTTCATGAAGATGTTATTAATTTACAACAGAATTACACTGTAAAAAATCCAACTAATGAAATGTTGGACGGGCAAAAATATATAAGTTAAACCAATTTTTTTGTTTGAGCTAGTTGAGAAGACATATTATTTTAAGTCTAGATAAATCTGTGTTTAAAATATTAAATGAATGGTTATTTTCAAATCCAGTCAACATTCAGAATGGCTAGTGTTGACTGAACTAATTTGGACAAATCAGGTAAATATGTGGACTTATGACAGCTATGTTTCCTGACAACAAAATGCTCATAATATTACTGTTATTTGGTCACAAAATGTAATTGTAAGAGTTGTTCATGCGTGAATGTATGTGCTTAAAGTTTAAATATGCGGTCGGTTAATAAAGATAGCGTCTATTTAAAAATGTGCTCGGACACTTTCGGACGTAGATGAGCTCCATATGAGCTCCAGAAAATCACAGACACTTAAGCGCTCACACCCCGCCCAGCGCAGCCTCGCCTCGGCAAGCGCATCAGAAATCGACTGCTGGCTCTGGTATCTCTGTGGCGTTTAAACGTGATTTAATTCATTTTAATTTCTCATACTTAACAATGAAAGGGTTATGTTTTAAATCATATTTTAGGATTGCACTTAATTGATATCGCTGTTGAGTGATGTTTCACATTTGTTATAACCGGACTGCATGCGAATTTGAACTTCAGAGCTGAAGGAGCGAGTGGAGAAATAGTCCCAATATCATAACAATCAAATAAAACTTCTAAATATACCCGTGTGTGTACCCGTGTGCGCGCGCGCGTGTGTAGGTAACTTACAGTATGTGCGTGAGTTTTTAATTTAAAATGTCTTAACTTAACTCGGAAGGATCTGAATCACAGGTCATTTCATCTGAGATCATTCCGCATGTAACAGCTGGAATCACTCACTGTTTCCCACGACGACACAAGTCATCAGCCGTTTCCTCAAGTTCACGTCAGGTAAGTGTTTGTAAATAAATGTTAATTTTAGACTATATTAATTGGCAAAGAAGCAAATACTCGACGTTTTTGTAAACATATAAGTTATATAAAGGTGTGTTATGTTATGTGTCCGAGTTAAAGTGTGTGTTATGTTATGTGTCCGAGTTAAAGTGGAGCTATTTTAGTTAGGATAATACCGGACAGGGTTTAGGACTCCGTCTTAATTATAATTGGGACATTTTTACAAACAAACCTTATAAAATACAATACTGGCGTGCATTTTGAGACAAAACAATAGCACTCATATGTGAAGAGATGTCAGTATTTTAGTCGGTGATAAGTCATGTCCGAGAAAACCGCCCAATAGTGTTTAATTCAATTACGTGTGATGTCTGAGGGAAATTTGGCAATTTTAGGGTATAAAATCTTTCACCGTCAAGCTTTATTATATTAAACATGTTATTTATGTATGTGTGTGTGTTTATATTCCTCTGTTTATTAAACCAGAGCGATGATAATGTGGAGAGGCAGACCAGACGGCTGAAGAAAGTCTTCTAAATGGCCCTGCAGATGTTCTGAATGACTTTGGAGTGCCTTTTGGACCGTTTTATGCCCTCTATATACAGAAGACTTAATTCTGTATGTTCAGTCTGTATGATAAGTGAACAAAGCTTTTGTTTTTATGTGACTGAAGTTAATTATTTGTTAACAACACCAGCATAAATTATTTGATAAATAATTTTAAAAAGTTTCTTAAAAATTCCCAAATAATAAATATTAATTGAAATAACACATACAACATTGAGTAAATACTTAAATTTTAATTGACAGAGTCTTTGCTGTAAGTTTTTAAAGATTCAACTGATTAAAACATTTTAGTTGAATGAACTATAAAGCTAGTTGAGCAAACATACTTTTTTATATTTGAGTCAAGTTTGGGCCAACTAAAAAACATCAATCCAGGTAACACTTTGGAGTTAGAAATTGAGTGAACGTAAAATTTCTGTGGAACTATACTAAAAAATAATTCATTGAGCCAACAATTTATTTTTTACAGTGTAGCACTTTTCTTAGTGGGACATGTTTTTGCAAAGTTTCAAGAATCAGTGATATAGGCTATTATTAAACATTTATGCCTAGAAAGTAGTTTGTAGTTAAACTACATACAGTACATTGTCAATCTCTGTATCCCATAGTATGCATGCCAACTCAAAAAACCCAAACCCATACCAGTGATAACTTTTATTTCAAATCAAAAATAATTGTTAAAAAGACATAATACACACACAGATTAGAGCTGTAATCGGCCCTTAAAAGTTAGGCCCGAAATGTCCGGAGCCCGACAGAATGCAGCCCGAACCCGAACATACATTTAGATTGACAGCTTTTTAAAAGCCCGAACCCGTTTACAGCCCGACATTATTTAAATGTGCGCACACACACAGCTTTTGTCAAGAATAAGAAATTTACACAGGTTTTAACATTATTTATTCATGACTAATAATCTACACGCCACTTGGAAGTTGAAAGTTGAAACGAAATAAAATAAGTCATCTGTAACATTGTAACATCTCATTCTAAATAGGCTTATGCAATACACTATAAATATGCCAATAAAATTATTATTTCTTAACGAATTACATTAACATAATACATTCTGAATTAAGATGGTTATTTGGCAATAACGAAATTAAGAGAAAGGCTCCGCGGGATTTGCGTCGGCACATTAGTCTATATCCTCTGTCTAAATTATGTATTTAAGACTCGATTCATATTTAGTTATACATTGAAAAACCTACTCACCAAGATTAGGCTACATGTTTTTGATGAGGAAAATCATTAAATCCAAAATGAATTCAGCGCGGTCCGGCATCCAGCAGCATTGAACTTGACCGCTCATTTACCTCACAAAGGAGAAACGGAGGCATGGGTATAAAGTGAGTATTTTGTTTTTCACGTCCGTCAGCTGAGCTATGGTTGTTATATTTACACCTATGTTAGCCTATTGTATGTGAAAATAGCTTGCATTGCTAACGTAGTGCTTTCTGTTTTTAGACTATAGGGGTTATTCGATCTACGTCATCAATGTTCGCGGCGGCCATATTGTTGACATAGAACTGTCAGTCTGTCAATTGACAAGCGAGGCAGCGTGGGTATTATGCATGGTATTATCGGTGCAATTTTTTTAAAACCGCGCGATGGTGTTGACATCTATAAATTGTATGCTCTCATTTGTATTTGTATTTGTATTTTTGTTTATTTTCTGTTTGGGACAGGCAACCCAGTCACACTGCAAGAGGTCATGTGACCTAATTAATGACTGAGTGAAATCAGGTGTTTCTTTTGTTTTAATAAAAATGCGCCAGTCAGAACGACCGCATGGCTGATAGTGAAATGTATCTTCTTGTCTTATTTGAACGTACTCTGTTAACAGGTTATGGGCCCAGAGCAGAGTTAAAGTAGAAAAGTTTGAGTGTTAAGACGTCGGGTAAAAGTCGCGACAGATAGCGTGTACCTGAGTCTTTTAACACAGTCATACAGTTCCTGGATGACAAAAATTTTTCGCTGGTTATGAGGGAAGCAGCAGACGATGGAAGAGCAGCATTGAAGATTCTTCGGGAATATTATGCTGGCAAAGGAAAGCCCAGAGTGATTAGCTTGTACACAGAGCTAACGTCATTGCAAAAGTCGCACAGTGAGTGTGTTACTGATTATGTCATCAGGGCTGAGACCGCAATCACCGCTTTGAGGAACGCAGGTGAGAATCTGAGTGATGGACTTTTAATAGCAATGGTTCTGAAATGACTTCCAGAGACATTTAAGCCATTTTCCATTCATGTTACCCAGAAAGATGATAAATTGAGTTTTGCAGAATGTAAGACAAGGCTTCGGGGGTTATGAGGACATTGAAAATATGCGGACAACCGTATCCGAGGACAATGTTGAAAGCTGGAGCGCAGCCTGGAAGAAAAACCGCTTTTGCGGGTACAGCTGTTTGTGGTGCTGGTACAAACATTGTTTGTTACAAGTGTGGTACAAGAGGCCACAAAGCAAGGACATGTCAGCGTAAACAGTGGTGCAGCCAGTGTAAAAGTAATAGTCACCGCGACGCAACGTGCAGACGGGGAAGGCAGCGGGACAATGCACAAAAAGTTTCCGCAGAGCCAAGTGACAAGGAGTATGCTTTTCGGGCAAGCGACGCTGAGATGCGGGTACAAACTACCAAGAGGAAAGGCCTAATGGTGGATGCAGGTGCCACTTTCCACATCATCACGAACATCGAAAGTTTCAGAAGTTTGACAGCAGTTTTCAGGCCAACATACACTGCGTGGAATTGGCTGACGGCACTCGGTGTAACGGGGTCGCAAAGCAAAGAGGAGAAGCAGAGGTATATTTGATTCACTGCACGGGACGACGCGTCAAAGCAGCCGCATCGAATGGAGCGACGGTGATCTTCAAGGAAGGGAAGAACGTTCTGCTACATAAAGACGGTACCAAATTACCAATACAAGTGCACAACAAACTGTATTATTTGCACACAATAGACAATGAATGTGTTGAACAATGTAAGAAGTGTTATGATTTGCAGACATGGCATGAAATATTAGGGCACTGCAATCATGGGGATATAATTAAATTGGAGAAAGTTGTTGATGGTATGCAAATTAAGGGTATGAATAAACCTATCCCACGTTGTGAAATTTGCACACAAGGAAAGTTTGTACAAACTAGAAATAGGGGGCCAGATGCAAGAGCCAAAGTAGCCCTGGAAATGGTACATACAGATTTAGCAGGGCCTATAGACCCAACATCTAGAGACGGTCACAAGTATGCACTATCTTTCACAGATGATTACTCTAGTGCAGTGTTTGTTTATTTTTTGAAAAACAAGAGTGATACAGTGACTGCTACAGAAAAATTCCTTGCTGATATGGCTCCATATGGACAGGTCAAAAGCATAAGGTCTGACAATGGTACAGAATTTACAGGAAAGGAGTACCAAGCATTATTAAGCAGAAATTGTATCAGACATGAGACCTCAGCGCCATACTCTCCACACCAGAACGGTACGGCTGAGCGGAACTGGAGAACATTATTTGACATGGCTAGATGTATGTTAATAGAAAGTGGGTTACCTAGAACATTGTGGACGTCCAGACAGCTGCTGTAGTGAGAAACAGATATTTCAATAATCGTACTAAACAGACAGCTTACATTATGTTGACGGGTAGACAGCCTAACATTTCAAGGATGCAGAAATTTGGAGTACCATGCTATGCTTACATACATGACAGAGGTAAGTTAGGAAAGTTGGATTCAAGATGTGAGAAGGGCATTTTTGTGGGATATGACAAGAATAGTCCTGCTTACATGATCTACTACCCTAACAGCAAGAAGGTACAGAAATGCAGACTAGTGGAGTTTATATCCAAAAGTACTGAGCCCATACTGAATGATGATGATGATGGTTTTAAGACCAGGAACAATCCTCTCAGAGAATCTGTAAAATCAGAATCAGATGTTAGTTCACAAAGTACTCAAGAACCAGTAGTGTATGACAACCAAACACAACAGAAAGACGATGAACCTGAAAGGAGAAATCCTGCAAGAGACAGGAAAAAACCAACCTATTTGGGTGATTATGTTTGTGGTATTGAAGGTGATGTGACTAATATTGATTACTGTTACAGACTTGTGTGTAATGTGCCCCAAACCTACAAACAAGCTTTAACCTCAGTAAATGCAAATTAATGGGGTAAAGCTATGGATGAGCATTTGAGAAATTGAGTCACTGAGAGAAAATTGTACAGTACATTTACCCTGACCAACCTGCTTGATGGTAAAGAAGCAGTGGGGGGTAAATGGGTCTATGCAATTAAGAAGAACAGTGATGGGTCAGACAAGTACAAAGCACGATATGTTGCTAAAGGGTACAGTCAGGAGAAAGGGGTGAACTATGATGAAACTTTTTCTCCTACTGCTAGCATGACTAGTATCAGAGTGATGGTGCAAAAAGCAGTAAAGGAAGATTTGATTGTCCATCAGATGGATGTAAAAACTGCATATTTACATGCACCAATAGAATGTGAGATTTATATGGAACTGCCAGAGGGTTATAAGGTGAAATCTCAAAGCAATGCAAAATTGGTGTGTGAACTTGAAAAATCATTGTATGGACTTAAACAGTCTGGCAGAAACTGGAACAGAATGTTACACCATTATCTATGTGAAAACAAGTTTGTAAAACCCAGCAGATCATTGTGTGTACACAAAAGTAACAAAAACTGAGAAAGTTTTCATAATTATTTGGGTTGATGACTTGATTATTGCTGCCAGTGATATGAATGTGCTTAAAGATGTGAAAGAGATGCTCATGTTAAAGTTTAAAATGAAGGATTTAGGAAAACACATTTTCTTGGCATAAATGTCGCACGTCCGGGCTGGCTACTGCTAGACTTTAAAACTAATCTTCTTGGCTCTGCCCTGCAGGTGGGCCGCTGATCGGGAAGAGTAAGGGGAGGGGACAGAAGGGGGTCCAATGCACTACGGGGAAGGGAATGGGGAACTCAGGCTCTTCTGCCTGGTCTTGAAAACCCGTGGCACCCTCCTCTTCCTCCTGGAGGCAGAATAAAAACAAGATAAGTGTTGGGCCTGTGATGCTTCCCTATTACATACCCTTCTTTCTTCACACTGTTGTTCTTCGGTACGTGGTACTGAAAATGGTTGCAACAACGTTCCTTTTGTCTCACAAATGTATCTCCTCTCTCCTTTTCCTTCAGGCTGCTGCTGAAACACAAGGGACCGGTTAATTTGGACTACAAGGGACTTCCTCTCACCTTCTCTCGGTCGAATACAACGTACGGTGAGTACAAGTACAGGTAAGGTATTTCTCGTTGTTTCCTCTGCTTCCTTTCTCCGCAGACAACTAGCTCTTCACTTGGAACAACGTCCGGTAAGTACAGGATTCTTACTCTTTCTCTCTCTCTTCACAGGCTGCGTGCTAGGACACAAGATACGGTTATTCAAGTCTGGGTTGTTCTCACCTCTTCGCTTGAGACAACGTACAGTAAGTACGGCACAGTCAGGGTTCTCCTCGCGTCATTCTCTTTTTCTCTCCACAGGCTGTTAGCTCTTCACTTGGAACGACGTCCGGTAAGTACAGGGTTCTTACTCTTTCTCTCTCTTCACAGGCTGCGGGCTGGGACACAAGATGCAGTTATTCAAGTGTTAACTGGCTCTCACCTCTCTACTTGGGACGACGTACAGTAAGTACGGTACAGACAGGATTCTTCTCATACACTCCTTTCGTTTTATTTTCACACGACAACTCTCTTGGTCAGATAGCGGTCGAAATTTCACAGATGTTAATATTTGGGTTGAAAACGTGGTGGATTTACGGTGATCGGACTCTCTCGATTTACCAGATGATTTGCGACTGTGAGCGATGAAGCGTTGGGGGACAAACCCTCTCAACGTTTGCTGCAGTTGCTGAGGGGAAAAATGCCACGCTGTCTCACCGAGCCGAGCGCTGCCCTCTCCTCGCCACTTGCTAGGCGGTAGAACACAGGACAGGGGTGCCCCTTTGCAGAGGCCTCAGGACAAACGGGCTCTACCACACCTCGCTCTGCAACAATAAGCGTTATATAGATGAATGCACAAGCAGCACTATTCCTTAGTCGTACTCACACAGCCCTTAGCGGTCCAACTCTTCACCACCACTCTTCAGATCAACCGGATGCAAAGAGCCGACTGTCACAAACACCACAGTAATACTGTACGTCCAGAGCTCCTAATTTCGGTTCCGCCCCTGAAAAGATCGTCACCGTGTGACATCCTCCCCCGCCAATGCGTTCTAGTCCCTAGAACGTCTGCGGGTCGTCCACTCACCAGACTGGGCAGGAGGGCGGCCTCGGTGCTCTCGCTGGGATCGCCTTGGCAGTGAGTCGGGTTCGGCCTGCTCCGGCTTGACTTCTGGCTCTCTCGGAGCGGTCGGGGGTGGGACCACAGCCCAACCTCCAATCCAGGGGCCACTGGCACAGGCTCCGTGGGAGTTACTTCCATGGCCTTGGGGTAATTCGGGCATGGGCGGATCATATTCCGGTGCACCACACGGTCAGGGCCAGATTTTCCTTCGGGCCGGATGGTGTAGATGGGTTGTCCCAGCCTCTGTTGTCTGCAGACTACATACGGGACGGTCTCCCAACGGTCGCTCAGCTTCCCCTTAGCTTGCCGCCTACTGTCCCTCACCAGGACCCTCTCCCCAGGCAGTAGGGGGGCATCTCGGGCGGTCCGATCATACAGCCGTTTGTTCCTCTCTCCTGCCGTCCATATCCTCCTGGACACCTGTTCATAGGCGAAGTGTAGGCGCTGATGGTGGCACCCCACCCACTCTGTCACACTCACTTCCTCCTGGTCTGCTGCCACTCCCAGCACCAGGTCGGTGGGCATTCGAACATGTCTCCCAAACATCAGGTAAGTAGGGGCATACCCTGTTGCAGAGTCCTGCACGGGTCCATTTTTGGAGACCCGTATCCGTCCGTACCCGCAAAGTTCAGCAACAGATCTGACCCGTCACCCGTGATAATATCAAAATTAAATCCGCACCCGCCCGGACCCGTTAATATTTGGCCCGTTACCCGACCCGTACCCGCATAAATCACACACGCTAAAATCATTCCAATTAAAGTGCTTTATTTTTTATCTCGTACCTCTCTCAACATCACAACAGCGTCATGAATAGGCTAATGAAACAGGCTAAAGTGCGCTCTTGTTTTGTGCCATTTAAGTAGCCTATCGGCACAAATGGAACCTGATAACTATACAGAAGTAGACATATTAACAAAAAACAAGAAAAAAGAACAACCTACCTACATAACCCCTGCTGTGCTCCTAAGTCTCGTCTCGAAATGCTTTCTAAGAGAAGACGTTCAGCTTCCGGCTATCAACAGCAAAACTTTATACCAGAGTCCTGCAACGCTCGCTCCAACCGGGCTACGAGAAGAATCAACAAACTGGTCGCGCACTGTTGTAGTGGTGGTGACGTGATGGGTCAAATGTCATATGTTCCGCGTGTAATGGTAATTAACCTGATAACCTGCGCGAGGGCGTGGATGTACTGAAGAGCTATTTATTTACATAATTTAAATTACTGTTAGTTTTAATGTACTTACATTAAACAACTATACATCATTAAAAAGTGTTTTGATTTAAGATTTAGTTTTTGACCTTTATTTTAATCTGAGAATCCTAGTAACAGTAATTTCTTCATTTTTGTCAGGCGTTATGAAAATGAAAAACGGTACATACCTTTAATTTGAAATATAACCCTCAGCCGCACTCATTGATAAAAATACTCCTCCGTGATCGTCATGAAAGCACTCGATAAAACAACATCTATTGGGGCTTTTAATTCAAAGTATGGATATTTGGAGAAATATTACTTCAATTTTATATGTTTACTTCAAATTTCTGCAGTGGGGCTAATATTTCACCCATTTTTATTGCAAAAATGGCGATATGAGCAAGCTGGAGTCTCTCGGAGTCTGCAGTCATTCACACTCAGTTTGTTTCATTCATACGTGAAGCCGGAGGGCGCTAAAGTCTGAAACTCTTTCATAAACTTTCATAGAAACAATAAGACGTCAGTCAGCTCAGCAGCAGCAGCTGTCAGTCAGACGTGAACTTGAACAGTCACCTGCAACGAGCGATCGCTGTTTTTATAATAACATGTAAATAAAGATGTTTTGATGTTTTAAAACCATGGAGACAATAAACATGATTAAGATTATATATGGTTTGTCTGTATTTTTAACGCTATGTCTATTATTTTTATAACAGTACTGTATATTATAATGCTATGCTATGCTAACAGCATAAATAACATAAAATTGTTTATTTTCGGTCTTATTTTATGATCCAAAGCCACATCAGATCACGCATGATTGTTTAAGCCCTCGACTTTTGATGTTATAATGTGAGTTTTATTATAAATGCTTTTATTTGTAGTGTTTTGATGGTATGCTAAGCTAACGTACTAGCTGTTCTGTAAACATCTGCTGTCTGGAGATATGAGATATGTGTTTCTAGGAATAATTTTGACTGGTAAAGCTTCTTTAAGGTAAGTTTCTTTTTGTATGAAAGGACAGTAATAAAAAGAAAGTGAATTGAGACTAAAGGAGGAAATAAAACACTAAATAGAAATTATGAGCAATTATTATATTGTTTATAATAATAAAATAAACATTTAGACAGCCATATCCCGGATTAAAAGTTGTTAATGACTCATCCGGATGCTTATGAGTCTGTTTAAAACATGGAGCAATAGGACAATAAACTGAAAGGATGTTGTGAGATATAAATAAACAAACATTAGCTTAGCATTTTTGCTGTTTTCTCTAAATAAATTTACATGACATGGGTCTAAAAACATTTCATAAAATACAGAGTTTTAGAGGTATCATCTTCAGATTTAAAACAGAACATGGTCAGACCTGTGGCTTTAACTGCAGAGCATTTCTAGATTGCTCCAAGGCCAGTTTCATTTAGATTTTCATAACAATATTTCATACATGTTTGGTGGAGTTTATAAAAAAGTATAATTTAAGCTCTCTATAACAACTTTTTTCATTATGACAGTAACTAATGTTCACCTCTTAATAAACTTCCAAGTGTCTGCTTTCAAATGAGACCAAACTTATGCTTTTAGTGCAAAGACTTCATAAACTGTATCTATTTTAGTTTGGCTATGACAGTTTTTGTGGGGGGGTTCAGAAAATGGAATGAGGGCTAACAGGTTAAGCCGGCGGTCAGCGTTTTTTTCAGCGCTCGGCGCTGAGGGTCGAGAGTTGAAAGAGATTAAAGTTTGGGTGAAATGCTCCGCTCGTCAATGTCAGTTGTCAGTTGTCACACGGCCGTCCAATCACAGTGGAGGAAGGGCGGGACAAGTATCACAACAACCAACCGGCTCACAGCTTAAGTATCACAGCTAAAAAGCGCTTGGCTGAAAAAACAGCCGTGTTTCAAAGTTTGGTGTGCACATCCTTAGACATACAAATTTTGCACATATTTTCATTTGCACTACTACCCGCCCGCCCGGAGTTAATTATCCGCCCGCCGCCCCGCCCGTGAATTTTAGGAATGTCACAATCCACCCGTTGGAGACACTTTTATGCGGGTACCCGACCCGTTGCAGGACTCTGCCCTGTTGTACTATGTACGCTATTGCTGTAAGCTTGGAGGAGATTTGGTAAAGCACTCACCCAGTCGTCTTGTCGTCGTTGGTCCAGGCTCCCCAGCAGACCCAGTAAGGTCTGATTGAACCTCTCGCAACCGCCGTTCCCCTGGGGGTGGTATGACGTTGTTTGTGTCTTCGTACACCCGTACAACTGGCATAACTCCCGGATCACTCTTGATTTGAAGTTGGCCCCCTGGTCGGAGTGTAAAAACTCCGGACATCCGAATGTCTGAAAGACGGTCCGCCATAGAGCTGTGGCGGTGGTAGCTGCCGTCTGGTCGAGGTTGGGGACAGCCCAGGCGTACTTGGTGAATAGATCTGTAATTACCAACATGTTCTGGTAGCGGTCCAGCGGTCGACCCAGTGTCAGGAAGTCCATCGCCATGATGTGAAGGGGGGCCTTGGCATGGATGGGCACCATGGGCGCTCGGGTCTCCCGCTTGGACTTGAACAACGTACACCTGGGGCAGGCTTGGATCAGGGTGTGCACCGACGCTTCTAGCCCAGGCCAATAAAAATACCGGCGTAACAAGGACACAGTCCTCTCCTGTCCCTGGTGTCCCAACTGGTCGTGGTAGACCGAAATCAGGGCCGTCACCTGTTCTTCGGGTACCACGATCTGGCACGCTTCCTCGCCCAGCTTCGGGTCCTTTACCCGCCTGCACAATACTCCTTCCTTCAGCTCCAACTTGTCCCACTGTCCCAGCAGCCTCCTTCCCGTATCTGTCTGGGCTAGCCTCTCCGCCGGCGTCGGCCACCGGCCACCGGCCTTGTTCCAGCCACTCTCGTACTTGGCTCACATCTTGGTTCTGGGCTTGTCTCTCCTTCCACCGACGGGGGTCCCATCCCCAGTTCTCGGGCACTGCCTCCTGCTGGCTTCCAGGTGCGTCCACTACTCCTACCATGCAACCTTCCTCATGGCTGGCCACCTCAGGCCCAGCCCGGTCCCTTGGACCCTCTGCCTCCGGGAGCCTCGAGAGCACATCTGCATTTGTATGTTCGCGCCCAGGGCAGTACTGCAGTTGGTAGTCGAAGTTGGCCAGCTGTGCCACCCACCGCTGCTCCACTGCTCCCAGTTTCGCCATCTGCAAATGCACCAACGGGTTGTTATCTGTAACTATCGTTACCTTGGCGCCCCAGAGGTAGTCTTTAAATTTTTCGCTTAGCACCCACTTCAGTACCAGCAGCTCTAGCTTGAAAGAGCTGTAGTTCGCGTTGTTTCTCTCCGCTGGATGGAGGCTCCGGCTAGCATAGGCGATGACCCTCTCTGCTCCGTCCTGCTGTTGGGCCAACACCGCCCCCAGCCCGAGGTTGCTGGCATCTGTGTACAAGACAAACGGCTTATTAAAGTCAGCGTAAGCTGAAATGGGTGCCTGCAGTAATTCTTGTTTCAAGTTCTGAAAAGTTGTCTCACAATTGGTGTTCCACTCTATGGTGGGTGACCCACGACCCCGGGGCCAACCTGTGCCGACCAATAGCTGGTTTAAGGGTTTAGCGATCTTTGAGAAGTCTTTTATAAACTGCCTGTAGTATCCCACGAAACCCAAAAAAGATCGCACTTGCCTCACCGTCTTCGGGGCGCTCCAATCCTTTACCGCGGATACCTTCTCAGGATCTACAGACACTCCTGCTGCACTGACCCAGGAACTTAACTTCTCGTCGCAGCAGGTGGCACTTTTCGGGCTGAAGCTTCAGTCTATATTTTTCCATAGCCTGGAAAACTTCCTCAAGGTGCCGGAGGTGAGACTCGAAATCTGGGGAATAGACAATCACATCATCCAGGTAAACTAAAACTGACTCCATCAACTGACCTCCAAGGCACCGCTGCATCAGGCGTTGGAAAGTGGCCGGAGCGTTGCAAAGCCCGAAGGGCATCCGGTC
This sequence comes from Misgurnus anguillicaudatus, assembly GCF_027580225.2. Taxonomy (NCBI): domain Eukaryota; kingdom Metazoa; phylum Chordata; class Actinopteri; order Cypriniformes; family Cobitidae; genus Misgurnus; species Misgurnus anguillicaudatus. Next base: position 10,112,177 of record NC_073350.2, read on the forward strand.
CCACTCAAATAGTCCGAAGGGGGTTGTAAAGGCAGTCTTCGCCCGGTCCGCCTTGGCCACCTGCACCTGCCAATAGCCACTGGCCAGATCTAAGGTGGAATACCACGCTGACCGCGTGAGGCTGGCGAGAGAGTCTTCAATCCGCGGTAAGGGGAAAGCATCCTTCTTGGTTACCAGATTGAGCTTACGGTAGTCCACGCAGAATCTCCAAGCCCCCGTCTTCTTTTGCACAAGTACAATGGGAGCCGCCCATGGGCTACTACTTTCTCGGACGATGCCTCACCCCAGCATGCCCTGCAGTAGTGTGCGTACCTCGGTGTATAGGGTAGGCGGGATCAGCCGATACCTCTCTCTGCTTGGTCCTGCGTCCCCCGTAGGGATGTGGTGCTCCACCACCTGGATGCACCCGTAGACTTCATCCTGTGTTGCAAACACGTGTTGCCATCTTCGAAGTAGCGTCTGCAGCCTCTGCGTTTGTACCTGTTCTAAATCTTCCCCCTGCAGGGACTCACCCATAAGGTGTTTAGGCATGCCTCTCTCCATGCCGTTAGAAGGGGTGTCCATCTGAATCAGGGCCACCTCGACGACAGTGGGGCACACCTGACGAAAACTCACATCTTTCTCTTCTCTTACTTGATGGGGTGCAACTGTCGTTAACCGGACCAACCGCTGGTGTCTATGTAAATGTACCGCATACGGGTGCTCGTTCCGTACCCTTACAGGGACCCGTCCTCGTCGGACCGCCGCCAGGCCCCGAGCCACTTCTACCTGCAGGCAATCCACATGGGGCTCAATCAATACCCATTCTTCAAAGCCAGCTCCTCGAGGCGGCACTCTCGCCCATACGATGGCCTCACTCCTTGCGGGGACAGACAAAGCAAAACGACAAGCCACTCTTCCTACCTCTTCTCGGTCCTTTCGGACCTGGGTCATTTGCACCCTACGACAGTCGGCCACCACACGCTCCCACTTGGGCCGCTCGGCGGGTGGTATTTTCGGAATGGGCCTAGCCCGAAATAATTCTTCCCAACACTCTGAGAGAACATTCATGCCCAGTAGGGCTCGGTGCGCACCCAAGCAATGGTCCTGCACGATGATTACTCCTTTCTGGGGAACCACCACGCCATGCACTTCTAAATCTGCCAGCCAATAGCCGATGTAGGGGATGTCGAGGCCATTCGCGTCCTTCAAGGTAAGCCAGGGGGCCTCCGCTCCATGTGCTCCTTGTTTTCCGAATACTTCTTGTGAAAGGCTTTCTGCAAACAGCGTAACTTGAGAGCCCGTATCCACCAGACACTGAATCGTCTTCCCGCACACCTTGACTTCTGCCACCGGGCTATGCCCGATCATCTGGCTCCTAGAGCCATCTCCTCTTCTAGGGTCTTCTCAGGGGGTCCCGGCCACACGACCCACTGTGGCCGGTCGACCTAAAAAACCCCTTCGAATGCTCTGCGGGGCCCACACTGGCGACTGTAGTAGCCTGGTTCTCCACAACGGTTACAAATTGGTCTCCCTTGCTTGTCCCATTCAAACCGGGGTCGGTTGAATCGGTTTGCGCGTCTGGGCGGCTCTCGGCCTCCTTCGGAGTATACTTGATCTCGGGGCACAGGCCGTGGCTCCTCCCGCGCCCGTCCTTGGCGCAGCTCTCCCAGGAGGGTCTTAGACAGCTCGGACATCTGGTCCCGGACGTCCTTCAAGAGTTCCGTCTTCAATGCCTGTTTCCAATCGGCACCTTCAGGCCTAACCGGTGTCACTTCACTGACGGCCGCACACACTGGGGGCTCTCTGTCTTCAGTCTTGTCACTCTCCAAAGCCACTGCCTCCTTCTTTAAGTCTTCGAACGTGAGCCCCGGGTCTCTCCTAAACTGCACCCACAGACTCTGCCTTACCGGGCCTTCTTTCATCCCTAGGAGGAACTGGTCGCGAAGCAAGGCTTCTCCGTCTCCCAGCCCACGACGGGCCTGCAGTCGGGTAAACTGTTCTCGCAACCTCAAAGCAAAGGCTCTAATGGGTTGGCGGGGGCCCTGCTTGCAGTTAAAAAATTGGGAGCGAAGGACAGCTACGGGGGTGTGGTCACCATATTGCTCCGTGAGGAACTGAAATACTGTTTAGGCAGTGGCTCTAACGGCTTCAGGAGCGACCTGCACTTCTTGCCGCGCTTCTCCCTCCAGGGAATTCAAGACAAACTGTAACCGCTGGGCCACGCTTAGGCCTTGCAAGTCAGCCAGGTACTCTAGTTGGGCTTTCCATTCCGATAGACGTACCTCAGACTCTGCTCCTCCATATCTTTGTATCCACGGGCTACCCATGAAGACGGGCATGGCACGGGGTTGGGCCACGGGCACTTCGTTGTCGGTCATTGGGTGACCCTGGTTACTCAACTCGAGGTTGAAACCCTGCCGACTACGCCAAAATCTGTCGCACGTCGGGGCTGGCTACTGCTAGACTAAAGCCACGCCCCTTTTCAACTTCCACCTCGAGGAGGTCCCCAAAGCCAACCCAATGATCAGACAACACATGTGCACGTAAGTATAAAAACAGTAAACTTTATTTATTTAAATAATTCAAAGGAATTTGGAAAGGGGGTTTAAAACGAATCTTCTTGGCTATGCCCTCCAGGTGGGGCGCTGATCGGGAAGAGTAAGGGGAGGGGACAGAGCTCTTCTGCCTGGTCTTGAAAACCTGTGGCGCCCTTCTCTTCCTCCTGGAGGCAGAATAAAAACAAGATAAGTGTTGGGCCTGTGATGCTTCCCTATTACATACCCTTCTTCACACTGTTGTTCTTCAGTACGTGGTACTGAAAATGGTTGCAACAACGTTCCTTTTGTCTCACATATGTATCTCCTCTCTCCTTTTCCTTCAGGCTGCTGCTGAAACACAAGGGACCGGTTAATTTGGACTACAAGGGACTTCCTCTCATCTTCTCTCGGTCGAATACAACGTACGGTGAGTACAAGTACAGGTAAGGGATTTCTCGCTGTTTCCTCTGCTTCCTTTCTCCGCAGACAACTAGCTCTTCACTTGGAACAACGTCCGGTAAGTACAGGGTTCTTACTCTTCCTCTCTCTTCACAGGCTGCGGGCTGGGACACAAGATACGGTTATTTAAGACTGGTTTGTTCTCACCTCTTCGCTTGAGACAACGTACAGTAAGTACGGCACAGTCAGGGTTCTCCTCGCGTCGTTCTCTTTTTCTCTCCACAGGTTGTTAGCTCTTCACTTGGAACGACTTTCGGTAAGTGCAGGACTCTTTCTCTCTCTCTTTACAGGCTGCGGGCTGGGACACAAGATACGGTTATTCAAGACTGGTTTGTTCTCACCTCTTCACTTGAGACAACGTACAGTAAGTACGGCACAGTCAGGGTTCTCCTCGCATCGTTCTCTTTTTCTCTCCACAGGTTGTTAGCTCTTCACTTGGAACGACTTCCGGTAAGTACAGGATTCTTACTCTTTCTCTCTCTCTTCACAGGCTGCAGGCTAGGACACAAGATACGGTTTTTCAAGTCTGGGTTGTTCTCACCTCTTCGCTTGAGACAACGTACAGTAAGTACGGCACCCTCAGGGTTCTCCTCGCGTCGTTCTCTTTTTCTCTCCACAGGCTGTTAGCTCTTCACTTGGAACGACGTCGGTAAGTACAGGGTTCTTACTCTCTCTCTCTTCACAGGCTGCGGGCTGGGACACAAGATGCAGTTATTCAAGTGTTAACTGGCTCTCACCTCTCTACTTGGGACGGCGTACAGTAAGTACGGTACAGACAGGATTCTTCTCGTACACTCCTTTCGTTTTATTTTCACACGACAACTCTCTTGGTCAGATAGCGGTCGAAATTTCACAGATGTTAATATTTGGGTTGAAAACGTGGTGGACTTACGGTGATCGGACTCTCTCGATTTACCAGATGATTTGCGACTGTGAGCGATGAAGCGTTGGGGACAAACCCTCTCAACGTTTGCTGCAGTTGCAGAGGGGAAAAATGCCACGCTGTCTCACCGAGCCGAGCACTTGCCTCTCCTCGCTCTGCAACAGTAAGCGTTATATAGATGAATGCACAAGCAGGACTATTCCTTAGTCGTACTCACACAGCCTTTAGCAGTCCAACTCTTCACCACCACTCTTCAGATAAACCCGGATGCAAAGAGTCGACTGTCACAAACACCACAGTAATACTGTACGTCCAGAGCGTGCTCACAGCATATGCCAGGTAATAAACTGGGAACCGGCAGCCTCTTCGTTCTCCCACGAGGTTTGCGGAGACGGGGGATTTTCTCTGACAATACACACAGCAAATCACAGCACCACGTCAAAGTGAAATTTTCCACAACACAAAGACTCACCCACCGCACTCAAAGTGAACACTTAAGATGCCCGTCTTCCTCCACTTCGCTGGGGTCGGTCCGGCGATGGTTACCACGGCCCAGTCTATAGTTACGTCGCTGTGCTAGCCCCAGTCAATCCTTCCTCGGCTCGCCCACCACACTCACTTAGGGGTAGGGCCGTCCTCCTTTTTCCTGGAGAGGTTTACTATGAACAGGTTAGTAGACAGTGTGTCTGCAAAACTCAATATTTCATACTCACGATCATTGTAAGCTCCCTTCTAATGTTCTCCTCGTTATTTCACACAGGTGATAAACTCCAGCCACACAAACGGGGCGTCTCTTCCCCCAACAGGGTTACACAGCGAATTCCTTAGCCACAATATCTCCAACGTATGTAAACACTCACGTTAACTCCGTTTCTTCTCTTCGTTGTGTTCCAATTCCCAGTAATCTCCAATCGTCTTCCAACCTTAAGGTTTACTACGTCCACACAGCCACGCCAGCTCCAGCCTGAGAGAATAAACAGTCCAACAGCAAGTGCACCAACAAGCCCAACAACTGCACATAAAAACTGAAGCAAACTGTGGTTTTTAGATGTCCCTTTATACTGCCCTGCTCAGCGTGTCTTCCAATCATCAGCCGCTCCCGGTAACTAGACACACCTGCATTCAATTCGCTGATTTTTGCTCTCGCGGCACTACCGGAAGTTCCGGTGTTTGTCTTTTCCGGTTTGGACGGAAACACTTCCAGGCGGAACCAAACTCTCCTAATTTCGGTTCCGCCCCTGAAAAGATCGTCACCGTGTGACATAAACTTTGAGCAAGGTGTTGATTTTGTCAAAATGTCACAACATGTGTATGTTGAGATACTACTTGAGAAATTTGACATGCAAAACTGTAAACCCAGATCTGTCCCTTGCAAAAACTAAATTACACTGAAGATGCTGATGTAATGAATGATGTCAGAAAATACAGGGAAGCTGTAGGAAGCTTAATTTACCTGGAAACATGTACAAGGCCTGATCTAAGTTTTGTAGTGAGTAAATTAGCACAATATTTTAATGAGCCAACCATAGAACAGTGGAATACTGTAAAGCAGTGGTCTCAAACTCCCGGCCCGCGGGCCATTTGCGGCCCGCCCTCCCCCTCTCTGTGGCCCGCGGCACCTTTCAACAATATAACATAATCTGGCCCGCAGAAAGATTTTTATTCACTTCGTTTCATATTCATTTCATTTTTAATTTAAACGTTCGTTCGCATGTCGCGTCTAACAACGCGTGTTAAAACGAGTCAAGGCGTTTCTTACTTTCTAAAGTGCTCGGGAGCGGAAGTTGCGCTCCGTGGCGTGTCGTCACGCGTTGTTACGCAGCCATGAGCCGCGCGCGCTACGAGATTGCGAGGATAACGGAATGCGTGATCGGATTTTAATTCCTCATCTGAACCTCGCGTCAATCATATCATTGTCACCATGCAATCAGTTAATCTGGTCGGGACTTTGTTGTGTTTGTCCAGAGAAGATTTGTTATTTCCGGGTGAATATCAGCTGTTACCCAAAGAAGAGCTGCGGTGGGGCTCACATCAACAAGTCACAGGCACAGCTTCCAATGGAGACACCGCATGTATGAGGCAGAGCCATAGATGTAATGCAACACATAAACTACAGATAAGAAAAATTGCCATCAAAGTGCCCAGATTAAAAGAGGAAAGATGAGGAGAAACATACAGAGGATAAAAGTATGTATACTGCTTTAAATAATGAAGTATAATAGATTATTATGTAACGTTAGCTTGCTATGCAATTACACCTAGCAGTATTATAATTTTTTTCAGTTTAACTAGCTTAACATTGACTACCCATTCAGAAGTTTTAGGATCACTTTCACTTATTCATGTTTTTACACATATACCTGTAATAGCAAATTCTTAAAACTGTAGAATAACAAATATGGAACATAATAAATCAATACTATGACTGTAACAATCCAAAATAAATCAAAACACAAACACTTACTGATGGTATTTTTTTATAATAGTTTATAAATGTATACAGAAATTGTATTTGTTAGTTTAGTGCAATGTTTTAATAGGCCTTAGTTATTAAAGGGACGGTTAAGAAATGATTTATATTTAAAAGATAAAAAACATTGTTTTTTATTATACATTAAATAATAGAATTTTAACAGCCAATTTACAGAAATATTGTACTTTTTTAACCTTAAAATAGCTCTGCGGCCCTCCGATTAAATGTCAATCTCAGAAATGGCCCCAAGCCAATTTGAGTTTGAGACCCCTGCTGTAAAGCATGTTTTAAGATATTTGCAAGGCACCAGAGACAAAGAGCTGTGTTACAGAAAAGGTGAAAATGAAAACTTGATACATGCATAGAGCGATGCAAATTGGGCAGCCGATGTCATTGACAGATGGAGTACTACAGGTTATTGCATTAGCCTAAATCAGGGCTATTCAATTGGCGGCCCGCGGGCCAAACCCGGCCCCCCAGGTAATTTGATCCGGCCCTTTATGTAGTCTGTAAAAAAGACATCTCTAGAATAAATTTAGTAAGTTAGAGAACGGGCCTTACAGTTACGAGTTGATGCGCGTGCGTCTGTTTCATACAGCATGAGCTGCAGAGCGCGAGTCACGTGACTGGTGCGAGCAGCTGTGTCACGTGTTTATATTCGCGCTTTGGTCTCCCCCGCTCGCGCCCGCGTCTCAAGATGCAATAGCTGACAGTGGTGAGTTAAGAGACCGGTCTCTATGGCTGTTTTAACTTTATTTGTTGTATTTCCCGCTTAAAAACGCTGCCTTTTCCGACAATTGTTGTCTGATATGTCAGCTCAATGACTTGCTTATCCACAATGACATTTACGTTAGATGTCTTAATAAAGGAAACTCGTTGAAACGATTTTGTGAACTAGACAAAAAGTTTCTCCAAAATTCAAAGCAGACTAAATGCTCAAATATTATGCAGTCTGAAAATACATGTTTGTAGAAAAAGCCTATTGTACAATGCACTGATTTTGTTTTTATGTAGTTTCAGAATATAACATTACTATGTTTCAATGTAGTAAAATGTATATCTCTGTAACATCACTGTTATTTCTCCGGCCCCCTCATTTGTGATGCTTTTCATGAACTGGCCCCCACGAAAAACTAATTGAATAGCCCTGGCCTAAATAGAAATGGTCCATTGGTCTCATAGAAGACCAAGAGACAGCCTACTGTGGCACTTTCCACGTGTGAGGCTGAGTATATGGCATTAGCCGCAACTATACAGGAGTGTTTATACTTACAGCAATTGTTACAAAACATTGATGGTGTAATGTATAAATCTATAGTCTATGAAGACAATCAGAGTGATTTATGGGGGTAATATGATGCCAATATTATTGAAAATGGACAGACTAAAAGTCACAAATAGATATTACAACTTGTAAACACAAAACCCAATCTACAAATAAATTAAAAATCCACACACACGTTCCTCGTGATCCACAAATGTAAAACAAGATCTACGAATTGTCTTTGTGATCCACAAATATAAAGCATGATTTACAAAAAGAAATCAGTGACTTGTACTTGAAAACCAGAATTTGAATGAATGTAAAGTGATTTGTCTGCGCATGAGGGTCATTATTTGTTTGTAGATTGTGTTGCATTTGTTTTCAGAATTTTGGCACAACCGTTTTGCTGTTTTCCATTAAAAAAATCTACAAATGCCCTCCTCACAAATTTGCAAACAAACACAGTCTAAGTTGTATTTTCCAACCATTGTAAAAAGACATTCTTACACATTCTGTGCAAAGTTCAGAATGCAAGTGTTGAATCTGTGTTTGCAGATCACAGGGCATTAACGGATCCTTTTGCACACGTCTACAGATCTTTTTGGCACTATCTTTCCGCAGAGTTTGTCACTACGATCCACGCGTGTCGTCAGCCAATCAGGAGTATTGCTTCAAATTGATGCCACGCTATGGGGGTAATATGATGCCAATATTATTGAAAATGGACAGACTAAAAGTCACAAATAGATATTACAACTTGTAAACACAAAACGCAATCTACAAATAGATTAAAAATCCACACACACGTTCCCCGTGATCCACAAATGTAAAACAAGATCTACGAATTGTCTTTGTGATCCACAAATATAAAGCATGATTTACAAAAAGAAATCAGTGACTTGTACTTGAAAACCAGAATTTGAATGAATGTAAAGTGACTTTTTTGCAGACGAAAATCATTTTCTATTTGTAGATTGTGTCACATTTGTTTTCAGAATTCTGACACTATTGTTTTGCTTTTGTGACAAAATAATGCCATAATCGTTGAAAATGAAGAGACTACAATTTGTAAACACGAAACAAATCTGTAAATGGGTTCTAAATCTGCAAACAAACTCCTCATGATCCGCAAATGTGGAACGAGATCTACAGGTATATGGGGATCCACGAACAGACTCTTCATGACATGCAAATATAAAATGCGATTTACAAATAGATTTAAAATCCGTAAACCAACTCTTTATGATTCACAAATAAAAATCATCGACGTGTACTTGACAACCAGAATTTAAATGAATGCAAAGTGATTTGTCTGCGCGTGAGGGTTATAATTTTTTGTAGATTATTACATTTGTTTTCAGAATTTTTGCTGAAACACTAAAACTGTTTCGCTATTTTCCCATTAAAAAATCTACAAATGCCCTCCTCACAATTTGCAAACAAACACAGTCTAAGTTGTATTTTCCAACCATTGTAAAAAGACATTCTTACACATTCTGTGCAAAGTTCAGAATGCAAGTGTTGAATCTGTGTTTGCAGATCACAGGGCATTCACGGATCCTTTTGCACACATCTACAGATCTTTTTGGCACTATCTTTCCGCAGAGTTTGTCACTACGATCCACGCGTGTCGTCAGCCAATCAGGAGTATTGCTTCAAATTGATGCCACGCCCTCTCAATAAGCTCTTTTCAAAATAAAAGCTGGGCCCGCTGCCATTTACCGTTGCCGGTGTCACAGCGCTGAAAGGCGGCCAGACCGGGTTATCGATATTATATTAATGATATTAAAGCATTTAGTATAGCATGGCAAACATGCAGCAGCAACGCAAACCAGAACAAGCCCTCGTTTGAGTTATTATCAGTGCCTGACAATTCAGCTGGTTAACTGTATGCAAGTCTATTATATTTCCATGAAATTGCTTTTGTGAACAACAAATCCGTGCCGGAAACAAAACAGCTAGCAAGCGGCGTGCAGCTAATGTAGTGTGTGTCCACAACCAAGCACCACCTCCGGTTGGTGCTCAGTGCCTCTAGTCTAGGAGGCCTCCACCGGGAGACGAACCAACACCGAGGCCATGTCCAAAACACACGGACAGTGGCGGATGCAGAACGTGACATATGGGTGGGCATGGATTAAGTTCGGGTGGGCCTGAATCTATGGGTGTCACTTTTGAATTAGAAACTATAACAAGTCTATAAAATTTGTCAAGACTTCAGAACACTAATTTAAACAGCATACACACAGACCCGAACTGCACGTCACATTTTTGACATTATTGATATTTTAAATTGTAATGCAAAGTGACATTAATTAAACCTTTTTGGTAAAAAGCCTACAAAAAAGAATCTGCACACAGTGACAAGAAATATAAATGAACCCCAAAAAACCTTATACTTTTTTAAATAGCCTATTAAAGTGTTTAAATAAATACGGCTACTAAATGCTTAAAATGAAGCTTCTAACATCATATTCTCTTCATGCAAATCACTAAAAATATATTTTCGTTCTCACATATTTAAGTTAACTTACTAAATAAAGAAAAGAAAAAGGGAATTGCTAGAATAATGTTAGACTCTGAGGTTAAACGAAATGACAAATAAATAAACATTTAATATACTTTTTGATGAGCACAAGAGCAAGCCTACTCGTGAAGAGCGGAGCCGAGGAGCGCGCATATCAGACGTGAACGAAAGGAATAATGGGTTTAATTATGCGTTCACTTCATTTCCTGACAGTTTCACTTGTTAGTGAGGATATTAATGACTAACAAGATGACGCCGAATTACATACAATATAATTACTTAACTAAATCTGAGAGAATGCAAACACATTACAATATTTTTTCCTCCGCCCGACGGGCAGGGCGCATACATTTTTTTTTAGCCCGACAGGAATTCGCCATAGCCCCGGGACTTCGGGGTAGCAATTTTGCGAGTCCTGCATAGGTTTGTTTTGTTGAAAGACTTTCTTTAAAGTGAATTTCGTTTTGTATAAATTGTATCTTAATATTAATCAATGTTTAATCAAACAATTGCCTCGATTGAATACATAAGAAGCAAACCAAGAACGTCTGTGGTGTGGATTGAAGTGAACCCACTATAATTCCGCAGCCTACACGTCTTTATGCTTTTAATGCATTTCTTAAATTAATGTCTCAATTACACGGTAGGCTTATAGGTTGTTATGATAGGCTATTTGTTGCTTAAAAGCAATAGGCTATATTGTATAAAGTGTAGCAAAAAACGTGGCGTGACTTATAGTGCTGAGTTAGAGAGCTGGAATGGCTCTCGGTATAGGCTATCAAACAACATCACTGTGATCAGATGTTTTCTTTCTATTTTTTACCCCGCTGTCATATTTGTTGTGTGTTTATGTTATTGAGAGGAAATGTCACGGTGCGAATACACAGAATAAGGAAAAACTAAAGGAGAACCTGTAGGAATTTATTACTTCATCACAACCCCCATTTCCATACTGTACCATCTGGATTCCTGTGCCTACTGATAGTGATAACAGACTATTGTCACAGCTGTTTATTCAATACAGTGGGGGTTAAAGGTGTGGTCTTCTGATTGGTCAGTTTGAATGTATGATGTTAGGTTTAGTCACATGGTCAAGGGAAAGAGAATATAGGTCTTGGTTTTCATGAGATCTGGGCTTTTGACTTTTGTCATTTGCCATTTGCTTTCTGCCCTCTGCTTTTCTTCTTTACCTGAGTTCTTGGGTTTAGGCCTTTAGGCCTAGATTCCAGTTCTTAATGGTCATTCTCTTTCTTCTAAACTTTCTTTCTTTCTTATCAGGTAATATCACACATACATTGAAAACAGTTAATTGTTTGTATTAAGTACCATTTCATGCATTTATAGTGTAACCATTTCAATTGTAACTTTAAGTCAGTGCTGTTATTAAACCTTTTCATTTACAAATCTGTTGTTTAGTTTTGATGTAATGTTAATACTTAAACGCTCCATATTGCAATTCAATATATTTATATTCTAGCAATGCTCTCCCACATATTTTGCTATTATAACTGCACTTATTTCCGTCGTTGGTATAGGTTGCAGAAGGGTGATAATTGACCAGAAATACACAGTTTTATAATATCTTGCTGTTACCATTTCTCAGTCATTTCGGCATTCCTACAGACTGAACCACTGTAGTGAATCCACCCTTACAGTTTTTGGTGCCGAAACCCGGGATCCCTTGCAGTGAGTTTTCTGAGTTGTACTTTGTTTGATCAACTGAATGAGGACTTTATCACAGTTTATCCTGTGAATGTGTTAAAGACCTTCTGACCACATAGTGGGTAAGTCTGTTTTCATTGTTTCATGGCATGGTTAGTAAAATCTCCATTTGCATGAATTGTATGAAACAGAAATTAGAAGGACCCTAAATAGTCCTATTATCATTATACAGTAGAGATTATTTCAGATTATCTCCTCAGGGATGGAAGGGATTAATTTAAGTAATGATATATTGTTTGCTTTATGGAGTGAGAAAGTTGAACCTACACTTTCTAAATTATATAAAAAGGGTTTGAATTACAATGCTAACACTGATGATATTCTTACATGGTGGCACACAGTTGGTAGTGAACAAAGAAAATCCAAACATGCTGAAATCATTGAGGCTTTGAATTTCATGACATGCAAGCAGCTACGTAAGGGATAATGTAGAGGCAGCCGGTAGTTATTGGGAAATAAGCCCCGACAGTGTGATCAGGACCCGACGCGAAGCGGAGGGTCTTGTATCACACTGAAGGGGCTTATTTCCCAATAACTACCGGCTGCCTCTACATTATCCCGCTTATTACACGGCTACTTGCTACATAAGAAAAAAAACTGGACATGAATATGAATTTTAAACATTTTATTGGCATATTTGTTTTAAATTAACATTTTTATCCTTCCGCGAAACTTTGCACAGATGCATAAAATGATCGCAATACCTTATTAAGATCCTCTGCTTCATACTTGTCTCCATTTTTTCTCTTTTAGCCAGTCTTTGAGAAGTTTTAATGCCCATTCTGTATTTTTTTGTGTGTCAAGTTCAGTCTCAGTAAGCTGTCTGTGTCTTGTCGTGTTTGTCCATAGTGTTTGTCACAAGATGGCGCCAAACAAACAGTAATCTTTATTGATCTTTATTGGCGCGGAGCGATTTTACTCGTGCAAGTAGTACCGGCTATGCGTTATTATTTTGGAGCGGTTATTATTCGAAAAGAACGAACCTGCAAATGTCTCAACTGACCAATCAGAATCAAGCATTCCAGAGAGCTGTGTAATAAGTAAAAATAATGCAATTTTTGACTCAGTCCTAGATGCTAAAAGTGATGAATTGAGAACCAAAAACACTGAATTAAAAAAGTCAGAGGCAAAGATCCAAAATCTTAAAACTCAAATAGATCAATTATCATCTGAGCACTTAGCCCTGGCTAAACAGTGTGAGAAGTATAAAGACATTATTGCAGATGTAAAGGCTAAACTAATTGTGCGAGACACTAAGTCTCCCCAAACGCTTAACAGCGATGGGACTAAAAAAGACGTTACTTGTACTAAAGAGAATGTATATTCCAGAACCCAGAAAAGTGTTCCTATTTCATTGATTGGGGTGATGCATCATCATGCTGGAACAGAATCGCATGTTGTGAAAGAAGCATTAGAGAGTCACAGACCTCCTGAAGCTCCAGTAGAACCAAGCTACAGACCCGGTGGTAAAATGAACAGGCTTTGTAGTTCCTGTCATAAAATAGGCCATACAGAGGAGAAATGCTGGTCACTGGGCAGGGGCAGACCTCCACCTTATTATTTGAAATGTAGGAGATCACTTTCTAAGGGCAGATCTAAACAATCTGGTTTTGCAGGTAAAACTCTTACTGAGTTGACTGCATTGTTCATGCAAGGACTCCAGCTGTTAACCTCACTTGCTAGTGGTTTAGCAGCCAGTTAGCATGTGTTTAACATTCTCATTACAATGATCCTGTTTGCATTTCCTAATTTGTAATTGTTCGTAATGCATTGTTGTTTCTATAGAACACAAATTCTAGTTGTTTGTTGTACTATATGTACACATAGGCTAATGAAGTTAATTTCTTTAAACACTTGACTGTTTCCACTGTAAGTGTTGGACAAAACATTTAAGTGAGAGGTTGTTGAAGCTACATGTATTCTAGACCAGTCGTCTTGTGTTAATGGAATAACTTTTGCTCTTAAAATTATCTATTAGTTTCAAGTTGTATGTGTTTCTATGTTGAAAGATTTGTCTCCTAATTGGTAAACTCTGCTATTCCCTGTATAGCTGCAGTAAGACCCTAAAGAGGAGCACAAAAATGCCATGTGGCTACATTGTGTTATATAATTGCATTAATGAAAATGTTTTACCTCACAACAGGATCCAGTAGCACTTTTACCATGCTTCTTAACTAAAAACAAGGCGTTGAGAAGATTAGAGCCAAATCCCACAAAATTTGCCTCACTTTAGTCATTTTCAAAATGTGGTTTTAAGCATCTGTTTTGGTTTCTTTTCAAAAAGTTTGATTAGTTTTGTCCCAAATATTGAAATCTTGATAAAGAGTAATTTTCTATGTGTAATAATTTCATTAATTTTGCTATTATGTTTTACATTTAATTTGCTTTTTATGCAAGACATTTAAAAACCATCATGTTCTTTTTTTTTTTATTTTGGTCATTTCCTTTTTAATGGTTATACTGGGACATTAAGATTTTTAAATATCATGTATTTGGTTACACTGAATATATTGTTGTTGTTACTACTAATTACAAATTGAGTTGTTAAAACTAACATTTGCTAAGTTTAAAAAGAAGCATTTCATTTACATGTTTCCAAAAACAATGTAAGAGCTTTTATTATTTTTTCTTTTATTCTCACCTTGACCATGTTTTAATGTATTTGACAGGGATTTAAGGCTGAAGACCAATCTGACCATTTAAACTTGAGTAACAAATGCCATATGCTTTGCTGTTTGTTGTGCCATTTGCTTGAATCACAGGATTCCTGCTGTTTTACATCTTGGGTGTTGCCTCAAAGAGAAGGACAAAAGTGAAACCCCCTTCAGGGCCTGTTCTTGTGAAAGTGTGAAGTATCGATGGAAATCTGCATGATTATGAAAGGTGCAATTCCATTCGGTGAAGCCTTTCATGCAGGGCTGTAAGGAGAATGACGTCTTCAAGTCTCATCAACCAGCAACCAGTTTGGACAATAAGTCTGAAGATGATGAAGAAGTTTTATTTTAATCCCAATCTACATTAATATGATGAATATGAGTTTACCATTATAATCACACGCAATTTGTTTACTATGAAGTTATGCAGGTCATGTGTTATGTTGTGTGGATCAGGAGTTTGTTTGCCATGGGATTGCTATTGGAACCCAGCTGTGTGTATTCATGTTTCAGGGCACAAAGGATTTTAGTATTAGCAAATAGCCAAGGGTCAAATAGGTCAAGGAAAGGAGACACTGGTCTGGTCTGGGGACTGTCATGTGATTCTTCAAGTTACAAGCCTGAACAGAAACATATTGTTAAAGCATATGGAGGGGAGGGACAAAGACCATATATATTTACCAAGCCTGGCTCAGAGCTTCAGACTGATTTGGAGAATGTCCCCAGAACTTCACTCGGGTTCTGGGGAGATTCATCAGGCAGGGTCGGCTTCTTATTTTGTCCGGAAAATAAAAGTCTATCTCTTGAAATCAGAACCTAAGACTGAAGATTGTTTTATTTGAGGAAAAGGAAAACCACAACATTTGGTGCCGAAACCCGGGATAGAAAAGAGCTGGACAGTCACACCACCTGGGCGAACCTGACGAGCAACACAAACAGCATATGGCCAGAAGGTAAGCACTTTTTGCTTATTTATTAATTGTGTTGTTTGCCAGAATTTGCTCCAGGTGGTGAGAAATTTAAGCTCTTCTAAAGTTAAGAACCATATAGGTGAACTGGGTTTTGATTTCAAGGGTACAATCTAATTAAGGCATGCATGCAGGAATCTGTTACTTTGGCTTTGATGATCAAGGTGAATTGAAACAGATTTAAGTTAAGGGAACGCGTAAGAGTTTGTATGCAAGGTTGCATATGCTACGTTTGTCGAGGAAGTGAATAACGTAGAGGTTTAATTTGGTTTAATTTGAAGTTAAAAATTTAAATCATTACGTTGATGGAGGTGCAGTAATGATTGTTTAATTGGTTAATGTAAACAAAAAAGGACACGCAAAAGTCGTCACGTCGGGGAGGTGCACTGACGATTGTGTATTTATTTAATAATTTGTGTTTGAGTGTGTATGTATGCAGCTGCAAAATGTTTGATAGTGAGAGAAATGTGAACGTGCACCCGGCAGGCCGGGAGAAAGTTTCCCCTAGGCAGTCTCTGCGGGCTGCCAAGGGGGGCACACCCCGCGAGCACAGGGATGGCCACCGTGCCAGAGTGTGGAAGAATGAGCCCTAAAAAATAAATAAATAAAGAAATAAATGCTAATGGGTTATTACTGAAAAATGGTTGGGTTAACAATTTGGTTTATAAGTTATCAAACATACATTTGAAATGCAAGGTTTGGTAAAAACAACTGACACCAGATGGGACACCAAAAGGAGCACAGAACCCGAGACCACAGCTGGCTTTCTCAAAGGACAATGCAATCAGGTGGCCACCTACAGAGATGAGCAGTTTTGCTTGTTTAAAGATTGTATTGTTCACCTGAGATGGCTCGGGGTGGTCAAATCACAAATGCTGGTCAAGTCACAAATGCTCTTCCAAATTTAAGAATAAAAAGGGGAAATTAAAGATTACTAGATTCAATGATAAGAATAAAGGGTTTCATTTTCAAAAGGAATGTGTGCTAGGACAGATGATGGTTTATGGTGTGAATGAGGTTTTATTTTTGTCGTTGAGTGGCTTGGATAAAGATTTAATGTTAAGTTGAGAACATGCCTAAGAAGTTTCGCGAACCTGAGTGTTACCGTGTCGGGGCAGACACGTTGGGGTTCGGAGAGAAGAGTTATTAAGTCCTGCAGGTCAGGTACGGTCTATGTGTTATTTGTCTTGTTGTTTTGGAAGGCCCGGGCTGATGAGAGATATTGTTTTTGTTTTGTTTGTCATGTCGGATTGGTAAATTGTGTAAGTGAATCTTTTCCATGTCGACTGAAGTGTAGTGGAAAGATGAATTTGGCCAGGTTGTCTAGATAGAGTTGGTTTATTTTATTTGTGTGAGAATGTAATGTGTCTGTGATAAAGAGTCTGTGTGTGAATGTATGAGATGGAAAGAGTGGGGGCTGAGTGAGCAGTGGGTGTGTCCTTCTTCAGTTGCTCTGTAGAGAGCACAGAGAGGTGTTATGTTACAGAAGTGAAGATTGTTTAAAACTATAAAAAAGGAGATAAAGTTTGAAAATATGAGTAAGAGTATGAATAAGAGACAGTTATAAATGCTGGGTATTAAAGATTAGATTTGAAGACATTGTGGTTCTGAGGTATTGTATCCAAAAATATTAGTTATTACAGTGAAGTAGACAGCTACTTCTAGAAATTAAATAATTCGTTTAAATGATTGATTAAAAATAAAAAAAATTGTGCTCAATAGGAAAAGATTGCTTGTCCAAAAAAGGACAGATGTTGGTGATGGTATTTGATTCTAGTTGATAAAACACTACAAAATATTATAAAGGAAATTTTATTTTAAAGACACATTGGAAATCTAAGTAACTATTTGGAGAATATATAAATTGGACAAATAAAAACAATACGTTTGTGAAGTGGTTAAAATGAGAAATAATTATAAAATATAAGGTATGTTATATTGCAAAGAAAAGATTATGGCAGTCACATTAATGGAAAAATAAGGATTAAACAATTGTTGTGTGGAGAATTAGAAAATAAAATAATTGGAGTTCAAATGAGGAAACATTTGATGTGGTATTGTGTGAGGAGAAATACAATTCTATAAAAATATAAACTAATGAAAGATAAGAGGAGATAATTAACAGACAAAGAAATGCTCAAAGAGAGAAGGAGAGAAAGAGAGAGAGAGAGAGAGAGAAAGGGAGGGGGAAGGTCAACTCCCATAGCTCGAGAGAATTGTGGGATGAAGCCAAATCTAGCAGGAAGACAGAAGTAAAGCTTTGAAAGAAAAACAACAAATTAGAGAGAGGAAAAAAAAGAGAGACCAAATTATTAAAGGTGGAAATAAAGAGAAAAATAAAAAGGTCAGAAAATTATTAAAAGGTGAATGACACAGATAAATTTTACAAAGATAAATTATTACAAAATGAAGAGGAGTCTTCATCTGATGATGGAAGGTGGTCACAAAACAAATTTTATTTTAAATCAAAAGGCAATATTTTGCATGGGTCAAGCTGAAACATTGAGGGGCTGATCATTCCCATCCTTTGACATTCAAGAAAAGTGAATAAAAGCTGGCAAGAAACAGACAATGAAAAACTGTGTGCAACAAAGTGTTGGAGGAGCAAAGAGGACTATGTGAAGCAGTGAAGGGGGGCACTGCGCTGACAATTACAAAGACAAACACCAAAAAGACTGAGTGGAATCCAGAAGGAGACCCACAAAGACAATAATGTTCTTGGAGACAAGAGAACAACTGGACTATACTTTTTCTTCTTCATACAAGCCTTTGAGTGAAAGAGGGGAAGAGTGAAAGCAGCCGTCCAATGTTTAGTTTGTAATTATAGGGACACAAACAATCTTTAGGGGAAAATCAGCTAGACAAATTTAAAGGCTGATCAAGAACTTATGTTGTTAGGTGTGACTACCTTTTCTGAAATCAAATCAGACTCCTATTAATCTGACAGAAAGAAATGCATAATGAAAATTGGGGTTATTTCTTAAATTTGGTATCTACAGAGGAAGTTAGAACTCTAATGATGGTACTAAGCTAAAAAGCAAATATAAATGGCATAGAACAGCTATGGCAGAAAGGAAAATAAAATAGATAAAAGAAATAAATTGAAAAAACACCATAGGATACTATAAAAGGTAAACAAGAAAAAGCTGTGAGAATAGGAAAAAGAAATAACTAATTATTGTAACAAACATACAATTTAAGGAAATAAATCTAAATTGTATCTAGTCACGATTTAAGAGCAATTAATGACAAGAAAAGATTGATGATCCAAAAAAAATTACATACTTTGCTTACAAGTGTTTCTTCATTTGATAAACATTTTTACTGTGAATTATGATTTGCATAAGAAGTAGATACATTTACGTATTTAATTATAAGGGAAAATATTATACAGGTTTAGAATGGATGAACTACTATTACAACATGCGGAAAGTTAATTTGGTTGATTAATGCTAAAAAGTTGATAAAATGATTGGTTGTTATTGAGTTATAGGGACACAGGAGAACCGTTGATTTGCCAGCATGGGCAAACAGATGTGGAAGCTAAAAAGGGTCTCAGAGTGTCAGGAGATCTTTTTAGATTGTATAGAAGTGAAAAATATCAGTCATAAATATTATTATCATAGATGTACATGGGGCAAATAAGTGGAATGAGAATAAATCATTTGATTCATGAGAAGAATAAAGATTTTGAGTTGAGATAAGAAGGGAAAAATTGAAGTGACGGATAAGAGTGAAGAAAAATTGGACTATTATCTACATTTACAAGGGATGGTAGATAAAGATGTATAGAAAAGGAATAATCATCAAAGCCATACTTAACAAAATGTGTGAAAATACTAATCATAGCAGAACTTAAACTAACAACCGTACACCTTTAACACTGCATGAAATATTCGCCGATAGACCTATGCGTATTGTAAAAACATCTGGAATTAAGTGTTATATGAAGAAACTAATTGTCTATGTATTGAGTTATTTGTGTACAGAAAAAGCTGAAAGGAGTTGAGGAGGAGATGAGAAACATGACTCCTTGTGCGAGATGATCTAGCTTATCTGAGGGTCGAGAGGTTGGAGGAGCCCAAACACGGCCACAGGGGGCCTAACTGAAGGATGAGACCAGCCCCAGAAATGTCCAAGTGGGAGGAGCAGCCAATGTAGCAGAGCTCGTAGGAAGGAGAGAAGGAGAAAGAATGCCAATGATATGAAAGAAGAAACATCAAAACCAAATTAAAGTAAAAGCAATTCAAGTATACCGACGGATGGAGAGCAAAGTTTTGAGCACCGAGAGGAAGAAGTGAAAAAGAGAAATTGTCAAAAGAAATTGAATTGAAAAGAACGAAACCGATAACTACAGAAGATTTGCATTTCTACAGTCAATTAAAGAACGAAGCTGATTATTACAGAAGATTTACATTGCTACAGTCATTTAAAGAACAAAGCCAATTACTAGATTTGCAATGCTACAGCCAATTAAACTTCCTGGCGATGGACTTTTGCCTTGATGGACTTTTGCCTTGATGGACTTTTGCCTTAAACGATGCACAGTGAAAGATCTGCAATAATTTCAAAGGAACAGACTCTGAAAGAAAGACTGAAAACATAAAGACATTGAACAGAGAACATAAGGTGGACATTTTATGGGAAACATCCCAAAGATAACAATGATACAAATGGGGAATATTTACAGTTAAGGAAATATATTTGCAAAACCAGATTTCAACAATGCAACAACATTTCCAAGTCCACACACTTTGGGGTGATAAATTCAACAAGAATTCCCACGGATTACGAGAAAAAGTTTAAGGCCAATTTATCTGGATAATATTTAGGTCTTTTGGGAAATTCCGAGCCCAAAAAATACATCTGGCAGGCCACAATTTGGAAACCTGCGCCAACGGACGCAAACAACAAAACACCAAAAACAAAAAAGGAAGGACAGACATTTCAGAATGGTACAGTAAAAATTCTGAATGGTACAGTAAGATTACAATCAAGAAAATATAAGCCTTATGGAATTATAGACTTAAGGAAATTAAATAGGAAATGTTTTATAACAAGAATTTTGAATGAATCAACTAAGAAACCTCTAGATCTATTGTGAAGACATAAGTATAACTTAAGGTGTAAAAGGGAGAAAAGAAATGCTATTAGAAGAATATTATAATCAAATCAGAGCAACATATACAATGAAGATATTTGAAGATCAAATAATATCGATTGGGAATTTTTCTGGATTGGTAGAAAAAGAAAATATTTGACCTCATTGGGAGGGAGAGAAAAAGTACTTAAATATGAGGGAGACAGGAAATCACTACAAAAGAAGGGTATTTAGAATCTTTATAAAAGGATGAACAAAACAATTAATCATAAATTATATGTAGATTCTGTTGATCAACCAAATGGGTACCAAATTAGATTAAGGCATGGGTTTAAGCTAAATAAGGAATTTAATAAAGTTTTGTCAGAATAAGAATACAGAACAAATAAATTATGTACAGTACTACAATCAAAAAGTAGATTATTAAGTTTACAAATAAGGCATTAATTAACTTAGGATAACAACTAGATGCAGCCATTAAAAATACATAATAACATATACTGAATCAATTTTAATTAGAGGTTAGTGGGTAAATGAGGCATTGGTGTCTGGTTAGAGAACCAAATGAAAGTTAAAATATGATGGAAAAATTTACTTGAAATCAACAAGAATGTTATCAGGAATTACGTTACAAGACAGTAATGAATTTACAAATAGTAAACGAGAATTCAAGCACCTCCGATAAGGATGGAAAAAATTAATTTAAATTGTGATCAAGAATTATTATGGATGATTTACTTAGTTGTATTATGGGTTATTTCCATTTACTAGTTTTATTTGAATTAATTACATTTATGCGTGTAATATGCAATCTTTAATTAGTTTATTATTGGTTATTTACATTTAATTGTTTTATTTGGAGTAATTTACTTTCATTTGTGTTGCAATCTTTACTTAGTATATTAGTGGCTCACATTTTCTTATGTTAGTTGAATTAATCTACATTTATTTGTGTTTATTATGCCATCTTTACCTAGTTTTATTATTGGTTATTGCTCTTTACTTTGTTTATTTGAATGAACTTACATTTATACTTGTTTATTATAATTAATTTTTACTTTTTATGCTTCAATTCAGTATCAATTAGTTATATTTACTTGTTTTGAATTTGAACACTGAATCTATAACATTTAATTTGTGTTTATTATGGATACTTTACTTTTGTTTTATTATTTTTTACTTGGATTCATTAACGTTGACTTTACATTTACGATGCTTTATCATATACTCTACATAGCTAAAACGATAACTGTAAGCGTAGAACCAATTGCGCACAAACTGTTTAGGGCTTAAGTACTTTTACTTTTACATTCAAGTAAAAATGAGAATGGAAAGATGTTTGTCTTATTGTCCATAGTTCGAAGTGCAGTGGCATAATTTAGTAATTGGTAAGGTATAGTGGCTTTCTTTAGCCACAAGATATTAATAATTGAAACGCTGAATTATGAAACTGCACTCCGGATTAAAATAAACAGGAAAGGTGAGGCTAAATTAAGCCTCAGAGCGGGGATTAATCTTATTATGAAGAAGTTTTATTTTAATCCCAATCTACATTAATATGATGAATATGAGTTTACCATTATAATCACACGCAATTTGTTTACTATGAAGTTATGCAGGTCATGTGTTATGTTGTGTGGATCAGGAGTTTGTTTGCCATGGGATTGCTATTGGAACCCAGCTGTGTGTCTTCATGTTTCAGGGCACAAAGGATTTTAGTATTAGCAAATAGCCAAGGGTCAAATAGGTCAAGGAAAGGAGACACTGGTCTGGTCTGGGGACTGTCATGTGATTCTTCAAGTTACAAGCCTGAACAGAAACATATTGTTAAAGCATATGGAGGGGAGGGACAAAGACCATATATATTTACCAAGCCTGGCTCAGAGCTTCAGACTGATTTGGAGAATGTCCCCAGAACTTCACTCGGGTTCTGGGGAGATTCATCAGGCAGGCTCGGCTTCTTATTTTGTCCGGAAAATAAAAGTCTATCTCTTGAAATCAGAACCTAAGACTGAAGATTGTTTTATTTGAGGAAAAGGAAAACCACAACATTGACCACTGCACACAACTAAAGGCATAATCTTATGAACTGTGTCATCATGGGTCTTCTTACGTGTGGCCCACGCTGCCAAAGGGCGGATTTGTAGGAATTTATTACTTCATCACAACCCCCTTTTCCATACTGTACCATCTGGATTCCTGTGCCTACTGATAGTGATAACAGACTATTGTCACAGCTGTTTATTCAATACAGTGGGGGTTAAAGGTGTGGTCTTCTGATTGGTCAGTTTGAATGTATGATGTTAGGTTTAGTCACATGGTCAAGGGAAAGAGAATATAGGTCTTGGTTTTCATGAGATCTGGGCTTTTGACTTTTGGCATTTGCCATTTGCTTTCTGCCCTCTGCTTTTCTTCTTTACCTGAGTTCTTGGGTTTAGGCCTTTAGGCCTAGATTCCAGTTCTTAATGGTCATTCTCTTTCTTCTAAACTTTCTTTCTTTCTTATCAGGTAATATCACACATACATTGGAAACAGTTAATTGTTTGTATTAAGTACCATTTCATGCATTTATAGTGTAACCATTTCAATTGTAACTTTAAGTCATACTGTTATTAAACCTTTTCATTTATAAATCTGTTGTTTAGATTTGTTGTTATGGTAATACTTAAACGCTACATTGCAATTCAATATATTTATATTCTAGCAATGCTCTCCCACATATTTTGCTATTATAACTGCACTTATTTCCGTTATTGGTATAAGTTGCCAAAGGGTGATAACTGACCAGAAATACACAGTTTTACATCATCTCGCTGTTAACGTTTTTCAGTAATTTCGGCAGTCCTACAGACTGAACCACTGTAGTGAATCCACCCTTACAAACCCAAACGCAGACACGATATACAAAAATAAACTATGATTTTATTAATACAAAACAGAAACACCCACGTGGGGGTAAAACAGATAATGAAACTAAAGACTCTGGAAAAACACAAACCAAAACACAGGAACAACGGGAACAGACCTTAAACACGAAACACATGAACTCAGGTCTATAACAATCTCCACAACACACGCGCACACGACAGAGAACACGAGGGCATTATAAAGACACCACATCAATGGGGAACAGGTGAACATAATTAATCACGTAAGACACGAGTACATAAGGGAGTAGGGTAAAAGTGACAAGACACTGGGAACACGTGTCACACATACATGATGTGAAAACACACATGTTCCCACATAAACACAATGCTGCCATAGCCTTGCCCTCTAACATCCAACCTGGATAATGACCAGGGTCAGGCAAGACCATGACAGCCACCAAACACTGGGAACATGTGGAAGACACACAACTATATGCCTCCACATGCTCCCACACAGAACATAGTACTGCCATGGTCTTGCCAGATACACTCAAACCTGAGTCTAGTACAAAAGATCTGGCAAGCCCATGACAGTACCCCCATCTTCAAAGACGGATACAAGACGTCACAAATAAAAACAAACAAAAACATTAAACACGAGGAACGAGAGACTGTACAATAGACAACACCCACGACAACATTACAATAAACAACAATGGGAGACAAACATAGGTGACAAATGGGTTGGGGTGGTTTAACAAAAACAGAACATCATGAAGGGGTGGTGGGGCAATAACAGGGGGAACACAATGTCCAGAGTGTGAAAAATAAGTCCCAAAACTCTGCTTAAACGCAGAGGGTGACGTGGTCCAGGTTGCGCAGTTGGCTGCGCAGGCGGCTGCGCCGGCGGGTGACGTGTCTCCGGCTGCGCCGGCGGGTGACGTGTCTCCGGCTGCGCCGGCGGGTGACGTGTCTCCGGCTGCGCCGGCGGGTGACGTGTCTCCGGCTGCGCCGGCGGGTGACGTGTCTCCGGCTGCGCCGGCGGGTGACGTGTCTCCGGCTGCGCCGGCGGGTGACGAGTCTCCGGCTGCGCCGGTAGTGTCAGCGACTCCGAAGCACCCCTCGTCTTCCTCCTCCTCCTTCTGGAGCCCGGTAGTGCGGAAAGAATCTCTGGTGCGGACGCGGTCTCCAGCACCGGAGGGACGGGAGTCGACCTCCCCAGTCTGACAGCCCCGGTCAAGATGCCTCTCGGGTTGGATGAGGGTGCACTGGATACGACCGTCTCGGCCGATCTCTGTGGTTGCTGTCGGCGGTTGAGACGGTCAACCAAGTCCCAATACGGCAATTGAAGAAGGTCCACTCGCTCCCGAATCGGCGGAGGGTTGTTCATCCCGGCCACCAGGTAAGCACTGGCGAGAACCTCCGGATAACACCCCTTATTGCTCTCTACCGCCCGGGCATAGTCTCTGAATGGAAGTTCCTTTTGCGGTGGAAAAGGACTACCGCCGGAAAGGGTCTGCCTCGAAATAGAGGTCCACCACTCCGGGTCCGACGCACACTGCATAGTGGTAGTCCGCTGGGTTCAGTATGGCGCGTGCGTTCTGTCAGGATTTTCAAAGACAGAACCCAAACGCAGGCAGCTCTTTAACAAAAATGAGTTTTAATAAAAAACAGAAAGCTCTCGAGGGAGCAAACATGACAAAACCTAACATGACAAACATGACAAAACTATTGAAGACAATGAACGAGCACAAGACTGAAAACACCAGGACATTAAATAGGGAAACTAATCAAGGTAAACAGGTAACAGGAGTAACTAATAATGAATCATTAATTAGATAACAAGGGGGTGGGGCCACACTCAAAAGGGAAACACACATAGCACACCCAACTGAGGTCAAAATAGATCCCTCACAAGACATCATAACACAGATAGCAATGCCACGATCCTGTCACAATGAACAAGACACAAAAATACATGAAAGCTGCCAGGATCGTGACAGGAAAGCGCGCAGCACATATTTATAACGTGTTGTTATTCAAAATACGTTTTCCACTTGCTTGCAAAAAAGTTCTCAAAGTGATCATGGCTGAAAGCTGTTCGGGAATATTTTTCTCATTAACCATAATGTAACGCAACATTCAACTGCTTTATAATAGTTTTTAGTTATCAGGCATACGGACCTGGCCATTAAATCGTTAAAAACACTGCATGAAGCGGTTTTATTCTTAAAACATCTGTGTCTCCCCAACGAACACCCGCAGAGCGCCAGCGAGCCAGCCGGACGGAGCGGAGCCGCCAAGGCGACGCAGCCAAAACAAAGCAAACGGGTGCACCGATAATGTTGGATGTAACTTGCAGTAATTAACAAAAACATGAGCCTTATTTGACAGCTGCACTAATTGAACTATTTGACCATATGCATTTGATATACAGACCGCGGCCGGAACGCACCCACAAATCGCGCTGTTATTAGAAACATTTAACTGTTCCAGACTGAGCATGGACACAAACAATCACAAGACCGTTTATAAAAGCAGCTGCCTTAGCGTGTACGGAATGAAGTCAAAACGTTCTCGGTTTTTAGACCGGCGGTCTGCCTGTGCCATTCCACCCTAATCCTGACTGCAAATGACATGTTAATATTATATCCACCATTTACAATCCTTCCTTTCAGGTCTGTTCTGCTTTTAACAGCTCAAAGCTATTACTCTCCGTAGCTTTTGAGTCCGTAGGCTACAGGTAAATTTTGCAGTCGTTTTAGTTAACTTTGCAGCGCATTTTATTGTCGGAAATGGTCCTGGGCTGGGTTTTCCGATAACGATTGAACTTAACTTAGCTCTTAAGAGCGCTTTCTACGAGCTACTTAAAACGATCGCTCGCAGCTGGGTTTTAAGTGCTACCAACGAGTCGCTATCCGTTTGTCAAGTGCTGAAATGTCACCTAGAATGACTCGAATTTGTAGCTTCAGCTGATGTAATGTTTTTTTTATATAATATTTTTTCATTATTGTTTAATGAATAAATATTATAAAATTTAGTCATTAAACAATTATTTGTTTAAAATTATTTAAATGTTTTAATAATTTGTGCATAATGAAATATTCTTTTCCGTATGTAGGACTCGTCCCACTGCGAAATGCCTTCTGTATTTTATGTAATAGTTTAGATTATTATTATTATTTGTTTTTATTATCTATGTCTATTTATTATTAGGGATTATTGCATTGTACCGTACATATTTATTTGGTTTCCTTAATCAGATGCCATTTCACTTCAAAACAATTATTTTTACTGTAGATTAATTATAGAAGCAATTTGTAGGAACCATTTATCAATTTGCTAGCACCAACTTTTACCAACATTTACCAAATATGTTTTCCTTCTTTATTAATTTATGTTTAGTCATTTAAATTTTTCATTCTAATTTTAAATATATTATATTAAAATAATTTAAACAAATAAACAAAGAAGAACCCAATAAATAAATAGACATTTAAAACATTACATTATCGTCATTGCAGGAGTGCAATTTGCTGGTTGTCCTGCTGGTGAAATTGTAACTCTCTTGTCTTACGATGCACTTATGAATGAACGATTACTCCAGAGCACTCGTAGATCTACGATGATTTTCAAGTGCTACTTAAGTTACGATGCTTTTGGGAAACCCGGCCCTGCCCTGTTCGTTTGAAATGTGCCTGGCACACAGCTCTAGTCAGGACTCATTAGCCATGTATTAAGTATTGATTAATTATTTTCAGTTAATCCCTTTTGCATTTTACAAAAAGTAGAATAGGCAGGCATATTCTGAATTTAACCAAAATTATGGCTGTGGCGTTGAAGGAACTTTCCTTTAGTGATAAATAAATACGTTTTTTTGCTATTATTATCTAGCAAATATGTTTATTTATTGGCAAATGCAGAACAACAAGGAACGTGTAGAACATAGGCGACACGCCTCTCTACCTTGCGATGAGAAGATTAATCATGGGGAACATAAGCTAAATTTAATTTTTAAAAATCTTTAATTTAAAAACAATTTTAAACCGAAAGCGGATTGTTTATGCTTGTCAAATTTATGCTGGCTCGGTCACAAAATTTCGTCAGGCAGTATTTGATATATGTATTTGTGTTCATGGAAAACAATATAGGCTATAAAAATTCGTGCTGAGTGACAGGAAGAAGACAATCGTGCTAATTGGCACAAGAAAAAAAGGAAAAGTGTCAATGAATACAAACAAATAAATCAAATATTTCATGACATGACATTTCATGAAAATGCCTTAAGATATTGTTGATTCTGCATTTATCCAGCCAGCATAAATTTGACAAGCATGTGCTTTCGTTTTAAAAATGACATTTAAGCCTTTAATCATATAAGGGAGAAAGGCATTTTTTCAAATATATCATTTCCAATTCAGTGCAAATACAGTAGCCTAAACAATTATGATTTTGCCATAATCGTGCAGCCCTATATTTTAATATTATTTAAGTAAACTTGTTAAAAAAACTACTAAAAGAGAACAAATGTGTTTTCCCCTATATTTCTATAAAAAAATGTAGGTCTTGTAAATACGTATTGGGTTGCAATAGTTTGGAACCTCCTGATATACAAAACTGGCTAATATGTCCTGACTGGAGATGTTGTTGTGTTTTTCCCTTCCTCAAATGAAACAATCTTCAGTCTTAGGTTCTGATTTCAAGAGATAGACTTTTATTTTCCGGACAAAATAAAAGCCGAGGCCTGCCCTGATGAATCCCCCCAGAATCTGAGTCCAGGGAGGACTCTCCAAAACCAGTCTGCCCCTCCAAGCCAGGGCCTGGCAAATATACAGGTCCTGGTTCCCTCCCCTTATGGCCAAAACAACACAGGATTTGTTATCTAAAACCACATGACATTCCTCAGACCCATGACATTCCTCAGACCCGTGGCTCCTTCCCACGACCTATTTGACCCTGGGCTATTCCCTTTGTGCCAGACATGAATGCACACATATTTTCTTATCCTCATTTTTCCAGTTTATTTTAATCCGGAGTGCAGTCTCATAATTCAACCCTCAATTATTACTATATTGTGGCTAAAGAAAGCCACTATACCTTACCAATTACTAAATTATGCCACTGCACTTCGAACTATGGACAATAAGACAAACATCTTTCCATTCTCATTTTGACTTGAATGTAAAAGTAAAAGAACTTAAGCCCTAAACAGTTTGTGCGCAATTGGTTCTGCGCTTACAGTTATCATTTTAGCTATGTAGAGTATATGAAAAACATCGTAAATGTAAAGTCAATGTTAATGAATCCAAGTAAAAAATAATAAAAACAAAAGTAAAGTATGCATAATAAACACAAAAGAAATGTTAAAGATTCAATATTCAAATTCAAAACGAGTAAATATAACTAATTGATACTAAATTGAAGCATAAAAACTCAAAAATTAAGTGTAAAAAACAAGTATAACTGTAAGTTAATTCAAATAAACAAAGTAAAGAGCAATAACCAATAATAAAACTAGGTAAAGATGGCATCAAAAACACAAATAAATGTAGATTAACTCAGATAACATAATAAAATGTGAACCACTAATATACTAAGTAAAGATTGCAACACAAATTAAAGTAACATACTCCAAATAAAACAAGTAAATGTAACTAACCAATAATAAACTAAGTAAAGATTGCATAATACACACATAAATGTAATTAATTCAAATAAAACTAGTAAATGGAAATAACTAATAATACAACTAAGTAAATCATGCATAATAATTCTTGATAACAATTTAAATGAATTTTTCCCATCTTCATCAGAGGTGCTTGAATTCTCGTTTACTAGTTGTAAATTCATTACTGTCTTGTAACGTAAGTCCTGATAATATTCTTGTTAATTTCAAGTAAATTTTTCCATCATCCTGATATTTTAACTTTCATTTGGTT
Source organism: Misgurnus anguillicaudatus (assembly GCF_027580225.2). Classification (NCBI taxonomy): domain Eukaryota; kingdom Metazoa; phylum Chordata; class Actinopteri; order Cypriniformes; family Cobitidae; genus Misgurnus; species Misgurnus anguillicaudatus. The sequence continues at coordinate 10,141,553 of NC_073350.2, forward strand.
CTCTAACCAGACACCTACGCATCATTTACCCACTAACCTCTAATTAAAATTGATTCAGTATATGTTATCATGTATTTCTAATGACTGCATCTAGTTGTTATCCTAAGATAAATTAATGCCTTATTTGTAAACTTAATAATCTACTTTTTGATTGTAGTGCTGTACATAATTTATTTATTCTGTATTCTTATTCTGACAAAACTTTATTAAATTCCTTATTTAGCTTAATCCCATGCCTTAATCTAATTTGGTTCCCATTTGGTTGATCAACAGAATCTACATATAATTTATGATTAATTGTTTTGTTCATCCTTTTATAAGGATTCTAAATTCCTTTCTTTTGTAGTGATTTCCTGTCTCCGTCATATTTAGGTACCTTTTCTCTCCCTCCTAATGATAACGAGGTCAAATATTTTCTTTTTCTACAAATCCAAAATAATTCTCCAATCGATATTATTTGATCTTCAAATATCTTTAATGTATATGTTTCTCTGATTTGATTATATTATTCTTCTAATAGCATTTCTTTTCTCACTTTTACACCTTAAGTTATACTTTTTGATGACTTCATAATAGATCTAGAGGTTTTTTAGTTGATTCATTCAAAATTCCTGTTATAAAGCATTTCCTATTTAATTTTCTTAAGTCTATAATTCCATAAGGCTTATATTTTGTTGAATGTAATCTTACTGTACCATTCAGAATTTTTACTGTACCATTCTGAAATATCTGTCCTTACTTTTTTTATTTTTAATGTTTTGTTATTTACTACCATTGACACAAATTTCCAAATTGTGGCCTACAAGATGTATTTTTAAACTCAGAATTTCCCAAAAGACCTAAATATTATCCAGATAAGTTGACCTTAACTTTTCCTCTTATTCATAAGAATTTTTGTTGAATTATTACCTTTATCATATTTATGTGGACTTGAAATTGTTATTGCATTATTGAAATCTGGTTTAGTTTAAATCATAAAAAGCAACTTTGTGAGCATATTTCCTTAACTTACAATATTCCCCATATTTATCATTGTTATCTTTGGGATGTTTCCCATAAAATGTCCACCTTATGTTCTCTGTTCAATGTCTGTATGTTTTCAGTCTTTCTTTCAGAGTCTGTTCCTTTGAGATTATTGCAGATCTTTCACTGGGCCTCGTTTAAGGCAAAAGTCCATCGCCAGGAAGTTTTATTGACTGTAGCAATGAAAATCTTCTGTAGTAATTGGCTTTGTTCTTTAAATGACTGTAGCAATGCCAATCTTCTGTAGTAATCAGTTTCGTTCTTTTCAATTCAATTTCTTTTGACAATTTCTCTTTTTCACTTTTTCCTCTCGGTGCTCAAAACTTTGCTCTCCATCCGTCGGTATACTTGATTTGCTTTTACTTTGATTTGGTTTTGATGTTTCTTGTTTCATATCATGGCATTCTTTCTCCTTCCTACGAGCTCTGCTACATTGGCTGCTCCTCCCACTTGGACATTTCTGGGGCTGGTCTCATCCTTCTGTCTCCCCCAGTTAGGCCCCCTGTGGCCGTGTTTGGCCTCCTCCGACCTCTCGACCCTCAGATAAGCTAGATCATCTCGCACAAGAGTCATTTCGTCTCATCTCCTGCTCAACTCCTTTCAGCTTTTTCTGTACACAAATAACTCAATACATAGACAATTAGTTTGTTCATATAACACTTAATTCCAGATGTTTTTACAATACGCATAGGTCTATCGGCGAATATTTCATGCAGTGTTAAAGGTGTACGGTTGTTGGTTTACATGCTCATTAATACAAGGTAAAACATAAGTTCTGTTATGATTAGTATTTTCACACATTTTGTTAAGTATGGCTTTGATGATTATTCCTTTTCTATACCTTTTTATCTACCATCCTTTGTGATTATAGATGAAAGTCACATTTTTCTTCTCTCTTACCCGTCACATCAGTTTTTCCTTTTTTTTCTCAACTCAAAATCTTTATTCTTCTCATGAATCAAATAATTCATTTTCATTCCACTTATTTGCCCCATGTACATCTATGATAATAATATTTATGACTGAGATTTCTCACTTCTATACAATCTAAAAAGATCTCCTGACACTCTGAGGCCCTTTTTAGCTTCCACATCTGTTTGCCCATGCTGGCAAAATCAACTGTTCTCCTGTGTCCCTATAACTCAATAACAACCAATCATTTTATCAACTTTTTAGCATTAATCAACCAAATTAACTTTCCGCATGTTGGAATAGTAGTTCATCCATTCTAAACCTGTATAATATTTTCCCTTATAATTAAATACGTAAATGCAAGTATCTACTTCTTATGCAAATCATAATTCACAGTAAAAATGTTTATCAAATGGAGAAACACTTGTAAGCAAAGTATGTGGTTTTTTGGATCATCAATCTTTTCTTGTCATTAATTGCTCTTAAATCGTGACTAGATACAATTTAGATTTATTTCCTTAAATCGTATGTTTGTTACAATAATTAGTTATTTATTTTTTCTATTCTCACAGCTTTTTCTTGTTTACCTTTTATAGTTTCCTATGGTGTTTTTTCAATTTATTTCTTTTATCTATTTTATTTTCCGTTCTGCCATAGCTGTTCTATGCCATTTGTATTTGCTTTTTAGCTTAGTACCATCATTGTAGTTCTAAATTCCTCTGTAGATACCAAATTCAAACCCCCCAATTTTCATTATGCATTTCTTCCTGTCAGATTAATAGGAGTCTGATTTGATTTCAGAAAAGGTAGTCACACCTAACAACATACGTTCTTGATCAGCCTTTAAATTTGTCTAGCTGATTTTCACCTAAAGATTGTATGTGTCCCTACAGTTATAAGGACCTAGCCAAACATTGAACGGCTGTTTACTCTTTCCCCTCTTTCACTCAAAGGCTCGTATGAAAATGAAAAAGTATAGTCCAGTTTTTCTCTTGTCTCCAAGAACAATATTGTCTTTGTGAGTCTTTCTGGACTCCACTCAGTCTTTTTTCTGAACATTGTTTCAGAACATTGTGCAGTGCCCCCATCACTGCTTGAGATCAGTTATAGTCCCATTCATGTAGGATGTGTTCTCAGTCCAGTTTATGAGTTCTCCTCTCTTTGCAACTCCAACACTTTGATGTCACACAGTTTTTGCCATTGTCTTTTCATCGCCAGCTTTTATTCACTTTCTTGAATGTCAAAGGAGGAGAGCTTTCAGCTTTTCAATGTTCAACCTAACCCATTGCAAAACATTGCCGTCTAATCCAAAATAAAATTTATTCTGTGACCACCCTCAACCACCAGATGAAGACTCCTTTCATTTTGTAATAATTTATCTTTGTATAATTTATCTGTGTCATTCACCTTTTAATAATTTTCCTGTCCTTTTTATTTTTCTCTTTATTTTCACCTTTAATAACTTGGTCTCTACTTTTTTTCTCTAATTTGTTGTTTTTTCTTTTCAAAGCTTTACTTCTGTCTTCCTGCTAGATTTTGCTTAATCCCACAATTCCCTCGAGCTATGGGAGTTGACCTTCCCCCTCCCTTTCTCTCTCTCTCTCTCTCTCTTTCTCTCCTTCTCCCTTTGAACATTTCTTTGTCTGTTAATTATCTCCTCTTATCTTTCATTAGCTTATATTTTTATTTAGTTGTATTTCTCCTCACACAATGCCACATCAAATGTTTCCTCATTTGAACTCCAATTATTTTATTTTCTAATTCTCCACACAACAATTGTTTAATCCTTATTTTTCCATTAATGTGACTGCCATAATCTTTTCTTTGCAATATAACACACCTTATATTTTATAATTATTTCTAATTTAACCACTTCACAAACTCATTGTTTTTATTTATCCAATTTATATATTCTCCAAATAATTACTTAGATTTCCAATGTGTCTTTAAAATAAAATTTCCTTTATAATATTTTGTAGTGTTTTGTCAAATAGAATCAAATACCTTCACCAACATCTGTCCTTTTTTGGACTAGCAATCTTTTCCTATTGAGCACAATTTTTTTATTTTAATCAATCATTTAAACAAATTATTTAATTTCTAGAATTAGCTGTATACTTCACTGTAATAACTAATATTTTTGGCTACAATACCTCAGAACCACAATGTCTTCAAATCTAATCTTTAATACCCAGCATTTATAACTGTCTCTTATCCGTATACTCATATTCACATACTTTCAAACTTTATCTCCTTTTTTATAGTTTTAAACAATCTTCACTCCCGTAACACAACACCTCTCTGTGCTCTCTACAGAGCAACAGAAGAAAGACACACCCACTGCTCACTCAGCCCCCACTCTTTCCATCTCATACATTCACACACAGACTCTATATATTACAGACAAATTGCTTTCTCACAAAAATAAAATAAAACAACTCTATCTAGACTACCTGGCCAAGTTCATCTTTCCACTACACTTCAGTCGACATGGAAAAGATTCACTTACACAATTTACCAATCCGACATGACAAATAAAACAAAAACAATATCTCTCATCAGCCCGGGCCTTCCAACACAACAAGACAAATAACACATAGACCGTACCTGACCTGCAGGACTTAATAACTCTTCTCTCCGAACCCCAACGTGTCTGCCCCGACACGGTAACACTCAGGTTCGCGAAACTTCTTAGGCATTTTCTCAACTTAACATTAAATCTTTATCCAAGCCACTCAACGACAAAAATAAAACTCATTCACACAATAAACCATCATCTGTCCTAGCACACATTCCTTTTGAAAATGAAACCCTTTATTCTTATCATTTAATCTAGTAATCTTTTAATTTCCCCTTTTATTCTTAAATTTGGAAGAGCATTTGTGATTTGACCCCCACGAGCCATCTCAGGTGAACAATACAATCTTTAAACAAGCAAAACTGCTCATCTCTGTAGGTGGCCACCTGATTGCATTGTCCATTGAGAAAGCCAGCTGTGGTCTCAGGTTCTGTGCTCCTTTTGATGTCCCATCTGGTGTCAATTGTTTTTACCAAACCTTAAATTTCAAATGTATGTTTGATAACCTATAAACCAAATTGTTAACCCAACCATTTTTCAGTAATAACCAATTAGCATTTATTTATTTATTTTTTAGGGCTCATTCTTCCACACTCTAACACAGTAATTTACCCTATACTCACAGGATATACCCCCCTTAACAGCCCAACTGCCCAAGGGAAAGCCTCTCCCTGTTTTACCAGATACACGTTCACATTTTTCTCACTAACACACATTCTGCAGCTGCATACACACTCAAAATTCAAACACATAGAGTATATCGTCGCTGTCCGATGAAACTCACGTATGTTCATTTTGCCGATTTTGAGATTTTTCGACAGATTGAATGTCCAGGTTCATTTCCATATACAGTATGCGTCACATACCTAAATAGCCAATGAAAACTTGTGAAATCATGTCATCTGATTTTCACGTACCCGTTTGGTGTCAAAGCTGTCAATCACGCCGCATATCTTCCGCCTGTGAAGCATCTCGCCGGTCTCGTAAAGTTTCATCGAACCTCAGCACTGGATATAGCCGAATAAACATGACAATGACTTTCCTTCGACATAAACGTTTCCCCCGGACGCCAGACTAACATTTATGAGTTACTTAATTACGGTAGGACTGTGCAAACAAAGTATCTGTCTAGCATTGGTGATATTTACGCTGGGGATGTCCCCACAACTTTTTGAAAGCATTTGGTTAAAATGTTCTGAAAAATCAAGCGATGCTTAAGACTGGTTTTGTGGTCTAGTGTCACATATGTTGCGTTGTATGCTTATGGTGTGTTTTCTTGTACATATGTAATGAAATTCATTGTAATCATTTATTAAACGCGCATTCCGGCCACGGTCTGTATATCAAATGCATATGGTCAAATAGTTCAATTAGTGCAGCTGTCAAATAAGGCTCATGTTTTTGTTAAATACTGCAAGTTACATCCAACATTATCGGTGCACCCGTTTGCTTTATTTTAGCTGCGTCACCTTAGCAGCTCCACTCCATCCAGCTGGCTCGCTGACGCTCGGCAAATGTTCGTTGAAGAGACACAGATGTTTTAAGAATAAAACCGCTTCATGCAGTGTTTTTAACGATTTAATGGCCAGGTCCGTATGTTTTGGACATGACCCCGGTCGGTGTTAATTCGTCTCCCGGTAGAAACCTCCTAAACTAAAAACACTGAGCAACCGGAGGTAACGCTTAGTTGTAAACACACACTACATTAGCTGCACGCCGTTATTTCCTATGTTATTTCCAACACGGATTTGTTGTTCACAAAAGCAATTTCATGGAAATATAATAGACTTGCATACAGTTAACCAGCTGAATTGTCAGGCACTGATAATAACTTAAACGAGGGCTTGTTCTAGTTTACGTTACTGCTACATATTTGCCATGCTATACTAAATGCTTTAATATCATTAATATAATATGGAGAACCCGGTCTGGCCGCCTTTCAGCGCTGTGACACCGGCAACGGTAAATGGCAGCTAGCCCAGCTTTTATTTTGAAAAGAGCTTATTGAGGGGGCGTGGCATCAATTTGAAGCAATACTCCTGATTGGCTGACGACACGCGTGGATCGTAGTGACAAACTCTGCGGAAAGATAGTGCCAAAAAGATCTGTAGACGTGTGCAAAAGGATCCGTGAATGCCCTGTGATCTGCAAACACAGATTCAACACTTGCATTCTGAACTTTGCACAGAATGTTTAAGAATGTCTTTTTACAATGGTTGGAAAATACAACTTAGACTGTGTTTGTTTGCAAATTTGTGAGGAGGGCATTTGTAGATTTTTTTAATGGAAAACAGCGAAACGGTTGTGCCAAAATTCTGAAAACAAATGCAACACAATCTCCAAACAAATAATGACCCTCATGCGCAGACAAATCACTTTGCATTCATTTAAATTCTGGTTGTCAAGTACAAGTCGATGATTTCTATTTGTGAATCATAAAGAGTTGGTTTACGGATTTTAAATCTATTTGTAAATCGCATTTTATATTTGTATGTCATGAAGAGTCTGTTCGTGGATTTTTATATATTTGTAGATCTCGTTTTACATTTGCGGATCATGAGGAGTTTGTTTGCAGATTTAGAACCCATTTACAGATTTGTTTCGTGTTTACAAATTGTAGTCTCTTCATTTTCAACGATTATGGCATTATTTTGTCACAAAAGCGAAACAATAGTGTCAGAATTCTGAAAACAAATGTGACACAATCTACAAATAGAAAATGATTTTCGTCTGCAAAAAAGTCACTTTACATTCATTCAAATTCTGGTTTTCAAGTACAAGTCACTGATTTCTTTTTGTAAATCATGCTTTATATTTGTGGATCACAAAGACAATTCGTAGATCTTGTTTTACATTTGTGGATCACGAGGAACGTGTGTGTGGATTTTTAATTTATTTGTAGATTGGGTTTTGTGTTTACAAGTTGTAATATCTATTTGTGACTTTTAGTCTGTCCATTTTCAATAATATTGGCATCATATTACCCCCATAATGGTACTCTTATTCATGAATGAATGCGCACCACACTATTAGCCTGCCAATCGCATAGCCATCATGCTAGGTAAACTTGCAAATGCCAAATGAATGTTTTGATTCACTCCTCATTTAGTGAGTAGTGATCTAGTTTCTACCTTTGCACTTGCTAGCCTCAAAGCACCTGAAGAGTAACTGCTTGTTCATCGTATACAACCTCCTGTACAACTTTCAACCAACGTTAGTGTGCATGGAAGGTGGCAATGCACCCGTCCCGTGAAACACGGAATCGTCCCGTATTTACAGGCAAAATTATGCGTATCAAATCAATACGCGATTTGTCCCGTATTTTACATACACTCTTAAAACGAATGTGTTAAATTGAGATATCTTTCTTATAAGGACAACACATCTAGTGTTTTATTTACATGAACTCAAAATCAATACGAAATAAAACATAATGTGTTGAATAGTTTAACACAAAACAATGTGTTAAAATTAACACACCCAGTGTTGTTCCAAACATAACACGTGTTAAATTGTGACATGTGACAAGAATTTCACTTATAAAAAAAGTAGGTCTGACATGCTCCAATAGTCATCTCTAGTCCTTTCATTCATTTCAGAAAGCCTCTATAGTCTATTTTCCTTATGTTTCAGGTAAGCTTAAGCTTCTGATTGCAAAGCAGTTGGGGAGTTTTTGAATAAATCAAGTCCAAGTGAATGACATCAGAGGAGCGCAAGAAAAATTCAAGACAGCTATGAACTTGACAGAGAACCTTCCTGCGCCTCGTCCATTAATTGTATATAGCAGGAAAAGTTAAGTCTTCTCAGCATGAGAAATACAAGGTGTGTGACCATGTGAACTGACTGAAATGCGTGTGTCTCACTGTGAATGCGTGAGACTGGAGTATTTTTTTCCCCAATACTTTTTTGAGTATCAAAGCATATGTTTAATCTATAATTACTAAGTTATGGGTGTTAATTTAATAAGTTAATAAAAATATGGTTCTCATCACAAATTCCTCCAAAGCTTATTTTTTGTGGTGGTGGTTGAGGAGATTCCCCCTTTTATATGTAAAGCGCTTTGATTGTTGCAGAAAAGCGCTAAATAAGTGTAACAAATTATTATTATTATTATTATTATTATTATTATTATTATTATTATTATTATTATTATTATTATTATTATTATTACTTTGTTGCCCTATTTATTATTGGCATAGCTGTGTATTCAATATAAACACTTAAGTTGTGATATTGAGAGACTGAGTGCATCTGTTCACACTGATTTCAATAGCAGCTATCTTATTATAATGGTATCAATGTTAATATTTTTATGAAAACAAAAAAACACATTTAAGTTATGATATACCACCACTGGCACGTACGACATCGGGACTGTGGTCACCGTAGCCCCGACGTGTGTGGCCCCCCGCGCTGCTGCAGCTAGGCGTCCCTTATTTTTCTGTACTTCCTCCATGCACATGTCACAAGGTGACGATCTTTTAGGGGCGGAACCAAAATTTGGGAAGTTTGGTTCTGCCCGGAAGTGTTCCACCCGGACCGGAAAGAGAGAACACCGGAACTTCCGGTAGCGCCGCGAGGAGGAAAATCGGCGGATTGAGCACAGCTGTGCCTAGTTAACAACAGCGGTCGGTGATTGGAGGATACGCCGAACAAGATGGTACTTAAGATCAACTTTAATCACAGTTGGGGTGCTTTTTGTGACTGTTGGGCGTTGTGACTGTTGTCATTGTGTGGGTTCACTTGACGCGCTACTGGTGGCGGTCGGACTCTCTCTCTCAAGCTGAAGTTATACATTGGAAGTAAGTGTGAACCTTAAGGGCTGAAAGACGAACGGAAACTATGCATATGAAGATACATTAAGAGAAGAAGAAGCGGAGTTGTGTGAGTACCAACTGTGAAGAAATTGTGGAAACATTTGGAAGTGAGACACTGTTGCAGAGCTTACGTTGCCGGTCGAGTAGATCAGAGCAGAGGGAGAGAGATAAACCCTTTAAAGTATCGAGTGAGTAACAGTATTGTTGTACAGACACTGTGTATTACTAACCTGTCTTCTAGCAAACACCCCCGGGAAACGGAGAGCGGCCCTACCCCTAAGGAAGCGTGGTGGGCGAGCCGAGGATCCTTTGGATTGAAGCCAGCCACAGTGACGAGACCACCACTAAGGCCGCGAGGTCCATCACCAATCGGACTTGGGCAAGGTGGGCGAAGACGGGCGTCCTTTGTGTGCACACGATTGTGGTGGGTGAGTCTTTGTGCTGTGAGAAATTTCACTCTAGCGTGGTGCTGTGTATGTTTGCTGTGTATTGCTGTGTGTGTCTCGTCAGACAAACCCCCGCCTTCATACACTTTGTCTGGGAGAACGAAGAGGCTGTCGGCCCTGGTGGAAAATTATTATATTGTACGTTGTGAGTGTGCTTCTAGTTACGAGTGACGGAGTGGTGCCCTGAAACAAGCGGTTGGGGGTTGCTGAAGAGCGGCGGTGAAAAGCTGGGAAACTAGTGGAAGTGTGAGTACGACTAGGGAATGTTATTGTGGATGTTTTAACCTACGAAATACTTACTGTTGCAGAGAACGTGGTGTAGGGAATCCCGCCCGTCCCGAGGTCCCTACAAAAGGGCGCCCCTGTCCGGTGGAAGATCGCCTAACGGTGACGTGAGAGGGCAGCGCTCGGCCTTGGTGTGACGGTGCGACGTGTACACCCCTCTGTGACCAACGCGCTCGTCGAGAGGGTCCGCCCCCGACGTTACATGGAAAACTACATGTCCCACCTGACACATTGAGAGAAATAAAGTTACCGTAAGTCCGCAGTGCTTACCTGATTCAACTAAATAACCCCCAGGTCTGTGATCCATTCTGAAACAGGAGGGCACCGCACCCAGCTGCTACCTGCAAATAGAGAGAAAGGGAGAGAGTGAATGCCAGAGAAAACGAGCCGAACCAACCTCATACTTACCGTAGGCTGTATGCAGCGAAGAGGTGAGAAAGCCAAGTTGAACTAACTGTGTCTTGTGTCCCAGCGGCTGTCTGTGGAGAGAGAAAGAGAGAAAGTGAACGCCAGAGAAAACGAACAGAACAAACCTCATACTTACCGTAGGCTGTATGCAGCGCAGAGGTGAGAAAGCCAAGTTGAACTAACTGTGTCTTGTGTCCCAGCTGCTGTCTGTGGAGAGAGAAAGAGAGCAAGTGAACGCCAGAGAAAACGAACAGGACCAACCTCATACCTACCGTAGGGTGTATGCAGCGCAGAGGTGAGGAAGCCAAGTTGAATTAACTGTGTCTTGTGTCCCAGCTGCTGTCTGTGGAGAGAGAGAGAGAGAGAGTGAACACCAGAGGAAACGAACAGAGAAAGGTACGCAAGCCGCAAAGAGTCCATTCACCAGTCACACTAATAGTTTATTCTGCCTCCTGGAAGGATTAAGGAGGGCGCCACGGATAGCAGGGACCAGGCCGGAGCTTGACATTCCCTTCCCCCGGCTTACGGTGATTTGCACCCCCGTTGCCCCCTGCCCCTGTCTGGCCGTGGCTGTAGACTCCCTGGAGGGAGGAGCCAGAGAGACTTTTAGCTTTAAATTGCCCTTTCCCCAATTCCCCATTCCTTTTAAATATTTAATAAATAAAGATTGTTTTAAATTTTACCTACTTCTCAACCTCGAGGTGGAAGTTGAGAAGGGGCATGGCTTTAGTCAAAGCACAGCCAGCCCCTGGGCGTGACACACACTAACGTTGGTTGAAAGTTGTACAGGAGATTGTATATGATGAACAAGCAGTTACTCTTCAGGTGCTTTGAGGCTAGCAAGTGCAAAGGTAGAAACTAGATCACTCACTAAGTTAAGGAGTGAATCAAAACATTCATTTGGCATTTGCAAGTTTACCTAGCATCAGTGGCGGTTCTACACGGTGCCAAGGGTGGCCCGTGCCTCTGTAGACATGTCACTGGCCACCCCTGTGGCCACCCCGTGCTGACCAAATAAAAAAGTATAAATTTATTTAGATTTTACACACGAGCGCCAAAAGCGGAACTAATGCGACGCAAAGTTCTACACTGGCAAATTAGAGCCACGCACCCAACCACTGCACTGTTGCTGGCTGCGGGTGCTGCTCGGCGAGTGTCTCAATTTGTTCCCAATCTCCCGATGTTGTGAATGTGTATGCAGGTTCGGGCACTGGTAAGGACTCTAGCTCACTTGACATTGGGACACCACTTATTCTCCTGTGACATGGCTGCGCGTTGTGATCATTCACAGCTGTTACTCATCAACAACCGGAAAAACCAAAATCTCGCTAACTTTTTAAAGTTTACACATTGTAAAAAGCGCTGTAATTATGTTCTTAGATATACGTGCATAAAATTGGAGGAATATTATTAAATATTACATAAAAAAATCTTTACAATTTAAAATAAATATTATTTTAAATATTGAGTAGATTGTGGTCCCTAACTGTCTAGCAATGTGTGTTTATATTTAAACTAAGGGGCTGTCCACACGGAGACGCGTACCACTGTATACGCATAAATTTGTTATCGTATTGGCATTTCATCCACACGGATCCAGCGTTTTGGGAGACTGAATCCGCTATTTTTTGAAACCGGGTCCTAAAGTGGATAAATCTGAAACCGACACCCTTGCGGTTTCGTCTGTACAGCCAATCCGAATATTTTGTGAAGCCAAAACGTCATCACATCACGTGTCGGAAGCGTCACACGTAACAGCAGCAACAATAACGGCGGACTACGTGATTGTGTTCGTGCTACAGAAGCTACTAAAGCCTACTAGCTTTATTACAGCAAAATCTATTGCTTCTATGCAATTGTGGTGACCAACAAGCGATAATGGACAACACCATATGTTGGTAATGCGCATGCTCAAAGTCTTCTTCTTCGTGTATAGTGTATATCTGTGGCAGAAGTACAGCGCCCCATACTGGTCCGGCATATATACTACACCGCTTTCAGTCGGTTTCAGTGGTTTCGTGTTTACGGATTATTTTTTTAGAGCAAGGAAAAAAAATGATCGGATAGGGAATGCACGGCTTCGTGTGGACATAGCCTAAAACAAACGTTTGTCTTTATAAAAGTTTGCATTTCATAAAGTTTATTGAGTAGGCTCGCGTGATATTCGGTTGGAGGGCTTTAGAAAAGGTCACGTGATTTCCAGTAAGGGAACATAGGGACCATCGATGCTCACCGGTTTTTGCGTTGCATGGAATTTTTAGGTAACTAACGTTTGGCATAATGGCAGACTACATCCACAGTGCCCTGACTACTGAACAAGGGAGCTGATGAGACCCCAGCTCCTCTTTTGCACCTGCACTCACTCTTGTATTAAATAAATATGTATATGATTGTAAATTAAAATAAAGTTTAAGGGGTGGTTTCCTGGACAGGGATTAGACTAGTCCTAGACTAAAATAAATGTAAGAGCTGTCCAACCTCAAAAAAAAACTGGCAATGCCATAACTTAAAATACATCAGTGTCCTTGTTTTGCTTCAAAATGCACACAAGTAATGTTTTTAGTAAGGCATGTTTGTTAACTAGTTATATTTCCTAATTAAACTAAGGCATAGTCCTGTGTCACCAGGTGACTTTGTAGGGCAGGAACAAGAAGTGGCGGAGAAGGGTTCCGCTTGGGTATGGTTTCCACCCGGACCCGATTTTAAAGGCACCATTGTATTTCCTGGTCTCCCTGACAACAATAATTATGAGAAATGAGCAACAGGTGTGGCGAATCAGTGGAGCAACCCGCGATTGGAAGAGGGACTGAAGACAAGCACATAAAGAGGTCCAAGAAGCACAAAGGGAGGAGAGTTGTGTTCGGGCGGGAGTCCCTTTATGCCTTGGGCAAATGTAACCACATGCCCCGTCCCTGGAGGAGCGAAAGGGCGCCGTTGATCCGCGAATCACTTATGGTGTAAGGAAAGAGTGCGGCTGCCAGAAGAGGCGAAAAGGACGGGGCTGTGGAAATTAAAGGGACACTACACCGGGTGCTTGTGGTATACTTTGTATACGCTGTGTTGCTGCTTAGCAAACGGACCACGCTGGTTGGATCGCTCTCCTGGGGAAGAGAGGAAGAGACAGACAGCTGACGAAGGAATTCTGAGGGGTTTTCATTAGAGAAATAGTGAAGGCTCCGTGTGAAGCGAAGGTCCCCAGTCCCTGTCCCAAGTGGCCCTGGAGGCGAGAAGCAGACCCCTTTAGTTTTAAATTGCCCATTCCCCTTTCCCCTTTGCCCCTTTCCTTTTTAAATATTTAATAAAGTTTATTTTAACTGTAGTTTACTCGTCTGTCTGGTCATTGGGGTGGTCTTGGGAACCTCCTCGAGGTGGAAGAATTGAGAGGGGCGTGACCTTTAGCATATTCGGGTCCGCCCCCGGCCGTGACAGAATCTGTCACGGCCGGGGGCGGACCCGAATAAACTAAAGGTCACACCCCTCTCAGTTCTTCCACCTCGAGGAGGTTCCCAAGACCACCCCAATGACCAGACAGACGAGTGTACTATAATTAAAATAAACTTTATTAAATATTTAAAAGAAAAGGGGGAAAGGGCAATTCAAAACCAGGGTGTCCCCTCCTCGCCTCCAGGGCCACCCGGGGGAAAGACCGGGGACAGGGGCTCCTTTGGGGGCTCCGGCCCAATAATCCGTGGCGCGCTCCGCTTCTCAGGACTGGAGGATCCTCGTCCACACACGGAGCTTCACTTGTACAGGTAGGTAATTGCTATAAGCACAGAACGGTTTACTTCACAGGTTACGTTACTCACAGCACTGGGGATCTTCACCCACACAGAGCTTCCTTGCACAGGTAGGTAATTGCTATAAGCACAGAACAGCTTTACTTCACAGGTTATGTTACTCACAGTACTGGGGATCTTCATGCACACAGAGCTTCACTTGTACAGGTAGGTAATTGCTATAAGCACAGAACAGGTTTACTTCACAGGTTACGTTACTCACAGCACTGGGGATCCTCGTTCATACAGAGCTTCACTTGCACAGGTAGGTCATTGCTATAAGCACAGAACAGCTTTACTTCACAGGTTACGTTACTCACAGCACTGGGGATCTTCATGCACACACAGAGCTTCACTTGTACAGGTAGGTAATTGCTATAAGCACAGAACAGGTTTACTTCACAGGTTACGTTACTCACAGCACTGGGGATCTTCGTTCATACAGAGCTTCACTTGCACAGGTAGGTCATTGCTATAAGCACAGAACAGCTTTACTTCACAGGTTATGTTACTCACAGCACTGGGGATCTTCATGCACACACAGAGCTTCACTTGTACAGGTAGGTAATTGCTATAAGCACAGAACATGTTTACTTCACAGGTTACGTTACTCACAGCACTGGGGATCTTCGTTCATACAGAGCTTCACTTGCACAGGTAGGTCATTGCTATAAGCACAGAACAGCTTTACTTCACAGGTTATGTTACTCACAGCACTGGGGATCTTCATGCACACAGAGCTTCACTTGCAAACAGTGGATTTTCGCTACAGTGTTGGTGCACCGTATTCCTTCGCCCATCCACTCAGGCTGTCCGGGCGTCGTAGGGACTGGTGGGTCCGATGGCGCGGAGCCGAACGCTTCCCAAACTCCCCCTCCTTCTTCCACGACCGGGGTCCGAGTTGGGGCGAACTTTCGTCGGGGCTCCGCTCACCACGGGCTTCTGTTGGAGAGGTCAGTACGCACACAGCTACAACCCACAGTCCGCACGGTACACTCTTGGTAATACTCACTGGGTTTCGCCACTGTCTGCTCTATGGACGAACAAAGCTCTTGTTGACACACCCCGGGCACAAGGCTCAAATTTTCTCGCTCTCCTTAGGACCCAGGCCACAACGGATGTCGCCGTCTCGTGACTCGTCAGGGCCAGGCGGTTTGAACGCTACAAGCACAGCATACACACAGCAAGTAAAGCGTAAACACCATCAATCAGTGAAACTCACCCACAGCACTCTTATACAACTTCACGTGGTTTTTAGATTGCTCTTGCCGCCTGGCTACGACGACCTCGAGAGGATGGTTGGGCGATAACTGGACCGCAAATGAGAGTGAGATGTGTGTTATTCACAGGCCCGGCGTGTTGGTTATCACTCCTCTGGCTCACCTGCGCTTCCCTTTTCCCACAGGGCCACTGTTTTACTGGTGAACGGTGCTTCCTACCAAGTGCTTCGTCCGTGCTTCCGGTCAACCCGCGGCTCGCCCACGCTCTCCTCTCCAGTGGGGCCAGGGACCTCAAAAACACAAAGGCACACACCAAAACAACTCTTCGTACAAGTATTGCACAGATAAGTACCACAGCTGTTACTCACGCTTGGTTGTCAACAACTGCTATTAACTGCCCTCTTGATGGCTCTGTGTCCACTCTTTCTCAAATGAAACTCCACAATATTCCTTCGTCAGCTGACTGTCTCGTCCTCTCTGCCCCAGGAGAGCGATCCGACCAGCGTGGTCCGTCTGCAAAGCAGCAACACAGCGTATACAAAGTATACCACAAGCACACCGGTGTAGTGTCCCTTTAATTTCCACAGCCCCGTCCTTTTCGCCTCTTCTGGCAGCCGCACTCTTTCCTTACACCATAGGTGATTCGCGGATCAACGGCGCCCTTTCGGCTCCTCCAGGGACGGGGCATGTGGTTACATTTGCCCAAGGCATAAAGGGACTCCCGCCCGAACACAACTCCCTCTCTTTGTGCTTCTTGGACCTCTTTATGTGCTTGTCTTCAGTCCCTCTTCCAATCGCGGGTTGCTCCACTGATTCGCCACACCTGTTGCTCATTTCTCATAATTATTGTTGTCAGGGAGACCAGGAAATAACAATGGTGCCTTTAAAATCGGGCCCGGGTGGAAACCACACCCAAGCGGAACCCCCCTCCGCCACCCCCCGCCCCCGCCCCACACAGTCACCCGGCGACACCTGGCTTAAACTAATTCCTGTAACCACCCCTATAATCTTTAAATATCATTTCTTGCCATTTTTTAATCTGCCCCTCTGGTAAAACACTGGCCCCTCCTTGGCCCCCTAGTGAAATTTGTCTAGAACCGCCACTGCCTAGCATGATGGCTAATTAGCGATTAGCAAGCTAATAATATAATACACATTCATTCATGAATAAGAGTACCATTTCATTTTTTAATGTTTAATCTTCAGTGCTGTGAACTTGCTCAGCCAGCTATCCATCGAGTTGTGTGTCTTCATCTTACTCAAACATTAGAGTGTCCATGCTCAACTAAAAGCAGAGACGGCATCTATCTAGGTGAACCGAACAACGGTGTAATGATTCAGTTCGATTCCCAAGACAAGACGATGCTTACCCGACTGGCCAATAGGAACGTGGCCCCGCCCATGACACAATTTTCACAGAGAAAGCAAAATCCTGACACGAGAGCAAGAAATTGCATCGAGAGCAAAGAAAAGCGTTTTGATAGAAACACTTTTTTTTAGAGAAAATGTTTTCACACTAATAGCAAAAAACATATACTTGAGAGATTTTTTTGGCCACACCTACAGATGTTTATTATATACCATTGTATTTCTATATTTTTTGTGTTTATACATTCAAGAAATACAGTTAAACATATACATTTCATACATATGTTTATTTGCACTTAAACTTCTGTCATTATGACTTATTTCAGGCCCGGCGCCACGAGGGGGCAAAAGGGGGCATTGCCCCCTCAGATCTGATTTGTGCCCCCTCTGTTTTATTTTTGTATTCATGGTTACAAATAAAATTTTCATCATTTTGAGTTAAATAATAATTTAACCTTATCCCCATACAGGATTTAGAATGTTCAGGAACGTGACATTACTGCCAGATTCAAACGTCTTTCGCGTTGGTTGACGCTGAGTCAGACGGACAAGCTCAGCGCTGTCATATATCAACACTATGCAGTGTTTTCAAACTCATAATGTTTATTTTAGATTTCAGACATTTAAATACACATAAGCACTGGTAAAACAATAGCCTATATAGTTTGTAAAATACACCCTGATGTCTGTGGAAGCAGCAATAAAAATCTATTCAAATTAGATGATCATTTGCAAATAATAAATAGAAATTATTTTCAGATAATAATAATTTGCCGACGTGTGTTATTCATATCAGACAAACACAGTGGAAGTAACTATAAAGTTTACTCTATTGTTATATAGGTTATAATGATACCTGTTTGAAAGACGGAGATGCGCACCTGTCAAGCAGCTATTACATAACAGAGCGAGCAAGGCCAGAGACGAACATGCTGGAAATAATATATGGAATAAGTTGTGCATCTTTGAATAACTGTAAGAATACATTTCCTTTAAATATCATTTTTGTCATATAAAGTTTTAAGAGATAATAATGTTTTATCCACTTTAATTGCTTATCTAGACTTGTGGTTAACAGCGTGTTTGGCGCATTTAGCTTACCTCAGAGTTTATTTCAGTAATTTGCTGTTTCCGGTAATAATAATACAATTTACACGTCAATCCTGCTTCCTTGTCTATTTATTAATTTCATTATGCTGTTATGTTAAGTTATAGCCTATGGGGATATTAATTGCCATATGAGACGTCCATTGCCGTTATGCAAATTCTTTCGTCCAATATTCAAATCATATGCGGAATAATGTGTGCATCTTTGAATAACTGTACGAAAGTTCCTTTGAAAATATATATAATTATAATATTATATACGTTTTTTCAAAGTTTTGAGAAATAATGTAGTTAGGATATTTATTGTAGAAGTTTATTGCCGTTAAATGCTCTCGTCCATAATATGGAAATCACATAGGACAAAGGCTATATAATGTGGTGTACTGCACAGTTACCCTGGTAATTTTAATTTATATGTGGAGATAAATAAACCTTTGCAAATCTGCTGATTTAATTCATTCATGTCCTGACCACAGGCTAGAGATTTTAAACATCTTTAGGGGCTAATCACACCAAATGCGCTTTAAACGCTTGGAAAAGCAAGGCGCACTGTCTTTATTAAAAAAGAGCAGTGTGACACGGCTTTATATATTGCTAACCAACCACCTAGTCAGCTGTCTTGTCAATCAAATATTGAAGGGTGAGCGCTCTTTTGCTGTTAACTGTCATATTAGCAGAAACTTTAAAAAGAGGACGCTTGCTCTGACCTTGTTTGAGGGTGAGAGGTGCACAAACATGCAGGAGAGAGTGAGCGAGTGGAGTCCGGTTCTTCATAGCAACTGTAAACTTCACTCGCCAGAACGTAAGGTCCGCATCTCCCCTCATTCGATTGGACAATGGAAGTCGCGAATGACGACGGGCGCTTGCCCGCTCTTAGCGCTTCTTCCAAAGCGCGTGCTGCGGCTGGCGGCAAAAACCGCAAGGCGCTCGGCGTGCATATACAGCGGACAAACGCTCCCTGCCAATAGAATATCATTCAAAAAAGGCGCCTGGAACTGCCATAAACGCTTTTGGTGTCATTAGCCCCTAAATCCACACTTATAGTCTATCAAATAATATCTCATGATCTATCATCATTAGTGAATTTCTGGTTACCTGTGCTGTGCAGTTGCATATGGAGTGTTTTATGGACCGCTGCATTTAAAAATATGTCTTTTCAAAGCGAGATCTCAGTGTATCATTGATGGTATAAAGTTAAGCCCCCTCAACAATTTCACATGCCCCCTCAGTCATTTCATTCTGCAGCCGGGCCTGACTTTTTTGCTCTACAATTTCTGACTACCACTCGCCTGTGTTCTACCATCAGGTCACCTCTCAGACCCATACAATTATGGGCACGCTGCCAGTTCTTGTTCACACCAATTGATGTTTATTATATACAATACATTCAAGAAATACCGTTGAAATGTCTTATTTCTAAATGTTTATTTGTACTAGCGTTCAGTCGCACTATAGTCATTGTGACTTTTCAGGACCAACATTTCTGACTCCTGTTTTATTTGATTTTACTGTCATGTCTCTGATTGTTATTGCAAACTGCAGTTCATTCACAAAAATAAATGTTTAATAAAAAAAAACGAATTTTAAATAATGTGACATTTTGGCACTATGCATATATTTGTACTTAAGTATTGTTGACCTTTTATTGTAATAGCTATATACCTAATTATTACATAATTATTTTTATAGGCAACACTTAACAATTTGCAGGAGTATTAACATTTTTGGGCACAACAAAAATGGTGGTTCCTTGTTATACCCACCAACCCTCTATGAAACGAGTATACTGTTTAAAATGAGATCTTAACCTTAAGCCAAATCACAAAATACAACACATTTGGCAGGGAATTTCAGAAAATGTTAACAGAAAAAGTGCTTGTAAAAGAGTTGTTAAAAATACACATATTGGATCACCCAATACCTTATATTTAGCAAGAGCTTTAACTTTGATATAACATGTTCTATCAATAATATTTAATTTGATGTTGAGAGTGTTTATATATTAACTGATGATAAAATAATCTAATTCAATTAATTTGATTTAAAAAAAAATATGTATTCAAGTTCATATTATAACCAAGATATTGGTTTGTACAAAGAAAATATATAAACAAATGGGAATTATAATGACTATAACACTAATGCTCAGTTTGATTTTATCTAAAAAGATCATGGTTAGGGTTGCAAACTGTCTCGGATTAGCCGGGGCGTCATCTATTTTGAGCCTATTTTTTTTTCCTTAACGTCCTGTTTTTTTGACTGCTATGATGATCTTACCAGTGACTGGTACTACATTCTTGCGCTTCTGATTCACAGACTCTAAGTGTGTTCTAATTTAAGTATTTGATGTTGACTCAGAAAAACTACAGTCAACAGAATCTATGTTAGTTTTAGTTTGTCACACATTAAATTAACATGAAGGGGATAAAGTTTTTTACCCTTGTAAAAGTGCTTTATTTAAGACAGATATTAAAGGTAATGGTTCAATATGGACTACATGCAACAAACTATTAATAAACCTACCATGTTTGTTGCCAAGGCATAAGAGTTATAAATTAATATTTAAATGGGAGATTAGCTATCAAATACACTGTTTAAAATACACTGTATATACAAAACTATATCCGCACTGCTGCGGCAGGCCATCTTTTGTCCCGTATTTCAGAGTGAGAAAGTTGGCAACCCTAATCATGGTTCACATGGTCATACTGTCAAGCAGCTTCTCCTGATAGTGAGTTGAAGTAGTCTTTGTATAGTTGCTGCTGTTGGAACTTGAGCTGCTGCTAGTAATATCCAAGTTTTGTTTGCCAGTTAACCAAAAAGCATATGACTTGTTCTTCACTAGCGTGTAAATATCATAGGTATAAATAGGTATAAATACCTCTATTAATATCTGTTATTCTGTGTGACAAGTGAGTGTCAGAAAAGAAGCATAAAGTTTCGCAGCGCCACCTTGTGTACCGCGATATTTCTAATTTGCATTAGGCGCCATCTAATGTTCAGGGAGTGAATTATTTCCAGAGAGGTCCAGAACTGTCTGTTGTGATGGGTTTGATCTCTGAGCTGAATCCAGAGCAGCAAAACCTTCAGCTGTGATACCACAATAACTCAAGCTGTGGAGAAAAACAACACACTTTAGTTCAGACACTCAGATCAGATTTACTGAAAAACTTAATTGATTTCTCATTTCTTCCATATGTAAACAAATTATTTCATAATTACATATCTATTTAATATTTGGTAAGCAGTCATGTAATACACAGTTTAATGTACTAATCATTAATATTGACCAATCAGCATCTGTGTTTGACTGTCTGACTGTACTATATGTTATAATGATGATTAAATGCTATTTACATTTATGCATTTAGCAGATGTTTTTATTTAAAAATGACATGCAGTGTATTCAAGCTACATATTTTTTATTAGTATGTGTTCTCTGGGAATCAAACCCACAACTGTTATCACATTCCTCTACCAACTGAACTACAGGAACAATATTTACAAAAATAAACAGTTATGATATTTATTATATAAACAAAATTAAATATTGAGTGATGCATAAAATATAATGCACAGCTATAAAAACAAAGTTTAAAAGACAATCTTACTACAGTTTTTTCAGTTTACAGTCAGGATTCTTCAGTACATCAGAGATCAGCTTCACTCCTGAATTTCCAAATGTATTCAATGACAGATTCAGTTCTGTCAGGTGTGATGGGTTTGATATCAGAGCTGAACTCAGATCAACACAACCTTCAGATGTGACACCACAGAACTTTAAGCTGTAAAAAAACAACAACACCAGTTCACACTATTGGACTGTAAAATAGCCAATCGAATGATTATTATAAATTATATGAATAATATGCGGGGCCGATCCTCCCCATAGATGGTTTTAGCAGTAACAACATAAACAAACAGTTTTCGTGAAGCAAGCGTAACTTCCAGTAACTTCTGCAAAGGATCAATAACAACAGAATCCTTTTAGAGTAGTTTATTTCTGATAACAAGCAAAATAAACAACAAGGAGATTACCTTAGTTCAAATCATAGTTAAAGCATATCAAAACTGAGCTAATGTTACTGTGTTAAATGTGTGTTATATAATGTAAACAATGTTAACTACAAATCGACTGCCAAACCTCCCTTCACATAGCGATGATCCATAATCGCTGTCTCCCCTCATCTTTAGGAAACCAAAACAATTGTTATTTTCAATGAGGTATTTGTTCCAGAGTTCAGTTTAGCAACTAGTCAGACCAGTAAACAAATAGAGACCGGAAGTTAAGTTCCACCCAGACGTGTAACCGCGACAACGCACATGCGTCGAGTGAAACCGTCTATACATCCTTGATGTTCTACATCTCTAAAAAAATATATCTGGCAGTAGACCTTGTTTTCTAAATACCAATGTAACAGATTAATTGCTTTTCAGAAAATAATTGTCATAATTAGGACGAATTCTAATGGGTGTCACTGTGTCACATTTCAGTGATGACAATCGTCATAGATGTATAGGGATGGGAATTCTTAAGAACCGGTGCCCAGTGAATCGATTCCTTTGAATCGTTAGCATGCCTGCTTAACGATTCCGCTTATCGGTTCCGCTTGTTGCAAATGTTTCATGACGTCACACACACACACTGTGTTGTTTTGGTTTAGAACGCAGCAAACATTGCATCGAGGGAGAACGATCCAAAGTTTGGTTATATTTAGTGGTGGGCAGAGTGAGGCTTTGTGAAACACTGAAACAGTTGAATCAATAACTTGTACTTCACGCGAAAATACGACAATACGGCCGCGTTGTTCGCGTGTTTGATACACTATTACACAACAACACCAGCGAGTCAAACACCAGCAGAGCTAACGGGACGTCATCTGTTATTAATGCCGAAGGTAATGTGTTAATGTTAATGTGAGCGTCATTTCATTATTTAAACTTTTACTATACGGATAATCGATAATCTCCGTTGTCATTGTCCATCAAATTGATGACAGCCAGAGTCTGGCTGGCTCTCACACTGGCTCAGAGGCTGCAGAAATATCTTTCGTGCACCTCTAGCTAATTTAGCCTACTCCGTTTACAGAGGCAGGGAGGAATAAAATGATTGATGCGAGGATAAACAACTTTAACCGACCAGTAGAGGCAGACACTACTTAAGTATTTCTACTTAAAAGTACATTTTCAAGTATTCATACATTCCAAAGCATATTATCATAATTTTAAATCCACTACATTTCATAATTTCATAATTAATGCCTCTGAATTTCGGTAGGTTAATTTGCTGTATTTTGTCCAGCATCATGTCTTTTCAAAAGAAAATAGCAAATGCATGCATGACCAAAAGTTGCATGTTTTATGTCAGTCTAGTTCTGTTTTATTAATTCCTAGTCCTATCACATATTTACTGGTTGAGAAACACTGCCCTAGGCTATAGGTCCCTGGACTTTAAGAAGTAGCTCACCTACTTTTAAGTTTGTTCTGAGGTTGCTACACATAATGTGTGTATACTCTGATCTGTGTCTTCTGAACAGATATTAAGTAAGGGATAATGTAGAGGCAGCCGGTAGTTATTGGGAAATAAGCCCCGACAGTGTGATCAGGACCCGACGCAAAGCGGAGGGTCTTGTATCACACTGAAGGGGCTTATTTCCCAATAACTACCGGCTGCCTCTACATTATCCCGTTTATTACACGGCTACTTGCCACATAAGAAAAAAACTGGACATGAATATGAATTTGAAACATTTTATTGTCATATTTGTTTTAAATTAACATTTTTATCCTTCCGCGAAACTTTGTACAGATGCATAAAATGATCGTAATACCTTATTAAGATCCTCTGCTTCATACTTGTCTCCATTTTTTCTCTTTTAGCCAGTCTTTGAGAAGTTTTAATGCCCATTCTGTATTTTTTTGTGTGTTGGCTTCGTAGCTGTCATGCTCTATTTTGTCAAGTTCAGTCTCAGTAAGCTCTCTGTGTCTTGTCGTGGTTGTCGAGTGTTTGTCACAAGATGGCGCCAAACAGACAGCAATCTTTATTGATCTTTATTGGCGCGGAGCGATTTTACTCGTGCAAGTAGTGCGGGCTATGCGTTATTATTTTGGAGCGGTTATTATTTGAAAAGAACGAACCTGCAAATGTCTCAACTGACCAATCAGAATCAAGCATTCCAAAGAGCAGTGTAATAAAGTGAGTTAATACAAACATACAAATTTGTGTTTATTTCTTCACCCAATGAGAATCGATAAGAGAATCGTTAAGGAATCGGATCGATAAGCAGCATCGATAATGGAATCGGAATCGTTAAATTCTTATCAATTCCCATCCCTATAGATGTAGTTTTGAAATAAATCTTTTATGTTCATCTCGCTTGCCATTAACTTTTGAAAACGGATCATATTCCTTTATGTGCCAAACCACTTGACTGATGAGGTTGTTTAGAGTGTTTCCAAATCTTTTCTTGGTACAAACATTACAAATTTTAAACGTATTACCTTTTTAGACACCTGCTAGATAAAAGTGTTAGACCGGTAATAATTTAGTGAAGCAATTTTAACAGCAGCTAGAAAAATATTCTTGAGAGTTTAGCGCCATCTCATCGGCTCTTCTGATATGATTTAATGGAGACTGAAAATCAAATTACTTTATGTGATTTTCATCAGATTATGACCAATCATTTGGAGCAGGGCAGGCCCTGGGCATAGGCGGAATAGGCAAATGCTAAGGGCGCCGCCGACCCCTTGGGGCGTCCGTGCGCCCAAATTATTATTTTTATTAATACAGTATATGTGTAAACACATTTAACCATAAATAATTAATTTTTTTACAAGAAAACAGCACTTATTAATGAATTATTAGTAGCATAGTATCTCGAGAGATCGTGTTCGTTAAATAGCTCTGTACTGCAAGCAGCAGTTTAAAATATAAACCCAAAATTCAGCGAACGTCAAGAACAAGAAAACGGAAACAACAATCAGACCGAGACGCAGAATTTACATAATGTTACCATGTTTAAATTTCAATGTTTCTGGACAGAAATGCCAACTTGTTTACTTTGTTTGGTATTAAAAAGCTGCGCGGAGTGCTGCTGGCTGCTCGCCGCGGTGCTGAAGACGCACGAAGTACTGGTATGCAGAGATATTTACGTGCAACGTATTGGAAACTATTATTCGTTATTATATAATTATTATTATTTATTTTACTTTTTTATTTCCACTTCACTCTTTCTCCGCCATTGACGAGATATCTCCTCAATCAAGAGAAAACACTTCCCCGCCAATGACGAGATTTTCCGTCTTTCCGCAATACCGCTATTATCCACCAGGTGGCGCCCTTCCGCAACTTTTTAAAACCGGTATTGTCGTATGGCAAGCTGCTGCATGTCCGTGTCTGTTTTAAAGATCGCTCTGAATGGGATCTCTATGAAAAGTCTGTCTCAAAAATGGAATTATCTCTGCTTTTTGCTCAAAATGTGGTGTTTTTGCAGAAACCTACCCATATTCAAAAGCTGATTACAAAAGCACTACTAAAGGTAGGATGAAACTTTTTTTTTTTTGTTTGAAAGCAGAGGGTCTGTTCTTTCATTTGGTATATTGTATGTTTATATATTTGAAGAAGAACATTTTCTGGAAGGCATTAAACTTTTGTGAAAATCATGAAAAACGCTGGCGCTGGCTGGCAACTTTTTAAAAAACCGCTGGCGGTGAAAGAGTTAAGAAGAGTTATGGAATTTTTATTTCAATATTTCTCTTTATATAAATACTATTTTGTACTTAAATCTATAATTTCGTTATTTTACTAACCCAACTCATCTTCGCTTTCCGATAGATTGCATGTAAATATCTGTGCATATGTGCCACCAGTACTCCGTCAGAACGCGTCTTCAGCACCGCGGGGAGCAGCCAGCACTCCAATGCGCAGCTTATTAATACCAGACAAAGTGAACAAGTTGGTATTTCTGTCCAGAAACATTGACATTAAAACATGGTAAATTCCGCGTCTCGGTCTGATTGTTGTTTTCGTTTTCTTGTTCTTGACGTTCGCTGAATTCTGGGTTTATATTTTTAAACTGCCGCTTCAGTGCAGTAGCCTAGCCACAGAGCTATTTAACAATAAGCACAATCTCCCGAGACACTATAATATGCTACTAATAATTCATAGATAAGAGCTGTTTTCTTTATATTTTAAGTTAATTGTACAGTGTTAAAACATGTAAAAAAAAATAGGGCTGGGCATAGATTAATCTAGATTAATCTCATACAAAATAAAAGTAATTTTTTGCATAATATATGAGTTTGTGATGTGTGTAAATATTATGTATATTTATACACACACACATACATATACATACATTTAAGAAATGTTTTATTTAAATATCGTTTTTATTTATAAATAATTTAGAATATATTAAAATATAAATAAATATATATACACATGTAAATGTTTCTTAAATACATACATGAATGTGTGTGTATTTATATATACATAATAATTACACACAGCACAAACTCATATGTTATGCAAAAAATTACTTTTATTTTGTATGAGATTAATCTATATTAATCTATGCCCAGCTCTAAAAAAAAAAACAAGATTTTAACAATGTCAAGATCAAATGCCTGACAGGGTAGTGTGTGTGTGTGTGTGTGTGTGTGTGTGTGTGTGTGTGTGTGTGTGTGTGTGTGTGTGTGTGTGTGTGTGTGTGTGTGTGTGTTTCCAAAATATTTTCAAGATAAAGAAAAACAAGACAAAGCTGTGCAGTTTGTTTCTGTGTAAGTTTATGAACAAAATGCTCGGAACACAATTTTCTGTGATTAGGGGCACCAGGTGAAATCTTGCCTAGGGCAGCAAATTGGCCAGGCCCGGCCCTGATTTGGAGCGTCCATAAACAGAATTTTTTTATCATAAATGACATATCCCTGTGTCATTCCAAACCCGCAAGTCCTTCAGTTGTCTTTAGAACACATTTTTTTATATTTTTCATAAAAACTGGGAGGCTTGTGAAGCAACAAGAAAAGTTTTGGTAATTTGAGTGAGTGCGTGTTCATGAGCAGTAAAAACTGCTCATGAATGTTTAACCGCGTTCAGGAATGTTTAATAATGTTTAAAGGGGGGGTTTAATGGTATTTCAAGCATTCTGACTTATTAACACAGTTATAGAGTTGTTTCCTCATGCTAAACGTAGGCAAAGTGTCAAAACCGCAGTTGGGCGTGTTTCAGAGTATTTCTGTGCCGAATGCACTTCGCCAGGGTTGGTACAAGTTTCGGCTAGTTTTTTTCGATTACGGTTCTAACTGACGTTTCAGGGGTTTTCGATACGTATCACTTCTTTATATGGGCTTCCGCCGGAAAACTTCCCCCGGAAAACCCCGCCCAGCCGTCAGTCAGCGGGAGACGCTAGAGCTTGCTAACAGTTTATCAAGCCACTCAGCTTTGTTTAATTTCAAAAGTCAACAATGGCACAACAAGAAGTGTGTTTTTGGATGTAAGGAGAAGACATCCAGCCTTATGGAAACAATGGATATAGTTTATTATCCGGATTAGCAGCGGAGTTTTGCGTGTGTGTTTGATGCGGTGGATTTTCAGAACACGTGGTAAGTAAGACTTCTGTCTTATGTTGGAAATAGCACGTGTATATTATATAAATAACAGGAACATGTAGTGAATCATAAGTTAAAACAGTGTTGTATAGTGTTGCATGACTCGTACTCGCTCCTCCTGCGGTAGTAACTCCTCATTCTTCATTTTTTCGTACGTTATCGGAAAGATTCGGTAAAGCTAATCTTTCTTTTATAAATGTGATTAAACTAAAGACTCTTCAGAGATATAAAGGATGTCATACTACTCTATAGGTACTCCAGATTAACATCAGAAATGCAGAAACAGCGTGTGTTACGTGAGCTTTAATATGTAGGGGCGGTTTCCCGGACCGGGATTAGACTAGTCTTAGACTAAAATAAATGTAAGAGCTGTCCAAACTGAAAACAACTTGCACTGACATATCTTAAAATACATCAGTTATATTTTCTTATAACCCCCCTTAGGGGTAGTTTCCCGGACAGGGATTAGTTTAATTAGAAAATATAACTATTTTTAACAAACATGTCTTACTAAAAACGTTACTGGCATGCATTTTGAGGCAAAACAAAGGTCACTGGTGTATTTAAAGATATGTCAGTGCAAGTTGTTTTCAGTTTGAACAGCTCTTACATTTATTTTAATCTAGGAATAGTCTAATCCCTGTCCAGGAAACTGCCCCTTAAAGTTAAATTTTTAATCTTACTCAAGTGTCTTCAGTTTACAGTCAGGATTCTTCAGTCGAGCAGAGAGTCGCTTTACTCCTGAATCTCCAAGATTATTATAAGACAGATTCAGATGTCTCAGATATGATGGGTTTGGTATCAGAGCTAAACTAAGAGCGGCACAACCCTCATCTGTGATATAACAATGCTCCAACCTGAAGAGGACACAAACACACAGTTTGTTTACACCACAGATCAAATCTACAGTTAAATTTGTTTCTCTTCCTGTCATCTTTTAGTGTTTATGTATATTTCATTTTATCTTCATTTATGTGTGTTTGAGTTTTACTGAAACACATCAGTAAGATTTAAAAGTAATTCATAAACTTAATCAGTTTATATTTATATTCTTATAAAGTTATAAAATCACATTCCTCTCATCAAACAAAAAAATCATTCTACCTTATAGACCCCTTCAAGGTTTGTAAACATTGAATGATTATCGGGTGCGCGCGCAGCACGGGGTCGAACTGTTCATACCATTTAGGCTTTATAATTTAATCTAACAGTGCTGAAAAATTATGACTTACCTCAAATGAAGTGAGCACTACAAACACAAGCCTCTTTGATCTTTGCATTGTCCCAGTCTGCACGTTAATTGCTTGCAGACGCAAATGTTGTATTTTTTTGTTTTTGAGATTCTGCATGAATCGCGAAAACTTAACGGAAGACCTCGTGCGATTTTCACAGCCCACGACGTAAGTAGGCATTTTTGACGATACCGAATAATACGCAACTCAATCAGCTGTAATGACTTTTCTGACCCCGACATGCGCAGTGGGAACAGCCTGTGACGTGAACCGTGAAGGGGTCTATATTTTTAGCCTTTTCTCATCACAAGTCATTTGTAATGTTTTACCATAACAATCTTACTTCAGTTTCTCCAGTTTATAGTGAGGTCTCTCCAGTCCAACAGAGATCAACTTCACCCCTGAATCTCCAAGATTATTCCAGGACAGATTCAGTTCTGTCAGGTGTGATGGGTTTGATTTCAGAGCTTTTGTGAGATCAACACAACCTTCATATGTGACACCACAATAACTCAACCTGTAGACAACAGAGACACACAGTTTGTTTACACACAGAGGTGATGAATGAAGTCTTTTTCACCCTGCAGACAGACTCTGAACTAAAGCAGACATGAAGATCATCACAGTCATGATCAGTGTTAGACAGCTGCCAGGAGAAGTAAAAGGTCCCTTTTCAGTTTTCACGTCAGCTACTTACTTTTAAGTAGTGATAGTCACTTTCGAAGCACTGCTTCTGAGGCTTCGAAACCTTTATCAATCTTTTGTTTTGAATCAATTGGTTCGGAGCTTGTTTCAAACTGGCCAAGTCATGTGATTTTAGCAAAGGAGGCTTCATTACGTCATAACTGTTTTTAAACGTTTAGAAAATCAGATGATTCACCACTAGGGGGAGTTGATCACAAATGACCAGTGTCTAATATATTTAGGTGAATTCGGGTGAGTTTTATTATGCAAGTTTATAAAACATTCATCCTTCTGACATATAACACTACCATTTTGTTTACTTTTGTTTATAGACAGATTTAATGACAAAAATGTGCATAATTAAAAGGGGAGTTAGTTTAATGATTTGTTTGCCCTAAATAACACTAAAACACATAATACACTTTTAATTATGTCTTAATTAAGTTAAATAATTTTTTAAAACATATTTTCAGAAAAATCTTGCTATTATTTTGTAAAAAAAGTGTAAAATGTTTGGACATATCTGATTTTACACTATTTTGACCAGCAGGTGTTGCCAGCGTGTGTGGTGTTCAATTGATTCGAAACTTCAAAACGCTTTGTTTTTCCCATCACTACTTTTAAGTTTACAAAAAGTGAACACAAAATTACAACAGAAGGTTTCCTATTTGCAATTTATTTTTAGTTAATAAAATATCTGACATTACATCAGCAGTGTTTGTCTGACTTTGTCGCAATTAAATAAAGCAATAATCTGTTTGATGAACTTTACAATACATCTTTGTCACTGTTGGAGATATTTTTGTATTTATATAAAATAAATATAAAACAATGTATATGAAATACCCTTCTTACACTTAAAATTAGATGTTTCCTAAAATAATGCTATTTAAAATATTTAAAGGTATAGGGAGATAGTTCGGACATGGCCCAATTTATTATTTATTTCACTAGGCATTACTGGAAGGAGGATCAAAGAGAAGAGAGTTGCATG
The DNA here is from genome assembly GCF_027580225.2 of Misgurnus anguillicaudatus. Classification (NCBI taxonomy): domain Eukaryota; kingdom Metazoa; phylum Chordata; class Actinopteri; order Cypriniformes; family Cobitidae; genus Misgurnus; species Misgurnus anguillicaudatus. Next base: position 10,172,009 of record NC_073350.2, read on the forward strand.
TAATCTTACTCAAGTGTCTTCAGTTTACAGTCAGGATCCCTCAGAACAGTAGAAAGCAACTTTACTCCTGAATCTTTTATATTATTATAAGACAGATCCAGATGTCTCAAGTGTGATGGGTTTGATGTCAGAGCTGAAGTCAGAGCAACACAACCCTCAATTGTGAAATAACAATGATCCAACCTGTAAGGAACAGAGACACAGTCTGTTAAAGACACCTAAAATGTTTCTCTTTTTTTGAGCATTTATTGTTTATGTACATTTTCATTTATGTGTGCTTGTTTATTAAACAGTTGACAATGACGTAAGAAAGAACCACTAACAGTGGTTAATTTTTCTAATACAGTATTAAAATCAGTTCTGCCATTCACTCCATGTTATGTTTATGACATGACACTGCGACCCTGGGAGGCCAAATACTCAATGAAAGTTGACATGTTAAACTCCACTCTGGATAAGCTTGCTCTCACAGAATTGGAAGTTGGGTTTTTGCACCCTTTGTTGCCCTGAAATGTTTTATTATGTCATCCATCCTTACCGCCCTTGATGGCAGGATGTGATGGGCTATACAAAACTTCCTCAAGTGAAGCACGCTATTGCAGGGATGTGAACTCGGACTCAACATAATTTAGGGGGTGCTTTAGCCCCCCCTAAAATTCTTCTCAGCCCCCTAAAAATTTTGCTGTGTTAGCTCCATAAACTGTACAGGGATTCGTAATCGCTTTAGTCTCCATTAAACTTAATTACGGCAGCAGGGCAGACTTCGGCTCTTTCCTCTCTGTGACTTTCAGCGCATTCAGTCCATCTATGTAATACAGTCAAATAATCCAATAAGGTGGTGGAGCTAGAGGGGTGTTCGGTGTGTTATATATTTTTAACGTATTAACGTACGTTGCAAATTTTACATAATGATTTCATCGTAGGCTGGAAGAGGGTGTGCATAATTTTTGTCTTTCAGTGGACTGAATAAAGTCTATGCTTATAGATTGGGCATTCTTTTTCTCTTTGTACTGTTTTACAACAGAACTCGACGCCATGTTTTTATTCTTGAAGTGATCTTTTTACTGTGTTGATGAGATTAACTGTTGGACTGGACTGCTGCCTTGAACTTCAAAATGCATTGTGTGCGCTGCACGGCACTTCCTGTCCAACAATAGCACGCATGCACAGAGCTAAATAAGTTCATGTTCGCGTCTTAGGCTTATGGACAAATGCATATTAACATCAAAATAGCTGTCTTAGTGAGTGTCATAGTAAACACTTGATTATCTTAAACATTTTATTGCATATGATCTTATAGGCCTACCTGTTGAAGTCTCTGTCATTAAAGTTAACTAAATAAGAAATCGAGAGGAGAAAATCTATTTAACTATAACTTTGTAACAAAGATAAATCCAAATTTAGGCTCAATTTTAGGCTTTTTTTGCCAAAAGTGTTAAGTTTAAGGTTTATCATGGAGTTGGATTTTACAAAAGTTACTGCAGTTAACATGAGATATTTTGTTTCATTAAAGCGTAACTAAACCCCTGGTCAGAGCCTGACTCCACCCACTGCAATATTTGAAAAATGCATGAAAAGTGGGCAGATCCCAACAGAGATTGAGGGGACAAACTTAGTGTGTGGTGAGATCGTAACAAGGGCGTGGTGAGCTTGAACCTGCTTACGTCATGAGTTCTTTTTTGGACCCAACATCCAATAGGAAAATTCAACTGCAGTAGCCACCGTTCAACCTGAAGAGGGCAGCACTCAGACGTTTTACAACATATATTGTAGGATTGAAACACTTTATATCCAAATGTCAAAAAACTTACTAAAATCAATGAACAGCACTAATAAAGCATCATTCTTACAGATCATTAACTAAAAAAGTTGGTTTGGGGTTTAGTTACTCTTTAACAGACAGTAATCAGATGGGAGAAATAGAAAAGTTTAAAATTCAGCCTATGTTTACATGCCAGTAATCTATTCTGTTACGGGGAAGGCAGAAAAGACAAGGAGCGGATCCAAATGCAGTTTAGGTTTATTGAAGGGTATTCCATAAACGTAATCCATAAAACAGGCAGAAGGTCATACACGGGCAACCCATTCATTAAAACAAAAAACAAGGCTCACAACATGAAGAAACACGGACAAAACTCAGGGTAACATTAACAACGACTGACAACCAGGAAATGAACAAACAGGGTATATATGCAAAACAAGAACCAATCACAGAACAGAAACAATGAGTAACTATGACAACAAACAAGAGGTGGTGGGGTGAGTCCAGAGTCGTATAAAAAGAGAGTAACGACACGCTTTGATCTCGCCGCCGCGCGGTCACGTGATTCATGTAACGTTCTACAGGTCCAAACCAAGCAGGGCTGTAAATCTGTTTGCATACGTTTTCAGCTATTTTAGGTAAATATTAGCTTGTAATGTGAATTGATTACTATAATTACTATGTTTATGCCCTTTTTTTACTAGGGTGGGATGGAAATGCAGTAAATCAGTTAATAAAGATAAACAGTTAATGGTGACCCAAAGACAACTGTGGTTATCTATACCAACTACAGCAACACAGTTAATCTTAAAAAAAAAAACAGTTAATCTTTTATTTTTGTAGCAAAAATATGTCTATATGAATGGCTAACAATCTGCTAAAAACATAATTCCTACACTTTTACTATATCATAATCACAAAAAAGATCGCCGACGCGGTTATTTGTAACAGTGAAACATAACAGAAACATACTAAATTCATATTTAATTATATTTATAGAACACATTAAATGTTAATATAATTATACATAATTTTCAGGGAAACATCACTCGTACCAAAAACAATGAAACACATAGCAGCATTGTGAAGCAGTGTGACTTTCTTATGAGGCATTTAGCTTCTAGCTGTTGGCCCCTAGTGTTACTCGTAATAGATAAAGATATAATAATTCTTAGTTATAACACATAACATATAACAATAAGTATATATTAAAGTAGATGGCCACCAGTACTAAATATTAAACCATTAAATCTATATTATTCACACATTATACACAACTCCTTAAAATATAAACATTTTACTAGTTATTATTAACGATAATCATTACCTACAGCAGAGTTCATAAAATATCACTGTTGACTATATTCATGAAATGTCAGAAAATGTCGAGAAACAGTAATTTCATCGATTTACCAGCAGGTGTCATTGAAATGAATGGGCTTCAGTGCTGCGTTTGGAACTATGCGTCACTACATGACATGCTGTTACTTCCGCATTCCATTTTTACAACGGACGTCTATGCGAGTGTCATAACTCTCTTTTTATACGACTCTGGGTGAGTCAATAAGTGTCCATGGTAACAAACAAGGGGGCGGAGCAAGTAATCAACAGGAGGGAAAACAGCAGACTGTGACAGACATACTCTGTGACGTTGCCTGCTTAAACATCCGTTTGTCTCAGTTTACATGCAACCGTGCAACCGAAGATTTTCAAGTTCTCTACTCTGGCCGGAGTTTTTAGAAACAATCGGTTTCAGAGGCGAGTTCTCCGTTTCCGTGTAAACGAGGGGCACAAACGAAGGTAATTCTCTCAGTTTTTAAAAATAACCATGTACGTGTAAACAGGGCCTGAAACACACAGGGGAAACACAGACAGGACTTGTAACACATGCAGTAGCCTATAGGAATATTTATCTAATGTGAGGTTATGTGAAGTAATCAGCAGTCATGAGATTCATTCATGCTTTTTTGATGCTTTTTGCACATTGTTTTCTTTCATGTACTATGGACCCCGTAAAGTAGCCTTGATCAACCCCTGGCAACCCCATTTATAGACCTATAGAAGCTCTGCCATTCTTTTTATATAGACCTAACCTTACACTTATATCCTAGAATCCCCTGGCCCTGTGACTCGGAAAGACTTTATATTCAGATCAGAGTCCTTATCAGTCTAGATAGGTTCCTGCAGGTTGCACTTGACCTGTTGTGCTTAACATCTCTGCTCCTGACAGCCCTGCCCTGTCCGTTTGATCGCCGCCCGGCAGACACAAAGAACGCAGGACTGAGAAACGAGAGGGGTGGTCGCGATAACTGGTGCTTGCCTCATCATCACCGTTACCGGTGCAGTTAAATGTTAAACATCTTCCTCACTTCTTTTGTTTGTCCGACATTCACATCCCGGAATCTTACAGCATTTGCATTTTGACAGCATTTTTGTCAGACCTCTTTTCTTTTGTTCAGTCAGTCACATATTTTAATTGCATGTGCATTTCATTTTATTTAAACCTCTATTAAATTAATTCATAATCAAGATTTAAATCTAAGTTTAAAGTTATGGTGCAAAAGATTTAAATTAAATTTAAGATTAACTTTAGTCCTATGATGGGTTAAATGTAACATAGTTTTTTTTAAACAAGGTTTAAAGTTTGGTGCAACAGAATTATTGGATAAATCCATACAAACTAGGCAGCTAAATCTGATATATTCTCATGCACACATCAAAGTCTGTAGCAGTCATTTTTTGTCTTTGAAATCCTGTTATAATACAATAAAATAGTAATAAAATAGTGTTTTTCTTCACTGCTTGTCCTATTTTGGCACAATCCCTAAATTGAACGAGTAGTTTTACTAAAGGCACCCATACTGATACACTAATTTGGGAAAATAGACTTTTTACGACTTGACTCGAAACTTGAATGCAAATACTCGAGACTTACTTGTGACTTGCAAAACAATGACTTGGTCCCACCTCGGCACTATTGTGGTGGACCTTTGCCAACAGAGCACCAGCTAACAGAGGAACGAACAGAAGCACCAATCTACGATGTGTACGTTTTTTTTTTTACTCCGCTCACAACAAAGGCTTATGGTACCACTGGGCAGGCCGCTTTTGTCCCATTTCCATCAAGCCTAGGCTTAAAGGGGTAGTTTGACAAAAAAAAAAATTACCCCATCATTCACTAACCCTCAAGCCATCCGAGTTATATACAGTACTGTGCAAAAATAAAAACATTTCAGGACTAAATGTCTTCTTTAGGCATCGTCTGTGTTTAGTGTGACCTGTCTTGGCACTAAACACATCTTGAGAGTTTTTGAGCAGAATGAAGTAAAAAGGTTTAAGAGATCCTGCTGTTTCCTGCTATTGATCAAGTGGAAGAGAAGGTAGTTTACCCTAAAAACTTGACACATCAGTTTACATTTTTATACAGTTTTTAATACTATATACACTGTATTTTATTATTATATTCCTGTATTTTCTGGTTGTATTCTATTAAAGAGACTGAGAAACAATTATATATGATCACTATAACATTGCAAAAACAACAAATCTAATTCTGGCATGGTGGCCTAAGACTTTTGCACAGTACTGTATATCTATCCTTTTTCATATGAATACATACACTGAAAAAAACAACTTGTAAAATTTACTTTAAAAAATCCTCGTAACAATTTGCACGAACTTTTTTTAAGTAAAATGTACTGCTTTTTTATAAGTAAAACTTACCTACTAAAATCAAATAAAATTTACTTAAAATTGCATGATAAAACATATGTTAAATAATTAATTAAATGTTACTTAATTATTTTATTTAGAAGTTAGATTTATTTTAATCGTCTAGGTAAAGTCTATTAGGTTTTTTTGAAAATTGAAGCATTGCTGTCCTAATAATATTAAATAAATCGTATTTTCTGTTCGTTATTTTCTTTAACATATTAATATGGACCTAGTTATTTTTAGTGTTATAAATGGCATTATAACACAAAATTCATGACTGACAACAAGTCAGTCATTGAATAAACTTGATTCTGAACAGAAACGCACACAAACTGTGTTTCTGACATGCTTTATCAGCACTGTGGAGGGAATTACAATCCAACGTTCTGAACAGGCTTCATGTAAAGAAACACTGATCACATAAACGGTGACTTCACAAAATTATTATTACATCAATATATAAGAGCTTAAACTAGGGCTGGGTGGTATGACGGTATATTCCGTTACCGCGGAATAAAATGTCAGACGTCAAATGGACGTCAAATCATGACCGACGAATTGGGAACGCGTCTCGCTGGACCAATCTACTCCGAGAAATTTCTAAATTTTCTATTTTCGCTGAGAAAGCCGAGCATCAGTGCCCAGCCGGTATTAGCAGTGGAACAGGAAACTGTGGCGACAAGACGTGATGTCTCCATTCCCTTCCTTCAGGGAACGAGGGTTACATATATAACCAAGACGTTCCCTTTACAGTCGGTCACTACGACGTCACACTACGAGTAATCACATGACAGGAAACCAATGTCAGTATAAATGGAAGCAGCAGAAGCACATTGATAGCATATGCTAAAGCTACACAACTGTTTGGATTGTGGAGTTTCTCATTGTGGACTTACCCTTCCAGAAACGTTTGTGGATTACACTTTAATTGTACATACACCAGAGGACACTTTGAACACTTGGACTTTTAGCACACTTGGACTTTTAGATTGTTTTAGGTTTGTGTCACGGAGACCTGTGACAAATGACTTTTATTATGAAAGGACTTTTATTTTGATTTGGACTCACTACATCAACTCACATACCCTTTACATTCATCTCTGACTTGCGCAAAATATACATCAGTTAACACAGAAATGTTTGTAGTTCCACCTGTGTGTTTGTGTTGTTTTGAGGCGGATTTGTCCATATCTCTGACTTGTTTATTTGGTTAAATGTTTAAAAGTTAAATGTTTTGTTAATTTGGTTGAACAGTATAAATGAAACATACAAGTGTTCATGTGAAAAGTTGTTTTATTCTGTTAAATGCATCCATTTACATATACAAACAGATATACAGTCTTGTTCAAAATAATAGCAGTATAATGTGACTAACCAGAATAATCAAGGTTTTTAGTATATTTTTTATTGCTACGTGGCAAACAAGTTACCAGTAGGTTCAGTAGATTCTCAGAAAACAAATGAGACCCAGCATTCATGATATGCACGCTCTTAAGGCTGTGCAATTGGGGTATTAGTTGAAAGGGGTGTGTTCAAAAAAATAGCAGTGTCTACCTTTGACTGTACAAACTCAAAACTATTTTGTACAAACATTTTTTTTTCTGGGATTTAGCAACCCTGTGAATCACTAAACTAATATTTAGTTGTATGACCACAGTTTTTTAAAACTGCTTGACATCTGTGTGGCATGGAGTCAACCAACTTGTGGCACCTCTCAGCTGTTATTCCACTCCATGATTCTTTAACAACATTCCACAATTCATTCACATTTCTTGGTTTTACAGCATTTTTGATATCACCCCACAAGTTCTCAATTGGATTAAGGTCTGGAGATTGGGTTGGTTTGGAACCAAGACTTTGCCCGTTTACTAGTGTGTTTTGGGTCATTGTCTTGTTGAAACAACCATTTCAAGGGCATGTCCTCTTCAGCATAGGGCAACATGACCTCTTCAAGTATTTAAACTGATCCATGATCCCTGGTATGCGATAAATAGGCCCAACACCATAGTAGGAGAAACATGCCCATATCATGATGCTTGCACCTCCATGCTTCACTGTCTTCACTGTGTACTGTGGCTTGAATTCAGAGTTTGGGGGTCGTCTCACAAACTGCCTGTGGCCCTTGGACCCAAAAAGAACAATTTTACTCTCATCAGTCCACAAAATGTTCCTCCATTTCTCTTTAGGCCAGTTGATGTGTTCTTTGGCAAATTGTAACCTCTTCTGCACATGCCTTTTTTTTAACAGAGGGACTTTGCGGGGGATTCTTGAAAATAGATTAGCTTCACACAGATGTCTTCTAACTGTCACAGTACTTACAGGTAACTCCAGACTGTCTTTGATCATCCTAGAGGTGATCATTGGCTGAGCCTTTGCCATTCTGGTTATTCTTCTATCCATTTTGATGGTTGTCTTCCGTTTTCTTCCACGTCTCTCTGGTTTTGCTCTCCATTTTAAGGCATTGGAGATCATTTTAGCTGAACAGCCTATCATTTTTTGCACCTCTTTATAGGTTTTCCCCTCTCCAATCAACTTTTTAATCAAAGTACGCTGTTCTTCTGAAAAATGTCTTGAACGACCCATTTTCAGCTTTCAAATGCATGTTCAACAAGTGTTGGCTTCATCCTTAAATAGGGGCCACCTGATTCACACCTGTTTCTTCACAAAATTGATGACCTCAGTGATTGAATGCCACACTGCTATTTTTTTGAACACACCCCTTTCAACTAATTGCCCAATTGCACAGCCTTAAGAGCGTGCATATCATGAATGCTGGGTCTCATTTGTTTTCTGAGAATCTACTGAACCTACTGGTAACTTGTTTGCCACGTAGCAATAAAAAATATACTAAAAACCTTGATTATTCTGGTTAGTCACATTGTACTGCTATTATTTTGAACAAGACTGTACTTACGTATTGGTTCATCATCCCATTCCAAACAGTCACACTGAGTTGCATTCTTTTCTGCCATTTTGTTTATCCCGTTCCCGCCACTAGAAGGCGCAGTTCAACTGATTAATTGAACAGGGGGAGTTTTGCCACAGTTGACTATGAAATTGAGGGAATTTATATATGTGTAATATTGTTTTACATTATTTTTCCCTAACTAAATGTTTATGTAATTTGTATATTATAAAATGTTTTTCATTTGCATTTGCAATGTATTTGTTTGAGTTTGTTAATTTTCTATGTTACCTTTTCCTTTATTTTTGGTTTAGTCCTATTAAGTGGCTTAGCCTATTTAAAGGCTTCAGGCAGCATTGTTCGGGGCTCGTTGAGTGAGTCAGTATACCTGAAACTACTGTGTGTTACAGTGTATTGGACCAATTTATTGGTTTAGCTTTTCACTTGTAAATATTTTACACAGCCTCAGGCACGTGCAGAGGGGGGGGCGGTGGGTGCCCAAGCACCTGCCCCTTTACCCCTGGATGACCAAAGTGCCCTTTTTGTCAAGGCTTTTTTTTGTAAATAAATGCCCTTTTGTGAAGGCCTGCCCAATCTAACTATTAGTAAAATTAATAAAAAATAATTTAGACGCAAATAAAATTAGTCACATGATGACGTATTGACCTTTCATTGGACAATCTCTTTAGGGACGATCACTAGCTAGCTCACAGCGCTAGCAGCGCCCACATGTGCACGACACGGTGCGCAGTAGAGGGAGGATCCCCCTCGAGCCGGCATTGAACCGAAGCGATGCTTGTTATATTGTTATTATTTTACAAGAACAACGTGAGGAGAGCATGCACAGATTTTGTTTATTGCTGTCTGTGTGTATTAACATCTCTAGAACGTTAGATGCAAACAGGGCTCTCAAGTCTCACGCATTCGGCGGGAGACACACGCATTTCAGCCAGTTTACTCGCCACACCTTGCATTTCTCACGCTGAAAAGAAACATTCTTCCCATATAAAAACAATGGATGAAGCAAAGGCAGGGACGTTCTCTGCCGGGAGTTCATACAGGTAGCTGTCTCGAGTTTTTAGGTGTGCTCAACTTCACGCAGCGATGCAAGAACCGAAACGCACATGACATCAAAGTACTGCGAGAAATATTCGGGAAATCATACGGAGGAGTTTGATTTCAAATTGCTCTCGAGCTGTTCTAATGTCATCCACCTGTCACGCGGAGGTTGTTGGAAGAGCAAGATCCGATGAATACGGTAAAAAAAACTCGTTTAATTTTTGTATCATATTGAATTTACGATTCCTGGACTCGCCTTTGATAAAAGACAATGTGAGCTGATGTTGGGTAATATAGCCATACTCGTGCTAAATTATTAACTCAGTCAAAAACTCTCCAGCTTTGCAACCAGTTTTAGTTTACCTGAAAATAAAGAAAGTACTAGAGGCTTCATGAAATGAATGAAAGGAGAGATGAATGTCATTATTTTATTGCCCTGTCATCAAGACATCAAAGTGTGCAAAAACACAACACAAACACGATTCAAAACTAAAATATGTAGGCTACTCTCTTTGTATACAAATTTCGAACAGTATTAGAATAGAATTATATTTTAAATATGACAACAAAAACACAAGCCTGTAAACGTAATAATATCTTAATGTCACAATGCAATAATATCATATAATTTTAAAACTGCATACTGTTCACACACACAAACACAAAATGAAATGCACTGTAAGTCGTTTTGGATAAAAGTGGCTGCCAAATGCATAAATATATAGATATAAACCTCAGTCTATATAGATTTTTCTGTCTCACTCTATTTGCAAGGAAAATAAAGAAAAACGTTAGACTTAAAATCATCTTTCTATTCTGTATTACTTTATTATTTGTTTCAGTTGTGTGCTTGCGTATCAGCGAGCAAAGTGCCCTTTTTATTCTTTGAGCACCTGCCCCTCCAATTGTCTCTGCACGGCCCTGCACAGCCTGTTGTGAATACATTTTTGGATATTTTTTCCCACCATTTTTTGTTTTTTTTTTCTACTGTAAATAAGGACATTGTAAATATCACCAGCACTTTATTGGAAACTGCCTCTACACTCTACATTGTAAATAAACACCTTTCCGTCACCCAGTTACCAGCCTCCATCCCTTTGGTACATCCAGGTCAGTGTTGCTAAACTGTTTAGGCAGCTTTGGACCCTCACTCAGTTTGAGTACATTGACCAAGATAACATTTTGTAGGTGTCAGAAGTTTTTTTTGTACCACTGAGGTGACGAAATTTTTTTTTACATCCAGTCATGCCTCCCAAAACGAGGAATCAGCCTGATGAAAGAACAAGGCCAGATGTGGACCAGAGTAAAGTTGAGGCGGATCCAAATGAAGAAGTGCAGTCTACAAAGCTTTCAGGGGCTGGAGCTGATACTGCTGTTACTGCTCTGGCTCAGATGTTCAAGTCCTTTATGGAATAGCAAAAGGATTGTGAGGATCGACAAGAGAGAGAGAGACGATTCGACGAGAACAAAATTTTAAAGTGCTCAGCCACCATGTAACGCAGATGCAACTTGACATGGAACGTATCAGTCAGGGAGCAGTTGGTGGCAAACCTGCACCAAGAGTGATAAACCGGGAGCCACGGCTTGCGAGACCGGAGGACGCTGATGATATTGAGCACTATTTGCTGACATTTGAGAGACTGGCAGAGGTGTACCAGTGGCCTAAAGAAGACTGGGCCATTCACCTCATACCGTTGCTAACTGGTAAGGCCAGATCTGCGTTTGTTGCAATGGACCTTTTACATACACAGGAATATGATGTTGTTAAGACAGCAATACTGAAAAAGTATGAAATCAATGCTGAAACTTATAGACTGAGGTTCCGTAACCTAAGTACCCCTGCGGACGAGTCGCCACAGGAGCTTTACATCAGATTGAAAGACCTGTTTTGCAAGTTGGTGCACTACTCCAGCAGCAGTAAAGAAGGTGTCATGGAGACCCTTGTTCTGGAACAGTTCCTACGGGTCTTGTACCCAGATGTGAGGACTTGGGTTAAGGAGCGTGATCCAAAGACTGCTGCTGAGGCTGCCAGACTAGCAGAGGCATATATTACAGCCCGAAAAGGAACAGGACACTTCCGCTATGCAGGAATACTCCCTTCGTCCAAGGGTAAGTCTGAGGGATTGGGGGGCTGTTCAAACTCTCAAGACAGAATACTAAGACTCACACAAAGTAAAGCCACTATTCCACATGTAACTGCGCAGAGTGTAGTTAAGGATGATGTTGTATGTTATCATTGTGGTCAGCCAGGACATACTAGACCTCTTTGCCCCCTGAAGAAACCCAAAACTGCAAATCTATGTTAAGTCCCTCATCCAGTTCAGTCATCCCCCATGAAATGCAACTCACAGCCAGTTAGATCTGTCTTGTTAAATGGTAGGCCAGTTTTAGCCTTGGTAGATACTGGTTGTACTTATACACTAGTGCAGAGCAGATATGTGCCCAGACAAGACTGGAGTGACAAAGAGACAGTTACTGTTTGTTGCTTACACGGTGACAGCACTCCATTGCCTACAGCAGAAGTGTATATTGAGGTCTTAAATCAGTCTTATTTGATGAAGGTTGGCATTGCTGAGGCTCTTCCCTATCCCATACTCCTTGGCACAGATATGCCAGTGTTGGCTGAATTACTGCAGGACACAGAATGGTGTGGGGTAGTGACAAGGGCTCAGTTAAAGCAGGCAGTACAGACAACACTCAACCCAGACCCAGATAACCCCTTACAAAGCTTGCCTTTTTGTTCTTCTGATATTGAGACCGAGTCAGGACCAACAGAAGACCGCAGGTTACAACAGCGTAGGGATTGGGTAGCAGGGTTGATTGAAACCTCAGAACAGGCTAGCGAAGATGTTGCTGAACCTGAATTATGTGAGTCAGACATTGTGATTCCCAATGGTCTAGCCCAGCTGCAGAGAGAAGACCCAACCCTAGCCACATGTTTTAATCAAGTTAAGCAAAAGGAAGGTACTGGTGTTTTACTTGGTGATCCTTTTGTGTTGAAACGTGAGCTTCTGTATAAACAAACTAAGGAGGGAGATCTTCGCTTAGTTGTACCTAAAGCACAAAGAAGTGAGGTGTTGCAGTTAGGTCATTCCATTCCATGGTCAGGTCATTTAGGTTTTGCAAAGACATGTTTGAGAATCTCTAAAAGATTTTATTGGCCTGGAATGTACACAGACATCAAAGAATACTGCCAGACATGCCCTGATTGCCAACTCACTGCTGGTCGGACTCCTGCCAATGCACCACATCCCTTACCTGTAGTTGATGTACCTTTTGAGAGAATAGGAGTGGATGTTGTTAGACCACTGGAGAGAAGCCAGACAGGAAACAGGTTTATTTTAGTAATCTCAGATTATGCCACAAGATACCCTGAAGCATATCCCTTGAGAGATGTTACTGCTAAGCAGATAGCTTCAGCCTTGTTAAAATTCTTTTCACAAGTAGACATACCAAAAGAGGTTCTGACAGACCAGGGCACTAACTTTATGAGTCGCACACTGCATCAAGTTTATCAGCTATTGGGTGTTAAGAGAGTACGAACTACCCCATATCATCCTCAGACTGATGGTCTTGTTGAAAGGTTCAATCAGACACTAAAGAATATGTTAAAGAAGTTTGTTTCAGACTCTGGCAAAGACTGGGATAAATGGCTGCCGTACCTCCTTTTCGCCTACCGTGAAGTACCCCAGGCTTCTACAGGTTTCTCGCCGTTTGAACTGCTATATGCTCACCAAGTAAGAGGTCCTCTAGATGTCCTGAAAGAAAGCTGGGAGGCAACAGACAACCCAAAGAGAATAAACATCCTCACGTACGTGATGAAAATGAGGGAGAAACTTCAACAGGCCAGTGCCCTTGCCAGAGAAAACCTGATACAGTCTCAAGAACAACAGAAACTCTGGTACGATAAAGCAGCAAGAGCACGGAGCTTCGAGCCAGGTGAAGAGGTCCTGTTACTGCTCCCAACGTCTGAGAATAAACTGTTGGCGAAGTGGCAGGGCCCATACCAGGTACAAAGAAGGGTAGGTCCAGTTACATATGAGATCAAAATTCCTTCACGAGCACAACCTTTGCAAGTGTTCTGTTTCATTCCTCCTGACCGCCAGAGGCGGTGCAAAAGCACTAGTGGATTATCGCAGCGCCAGCTTGATAGGTCGAGAAAATATACCAACAAAGTCACATGGTGACATAGGCTGAGCCCTAAGCAATAAATAGCCAACCAGCTCAGCCTTCTGCCTCTTTTGCTTTCTCGCTTGTTGTGATAGGTCGTTTTTCGCGCGTCAAGTGCAGCTTACCTGAGCAGCGAATTTTTTTGTCCTTGCAAGCTGTGACAGCGAGCTATTTGGAGTCTTTTCTTCTTTGCATCGATCGGTGAGTCGTGGGTTTATTACATTCGGTCTCTCTCAACACTTTGTGCCTCTCGGTGCCGTCCGGTGGCTAGTGTTTTCTTGTTCTACGGGCGTTTTGTATGACGGTTCCCCGTCATCGTTACATCTTTACATCTGACGGATATACAGGTTTTCGAGGCTCTCTGTGTTAGCTCCCGGCGGCTATTGTTTTTTACTACGGGCTTTTTAGTGACGGTTCCCCGTCATTTTTTATTTTCAGACGGATTTGTGTGACTGCTCGTGCCTCTCGGTTCTATCCGGGGGCTAAGAGTTTTTTCTACGGACGGTTATAACGACGTTCCCCATAATTTTTGGTTTCGTTTTGTAACTGCTCGGGCCTCTTGGTGCTATCCGACGGCCGGTGTTTTTCAATAGTTATGGTTTCCCATTAACCCCTTACAGCTCTCGGTATTACCCGGTGATTTTTTCGTTAGTTCTCATTGGTTTTTTATACAGAGCTTTCACTTCAAGACCTCGTTTTTTTCAGGGGTCTTTTTTGCCACGGTTTTATGTTAGCGGTTCCCTGCTAACATTTGTCACTGACTTGAAATTATTTATCCCTCATTTTCTTTTTTGGGGAAAGTTATGGCACATAGCTCTATTGCCACGGTTATTCCCTTAACATGTAAGCTGTGCCCTAACACACTCCTGCCTGACGACGGCCACGACGTATGTCTGTCATGTTTGGGATTGCAGCATTTAAAGGAGGCTATCACGAACCCGTGTCTGCACTGTAGTCTCCTGCCCATGTCAGAGAGACGGCTTAGGCTGGCCGAACTGGACCCTAAATCTACAGTCAGACTTAAAAGGAGTCGCAGTCAGCCAAACGGAAAGGGAAACGCAGTGCATCGGCGGCTGCCGGTGCCCCTCCAGCTAAGAAGAAGGCTAATGTTACAGATAGCGAGCAGCCAGAGGATGCCTCTCTTTCTAAAACGGTTGCTGTACTTTCGTCTGAGATGTTGGAAATAAAGCGCCTTCTCCAGACGTTACAGCCCGTGATACCTGCATCACCTGCTACCATTTCACAGGAGGATGAGGAGGATTCCAATTCCATTAATCCTATGGTTCTTGAACATCTGGGCTCATCTTCCCCTTCACATCACTCAGATTTCGATGTGCTCTCCACAAGTGCATCTGATGCACTGTTTCAGGATATGGCCGTGGTAGATGCTACTGCACAATCTCCCATCCTGGAGAACGCAGCCTCTTCAGTAGCTGGGGGCTCTAGTGGGGAATCAGCTCATACAGGGCAGACTATGTCCTCCACAGATAACACTGTGGCCGTGCTTCAGATGGCAGTCGCACGCCTAGGGCTGGATGAATCGCCAACTCAGCCAGCACAGTCCAGCGTCTTTTTAAGACAGACTGCAGCCGGATCCAGCTTCGCTATGCCACCTTGCAAGGACTTCATTGCAGAGTTTTCCAACTCCCTTACGAGTTCTAATGCTTCGAAAAGGCAACCAAGGACAGCCCGTACTCTGGCATCTATGGTTGGGGCAGATACTATTGGAGTTGGCCGTGCTCCGGAGATCGAACAGGCGGTCGCTGCCCTAGTGGTGTCACCCGATGAGGCCCTTCGAGGCAATGTGTGATGCCCCAGTGCCCAGTGTGGCCGCACCGACTCGTTACTTAAGAAGGCATACGAGTCTACTGCATATATAACCCGGGCAGAGAACACCATTTGTCAATTACTCCTTGCCACTACTAACACTCTCGAGTCATCTAAACCTGACCCCTCGGTCTCGCAGTTTCTTCAAACTGCACTTTTGGCTATGGGCCAAGACTGCCTGAAGACTGCAAGAAGACATTACGTGACCTTCCAATTGTTCCTGGTCACCTGTTCGGACCTACTGTTCCAGAGCTTCTGGAAAAGAGGTTAAAACAATTGACCCAGCGTAATCCCGTCTTTAAAGTGCCAGGCCCTCAGGCTCGTCCTCGTTTTCCGACCCAGGATCAGAGGTTCCGCCAGCGTCCTAACCCACAACCTCAAGGGTCACAGAGGCCCCGTGCTGCTGAGGACACTCGAGGTTTTCGTCCACAGCAACAGCAGTTTTCAGGGGGTCCACATCAGCGCCCCCCCACAGCCGTTAAAGGGCGCACTCACAAAGCTTGAAACCATCGGGCCGGTGGTCGACCGTTTCTCAGATACACAGCTGTCGTACTGGAGGGAGACGACTGTAGATCCCTGGGTTCAGAACACGTTAAGCAAGGGGTATGCTCTACAGTTTCGACGCCGGCCCCCACGTTTTTCCAGGATCGTTCAGACGGTCATAAAAGATCCGGCACGTTCAGTGGCCCTCTCTCTGGAAATTTGTTCTCTTCTGGAGAAAGGAGCCATAGAAAGAGTTCATCCCTGTGTTCAAAGGGACGGTTTTTATTCAACATACTTCCTCGTAGCAAAAAACAAACAAGTTCCTGAAACATCTGCCCTTTCGAATGTTGCGGGCAGCCGACGTTCTTCGGTCTGTCAGGAAGGGGGATTGGTTCACAAGCATCGACTTGAAGGATGCTTATTTTCACGTGCCGATTGCTCCTCAGCACAGAAAATCTCTCAGATTCAGTTTCAAAAACCAGGCCTACCAGTTCAGGGTCCTTCCTTTTGGCCTGTCTCTGGCCCCCCGAGTGTTTACGAGATGCATGTCGGCAGCCCTACATCCCATGTGGTCCAAAGGGATGCGGATCCTGCCTTACTTGGACGACTGGCTGCTGTGTGCAGGCACAAGCTGGCAGGCTGTACAAGACACCAGCCTACTTCTGATGCATGTTCAAAGGCTAGGCCTTGTCGTCAACGAGGCGAAGAGTCATCTAAGTCCAGTGCAGAGAATCACTTACATTGGAATGACGTTGGATTCCTGCGCAATGTCGGCCACCCTCTCACAGGCCAGGGTGGACAATATTCTACAGCTGCTTGCTCGTTTCCGGCTGGGAGCGAGCTTAAGATACAAGACTGTTTTACAGCTCATGGGGATGCTGACTGCTGCTACTCCGATTATCCCACTCGGCTTGCTCCACCTCAGACCTCTCCAACGGTGGAACAACAGTCTTTGTTTGAGCCCTGCCAGACATCTTCATCGTCTGATTGTTGTCTCACGCAGTTGTATGCTGGCGTTGACACAGTGGAATCGTCTGGATTTTCTGATGTCAGGTGTTCCTCTAGGAGTCATTCCTTCCCGTCGAGAGGTGGTCACAACCGATGCTTCTCTGCTCGGTTGGGGAGCATCGTGGAACCACAGGGGTGTTTGCGGACGCTGGTCCCCAACCCGGTCCAAGGATCATATAAATCTTCTGGAACTACGGGCAGTTTTTCTGGCTCTGCAGCATTTCTTACCAGTTCTGGCAGGCCGACATGTCCTCATCCGGTCAGACAACACCTCAACAGTGTTTCACTTGAACCATCAGGGTGGGACGAGGTCCCTCGAGTCCCTGAATCTTACCCGCAGGATACTCACCTGGGCGCTCCCTCGAATAGCTTCTTTGAGGGCGGTTCATCTTCCAGGGTTGCAAAATCAGGTAGCGGATGCTCTCTCCAGGGACGTTCTACATCCGGGGGAATGGAGGCTCCACCCGGATGTGGTGCGGATGATATGGCAGCGTTTCGGGGGGGCAGAGGTGGATCTTTTTGCAACAGAGGCGAACACTCATTGTCGCTGGTGGTTCGCGAGAGTAGAGACATCTAGCCCATTGGGACAGGATGCTCTATCCCAGGAGTGGCCAAGCCGGCTGCTTTATGCCTTTCCTCCGCTTCCACTTCTGTGGGAAACACTACACAGGATAGCGCTGGGAAATCACACTGTGTTGCTTGTGGCACCCCGTTGGCCAGCCAGGCCTTGGTTCCCTTTGCTTCTCTCCATGCTGGTGGGCAGACCATGGCAGCTTCCGCTTCGGAGGGATCTGTTGTCTCAAATGGACGGAGCTGTTTGGCACCCCAATCCGGACCGTCTACAACTTTGGGTTTGGCCTCTGGGTCGGACTGTCCTTAAGCTAATCTGGAACCTGCTGTCGTCCAGACTATTACTAATGCTAGAGCAGCATCTACACGTCAGCTTTATGCCGCACGTTGGAAGCTCTTCTCCTCATGGTGTGAGGAGCGAGGTTTTGATCCGGTATGTTGTGATGTTCCAAACGTTCTTAGTTTTTTACAACACGTTCTGGATTCAGGCAAAGCAGCCTCCACGTTGAAGGTGTATGTTGCGGCCGTCTCTGCGCATCATGGACCAGTTAATGATTGTTCACTTGGTTCCCACACCCTCGTGTGTAGTTTTCTGAAAGGGGCTAGGCGGCTGAGGCCCGCTCGTAGTCCCCGTTTTCCTGGATGGGACTTACAGCTTGTTCTGGATTTTATCTGTCTGCCACCGTTTGAACCCCTGCAGACAGCTGATCTGAGATGGCTATCTTTGAAGACTGCTTTTTTGTTGGCAATGGCCTCTGCTAAGCGTGTGGATGAGTTACAGGCTTTGTCCATTAGTGACTTATGCATGCGTTGGTTGCCAGAGGATTCCGGTGTTGTTCTCTGGCCGAATCCTTCTTTTCTACCTAAAGTCCTGCTCCCGCAGTTCATTAACCAGTCTATCACTTTGGCGTCTTTTCTGCCCACGCCACAGTCGGACGGGTCGTCTAGTCATCTTTTATGTCCCGTGCGGGCCCTGAAACGTTATGTGTCTGCTACCGTTCACCTTAGGCGAACGGATCAGCTCTTTGTTTGTTATGGCGGCGTGCGGAAAGGGGCCGCCATATCGAAACAACGATTGTCAAATTGGATTGTGGAGGTTATTACTATGGCGTACAAGCATGCTAAAAGACCTTTGCCAGGCAGTGTCGCTTGTCATTCCACTAGGGCGGTGTCTACGTCTTGGGCTGCCTTCAGGGGTGTATCTATGGCGGATATCTGCACAGCTGCTACTTGGTCTTCTCCTTGTACCTTTGCCCGTTTCTACAAGATCAACGTTGTTGCCCCTCATGCTGTCTGTTCTGCGGTCCTCCGAGGACAACCTTGATTTTAGGTGGGTGGCATTCCTCATGACTATGTTGGTAGGAGTCATCCACTAGTGCTTTTGCATCGCCTCTGGCGGTCAGGAGGAATGAAACAGAACGCTAGTTACGTATGTAACTGTGGTTCTGTGAATTCCGGATGACCGCCAGAGTTCTTTGTCATGCGGAATGCGCGAGACAGGCGTTCATGAGGCAGAAGGCTGAGCTGGTTGGCTATTTATTGCTCAGGGCTCAGCCTATGTCACCATGTGACTTTGTTGGTATATTTTCTCGACCTATCTAGCTGGCGCTGCGATAATCCACTAGTGATTTTGCACCGCCTCTGGCGGTCATCCGGAATTCACAGAACCACAGTTACATACGTAACTAGCATTTTATGTTAACATGTTAAAGAAATGGCATCCACGTCAACCTTCAGTGCAACCAGAAGATGCTGATGTTGCCATGTTGGTAAGAGCTGTGCAAGAAGAAGAGGAAGTGGATGAACAATACTTACCCACATGTCTAAGTGACAAGCCATCTTCAAGCGAATGGAGCAGTCCCATAGTGTTGGTGCCAAAGAAAGATGGTACTCTACGGTTCTGCTTGGATTTCAGAAAGTTGAACAGCATTAGTAAGTTTGATCCCTACCCAATACCACGAGTGTATGAACTAGTGGAGAGACTGGGAAAGGCAATGTACCTGATGTAAACAAGGAGGAAACACCAGGGGAAGTGGCGTGCCAGGGGAGCTGAGTGTAAAAGGACTCTGGGAGGAAAGGTACCATCTACCCAGGGGCACTCAGGCTGGTATTGGATTCCACCTCACTACTGGATTTCTACAAATTCCTCTAGCAAGCTAGTGCCGACGTGGGCAGGCTTAGCACGGACTACTTTGTTACAAGGACATTATAATGCACAGGTGCGAAAGGATACCCACTTCATGGACAATGGCTGACGGTAACTTTTAAAGGTCTAGTTCCTTCCCCGAGGCAGTAAGCTAAGGGGAGGACTATGTGACACCGTCACACAAGAAACACGTAGTACCGCTCATTTTATACATTATATTGTGGTTTTATGTATATTTGAGTTTTAAATAGGTTTCACATGTTTTCTCAGCCATTTTATTCCATTTTATTCCTTTTGCGATTTTATGTGTTAATGTATTGTATTTTGTTTGGGCTACTTGTCATGTGAGTAATCACATGACAGGAAACCAATGTCAGTATAAAAGGAAGCAGCAGAAGCACATTGGTAGCATATCCTAAAGCTAATCCACTGCTGGATTGTGGAGTTTCTTTCTATGTGGACTTACCCTTCCAGACACCTTTTGTGGATTACACTTCTATTGTATATACACCAGAGAACACCTGGACTTTTAGCACACTTGGACTTTTAGATTGTTTTAGGTTTGGTTTTTATATTCGTTTCTTTTAACAGTCTTGAGTTTTAGTGTGTTGTTTTAAGTATATTGTGTTTGTAAATACACTTATTTAAGTTGACTACACTTGTTTGTCTCATCATTTTAACTCTTTTAATCTCACACAGTTAACCCTCTGGGGTCTAAGGGGTTTTTAGGGCCCTGGAGAAGTTTTGACATGCACTGACATTTGTGCTTTTTTCAGTTGCTTAAAAACATAATAATGGCAAAAGTCTTATAACACTGTGTTCAGCACAAACTGGGCTACCATATTATATGATCAACATGTATGTACATGTTTGTATTTTTGAGAGAAAAATGTTTATGCGTGGTTTTTGAAAAAGCTAAATTTTTAAGTGACTGATATAAGTCCAAAAAAACCCATACTAAACATGTTTTCCCAAGACTTTTCAAAACAGGATCTAGTAGTCTAGAGTTTTTTCTTTAAAATTATGTGAAAATCATTCTGCTTGCTCATTTACATTAGACAATATATTGATTTACGATTTCAAAGTCACTTTTTGGTTAGGAAGGCAATATGCAAGGAGGCTGGAAGCTCTTAAATAATCTGTGATTGACAGCTGAAGAACAAAACACTTGCATAATGAGCCTTTAGGCAGTAAGACGACGCCTTGTTACGTGTTTGTTTGTGAAAGCAACACAAAAGAAATGCCTTCCCATGCGTGATCCTGCGTTAAATACACTTACTGTGCAGAGATATACGCGAACAAACAGGGTTTTAGATGTGTTTAGATGCGTTTTAATACAAAAGTGCGTCAAATATGAGGCATTGTGTGTTTGTGTGTGCGTTTGGCCGTCGACCGCGTCTGACGGAAACACAAAGAAAACATAAGCGCCTGGAGATAACTTGTATTTACAGGCAAGAGAGCGTCTTTTATAATTTTACCACAAAGCGCGTCAAATATGAGGCATTATGTGTTTTTGTGTGCGTTTGGACATTCATCCCGTCACACTGACGAAGTACACACTCGCGTCTGTTTTGAGATAACTATATGCGCGAGTAAACAAGTAGATGTGATGTTTGCAATGGCACCTTTTATAAGAATAACACAAAGCGCGTCAAATATGAGGCTTTGTGTGTGCGTTTGGACATCGAGTCACTGACGAAGCACACACACTCGCGTCTGTTTGGAGATAACTTTAGGCGCGAGTAAACAAGTAGATGTGATGTTTTACAATCGCATATTTTATAATGATACCACAAAGCGCGTCAAATATGAGGTATCGTGTGTTTGTGTGTGCGTTTGGACGTCGATCACGTCTGTTTGATGAAGCACACACACTCGCGTCTGGAGATAACTTCAGTTACAGTCTGAGTCAGTAAACAAGTAGATGTCATGTTTCCAACACTCGGATTAAAACTCAACACATCACTGAATGGCTACAGAGACGGAGTCTCCATTGACTGGGGTTGACTAATGAATATGGATGATCTCTGCTCTTCTCTTCAATGGAGCGGGGCGTGGCTCATTATAGATAATGCAGGAACACGAGAAAGACGGTACATCTCCCTCTTCTAACACAGTTAACAACGAATTACAATATTTGTTTTCGATTTCACTTACATCTTCCAAAAGCAGACATTCCAAGCATTATGTAGACATGTATCTTTTGTTATTATGACAAGTATTCGTTAAGTTACAGTTAATTTTTCTGACGTGTTTCCGAAAGGACTTCACTGAGGGAGAGAGAACAAAACATGCATCATGTTTATTTTCTTAATTTTGCGAAAAGCACAACATTCTGTTTTTATTGGGAGTGGATAGAAAAAAAAAACTAGACACTTTAACGTTTTAAATGATGTATAAATCATATCTGTATGTCCAAAATCAGCAGAGTTATCTAACTCTCTTTGCGGAGTGATTGAAAAAAAAAGGGTTTGCGGCGCCCGCGCCGCCGTCGACCCCAGAGTGTTAATCTGACCCCTTTTATCTATTTGTGACTACCGATAAGGCTGATTGTTACAACATCGTGACAGACGAATTGGGAATCCCTACCAAAGCGCCACTGAAGCTGACCCTTCCAGTGCCTGCGTAAACCCTCTGACTCTCCTTTTTAGGGAGACACAAATGGGGTTGGAGCAGAGGCCGGTCACTACTTGTTCCTTAATCCACGATAGTGAACTAGGCCAACTGGAAAGCTAACTCGTCAGGCGAAACTAAGAGTACCTGTGGAAAAGAGTACCTTCTAGGGCAGGGCTATTCAATTGGCGGCCCACGGGCCAAACCCGGCCCCCAAGGTAATTTGATCCGGCCCTTTATGTAATCTCTAGAATACATTTAGTTAGTTAGACAACAGGCCCTACAGTTACGAATTGATGCGCGTGCGTCTGTTTCATACAGCATTAGCTGCAGAGCACGAGTCACATGACTGATGCTGAGACGGACGAGAGCAAGATATACAGCCCACAACTCGAGGCAATTTATAGGCCAGTGCAGCTGGAGTGATGTCCAGACCCCTGAGGCTGCAAGCCCATCTTACGTAGCCCCCCAACCTGTGGTAGAGGCATCTGTGCACACAATGGCATGCCTGAAGACTTATCTCAGTGGTACACCTGCCCTGAGAAATGCTGGGTCTGACCACAGTTAAAGTGTGGCAGCATGACGGTGTAATTGTTACCCTAAGTAAACGTCTCAGGTTACATATGTAGGGAACAAGACACTGCATCGCCATAGCAACGCTTTGGGGAACACCTCGGCGTGACTGATCTGAAGCACGTGTAAAACATAAACAATGATGAGATAATTAGATACTGAGCGGGATGCTGTGTGGACCAGGGTTACAAGGCGGCATCCCATACAAACACACTCACTACCAAGTGCCGAAGCAAGTGCCTACAGGGATGCAGGGAGTATGGCATGGAGACGCAGCGTCTCGTTCCCTTCTCAGGGAACCAGGGTTATATACGTAACCTGAGACGTTCCCTTTCAAAGAACTCGAGCTGCGTCGCCATAGCAACACTTTGGGGAACGAGATGCCCACGCTTCCATAAACCCAAATTCCTGTAGCGTGTATAATTGAAAACAGTCAAGGCAAAAAAAACTGGGACCCTAAAGAGGGGTCTAGGTCTAAATCATAAAACCTGACGAAGGTGAGCGGTGAAGATCAACCGCCGCATCACATACGTCCAGGAGTGAAGCTCCTGACCCTAAGGCCTTAGAGGCAGCCATACCCCGGGTAGAGTGGGCTCTCACAGCGACAGGTGAGGGTATACCCTGATGTTTATAAGCCAGTGAGATAGCATCCACTATCCATCTGCTCAAAGTCTGCTTGGTCGCCAGTAAACCTTCTCTGGGTGAACCAAAGCACACAAATAGCTGCTCGGACTTCCACTGAGCAGTCCTGTGAACGTATGTGTCCAGTGCTCGCACAGAACACACCAAATTCAGCTTTTCCTGGTCCACACTCCTGAATGGGGTAGGACAAAGGGCCTGCAGAACGAACCATGGCCCTCTGCACATTGTTCAGCACCTTGGTAATATAACATGGCCTTGGGTGTAGGAAAGCCTTAGCCATCCCTGGTGCAAACTCAAGACATGTAGGGGATACCGACAGGGCCTGAAGGTCTCCCACTCGCTTTAAGGAAGTAATAGCCAGAAGGAACACAGTCTTAAAGGTCAGAAACCTGGCGAAGTCTCAAGTGGCTCAAACGGAGCCAACGAGAGCCCTTCCAGTATGACCACTAGGTCCCAAGTGGGCACCCTGGAGCAACTAACAGGTTGCAACCTGCGAGTCCCAAGAAGGAAGCGAGCCACTAATGGGTGTCTACCCACTGACGAGCCTTCCACAGGAGTATGGTAGGCAGAAACTGCTGCCACATAAACCTTAAGGGTGGAAGGAGTTAATCCATCAGAGAAACGCTCCTGCAGAAACCTCAGCACCACGTCGACGGGGCAGTTGACTGGGTCTGTCAGATGAGCTGAGCACCAAGAGGTGAAAGTTTTCCACTTAACTGTTTCACCGCCAGCATTTTTTAAAAAAGTTCTTCAAATATATAAACATACAATATACCAAATGAAAGAACAGACCCTCTGCTTTCAAACAAAAAAAAACCGTTTCATCCTACCTTTAGTAGTTCTTTTGTAATCAGCTTTTGAATATGGGTAGATTTCTGCAAAAACACCACATTTTGAGCAAAACGCAGAGATAATTCCATTTTTCTGACTGACTTTTCATAGAGATCCCATTCAGAGCGATCTTTAAAACATACACGGACATGCAGCAGCTTGTCATAGGGCAATACTTCTGGTTTTAAAAAGTTGCGGAAGGGCGCCACCTGGTGGATAATAGCGGTATTGCGGAAAGACGGAAAATCTCGTCATTGGCGGGGAAGCGTTTTCTCTTAATTGACGAGATATCTCGTCAATGGCGGGGAAAGAGTTAAGGGAATAAAGTTTCCTTGTGGAGGGAGCTCTGGAGTTAAGAATGGTCTCCACAACCTCAGCTGGGAGACCTGAGTCTATGAGCCTGGCCCCCTCAGCGACCAGACCCACAGTTTCCACATCTCTGGACGGGGGTGGAAGACTGCACCCCCTACTTGAGACAGAAGGTCCCTCCTGATAGGAATCTCCCACGGGTGGCTTTCCAGAAGTGACATGAGGTCTAAGAACCATACTTGGGCTGGCCAGAAGGGGGCTACTAATAAGAGCTGGACCCTGTCCTGGCGAACTCTCTCCAGAACTCCCGGGATCAACGTGACCAGGGGGAAGGCATACAGACATAGTTTGGCCACGTCTGCACCATGGCATCCAAACCCAGTGGAGCCGGATGCCTCAGGGAGAACCACAGAGGGCAATGTGTGGTGTACTGGGATGCAAACAGATCTACCTCTGCACGTCCAAATACTGTCCAGATGTGGTTCACCACCTGTAGACCTCCTTGGTGATTTATGTAAGAGACCACAAATGTGTTGTATGTCCGAACAAGAAAATGATGACCCCTCAGGTCTGAAAGGAAATGCCCGAGTCCAAACCATACTGCCATCATTTACAGGCAATTAATGTGCCATAGCCGATGATGTGGTTTCCAGCGATTTTGACCCTGACGGCCTTTCATAATCGCACCCCAACCTGTGAGAGACGCGTCTGTTGTCATTGTCACATGCCGACAACGCGCTCCCAGCACAGGATCTTGGGACAAAAACACTGGCTTTTTCCACATCACCAGAGCATGCAGACAACGGTGCGTGACTTTGATCATATGAAAGGGGTTCCCCTTCGAGGAAAAGCCCTTCGTCTTTAGCCACCACTGTAGAGGTCTCATGTGCAGCAGACCAGTGGGGATAACACTGGACGCGGTTGCCATAAGACCTAGCAGTCTCTGAAACTGCTTCACCACGCACAGCAGGCCCAGCTTTAACACTCTCGTGGCTGTTATGATGGCATCAATATGTGCAGGCAAAAGCTGCACCTGCATTGTCGTGGCATCCCAAATCACACTCAAATAAGTGGTTCTCTGAACAGGAGAAAGCACACTCTTTTTGGTATTGAGCAAGAACAACATCTCAATGCTGAAATGCTATCTGTTCTGACTCCGCCAGAACGAGCCAATCGTCTATATAATTTAATATGCGAACGCAGGGGGGTTAAAGCTGCATCCACATATTTTGTGAATGTGTGGGGTGATAACGCCAGGCAGAATGGAAGAACCCGATACTGGTATGCTGTGCCCTGATACGCAAACCTCAGGAATTTCCTGTGTTGGTGAAGGATGGAAATGTGGAAATACGCATCTTTGAGGTCTATGGTGACAAACCAGTTGCCCGACCTTATTTGTTTGACAATGTGCTTTAGTGTCAACATTTTGAATTTTAACCGCATAACTGGGCGGTTTAATTCTCTGAGATCCAGAATGGGACGTAACCCGCCATCCTTCTTTGGGACAATAAAATAGTTGCTGTAGAACCCTGTGTCTCTCTCGTGTGGAGGAATAGTCTCTACAGCCCCCTTGCACAAGAGTGAGTTTACTTCTTGTTCTAGAATTAGAGCCTGCTCGGGTCGCACCTCTATGGGCAGCACGCCAGAAAACCGAGGTGGGTGACATTGAAACTGAATAGCATACCCATGCTCGATTGTGCGTATTACCCATTTTGATACATTGGGCAGCTTTTCCAATGCTGCAATGTAATTTACCAAAGGAACCAGTCGCTCGAGACTGGTCTCTGGTGTGCTTTGAGTACTTTGTGTAATGTAGACCACTCTGCCCTGCCGCACTACGTGGGGTAGAGCTGGTGTCATGATGCGCAGGGGGCACCAAGACACATCGGGCACCATAGACTGAGGTGCATACCACTCTGCCCCGGCAGGGGGAGCCCCCGCTATGTCTGATACTAGGATTGCTTCTTCGCCGAAGCCTTCCTCGCTTGTATGACGTGTCTCAGATCCGGAGCACGAGACAATACACTTTGTTTCTGACGATCTCTGTATGAGTAACTACAGGATGGTTGGGGCAGTGCACGCCCAACAGGCTCATAGCGATCTCGATGAGGGAGACATCTTCTAAAAGCCGCAGCCTGTCTCTGCGTCTCCTGGAATCTCTCGACCACGGAATTAACAACGTTGCCGAAGAGACCCGAGGGACAAATCTGGGCATCCATGAGCCACCAGCATGAGTGCAGTCACCGTTCTGCCTCAACAGAAGCAGGACCGGAGCCGTGAGGGGCGCGAGCCTGAGCACCCTTCTCGAAGAGTGAGAGGCGAGAAAACAACACGTGCATGGGAAGCTGTTCACAATGCACACAGTCAGATCCCTCAAGACCAAACTGTGCATTCTGCGCTCCAAGGCATTTAACACAGAGGCTGTGTGTGTCCGTGATGTAACACAGACAGGGAGGTACGCACAACTTAAACTTCTTTGACATACTTCAGATAGTGTTAAACATACACGCAGTCACTTGCTGAGGCACTAAAAGCGAGTGTGTTTGTATGGGATGCCTTCTTATACCGCATGGCATCACGGTCAGTATCCAATTATCTCATCATTGTTTATGTTTTACACGTGCTTCAGATCAGTCATGCCAAGGCATTCCCCAAAGCGTTGCTATGGCAACGCAGCTCGAGTTCCTTGAAAAGGAACCGCTGAGCCACACTCTCCTTGGGACTCGGTCATAAAGCCAATGCTGAAGCGGTCCCATATGGAGCAGACCGAGCAGTGTCACAGCCGCCGCTACTGCCATATGGCCCAGGAGCCTCTGAAATTGTTCATAGTGGGACCGCTGTCTTGTCTTTGAACGTATCCAAGCAAGTCAGAATGGACTGGACACGCACATCCGTTAGACGTGCTGTTAGACCGACCGAGTCCAGTTCTTTACCGAGAAAAGAGATCCTTTGCACGGGCAGTTTGCTCTTCTCTCAGTTGACCTGAAGACCGAGACAGGCAAGGTGTTTGAGCACACCAGGGACGTCGTTAGGCCTATTTTAGGGGGGCTGAAGCTACCCCAAAATGTTCCTAAGCCCCCCTAAATGATTATAAGAACAGTAAAATTTGATTTATCAAAAACCGTTTCCTCATTAATATTTAGACTCAACAAATGTTATATATCCAGCTACAAAAAAACATCTGACAAGTCGGACAGAATACGCTAGATGTCGAACGTCAAGTGACCAAACCGGAAAACGGCGATCGCTTCCGGTTGCCTGTATTAGTGATGGGTCGTTCGCGAACGAGCGGCTCTAAGAGCTGATTCTTTGTAGCGAACGAGCAGAGCCGAATCTTCAGACGCATGCAGGGGAGCCGGCTCTTCTAAGGGAGCCGAGCCAGAAGAGCCGAATCTATGAAAAGAGCCGGACTGCCATCACTAAAATGTAGAGCCAGCGCTTGAACCGAAAGAGCCGAATCAATGGAAAGAGCCGGACTGCCCATCACTAATACACACGCTAGTACGCACGCTAATGGTAAAATAAAGATTGGTAAGTGTCGTGATATGGAGGAGTGAAATTGTAAGTTGTTTTTAATTACCTGCTGGCTGCTTACCTTTAGCTACGTTTTCTTGAGGTAAAGGAATGGGAATATTTTGGTTTGCTATGTCATGAAAAACTTTAGTCTTGCACAAGCAAAATACAAGAAATTGTTAACTTAGCAATCTAATCACAACTCTTTATTCTTTGCCAACAATATAGGCCTAATAATCTTTAAAATAAAATATCTCTAAAATAAAATATCTCTAAAAGAGGCATATTCAACAGTATCAATCCCCCCATTGTTGTCACTGAAAACTAAATGTCATCATAGGGTCCCTGTTAATGCAATACTGTTGTATCCTTCAATTCATTGAGCAGATGAGATGGATATTAGAAAATATTTTAGGAGAGAGAAAGAGAAGCAGCTGCAGGAGATTGGCAGGCCAGTTGATTCTGAGGGAGCCGGACCCGGTGTGATTGAGGTCAGTAATGGTCTATAGGTCTAAGGATAGTTTTTCTTTTCTTTTCTTGAATTTCTTATAACAATAAGCATTTGTTGGCAGGTCTAGGCACTATGCATATACACTAAATTTTTTTTCATTATATTTATTTATGCTAGCTATATTCTAACTAGGCCTGAGATAGGCCTAGGCCTATTTTAATCATATAATGTGATAAATTAAATATTAAATACGTAGATGTTACCTAAAAGTAGGCTAAAGATAAGTAAATGCCCACACTCTCCACAGATACACATGTGAAACAAAAATGAAAGCAGTCATACAGTATATTATACAGTAATCATTACTCCAAATCTTTTATTCCTTCCGCCATCAGGTTATTGTATTTATACAGTATCCACTTTAAAAAGGATCCATATCAATAGCTTACCTGGTAAAATACTGCCTTTTTGTTGTTGATTTATATTATACATTGTATTCATTTGGCAGAATAAATCATCTTTAATTGAGAAATGCTCAAACCTGTGTGTTGTCAAATATCACTATGACTTTAAAACTCTAGTTCTTGGGTTAAACTGTATGCAAGTCAAACAAAATTGCACTCTGATTGAACCTATCCACCATAGCATTCTGTGTGTGGACAACTTAATATAGAAATTAGATATAGTATGCTATTACTTTATCATACAGTTACAAAAGCATACAGATAGCATTTAAGTCATTGCTTAGAGAATAACTAATCAGGAGCAAAGTCTGGCCTAAATTCCCCCATGCAGCTTTGATGTGTCTAAAAGCTAACATTGCAGTAACTTTTATTTAACCGAGTAGAAATGGAAGACGAGGATATGTCTGTCATGTTTTACTTGTTAACATCTTGGTTTCTTGACTGGTTGTTGACATAATTGTAGCTCAGATGTGAGTGCAAAAATTTTGCAAACACAAGTTACAAATACTCTGTGGGCTGAGCCCCCCCTGTCTTCCAATCCTAGTGACGTCCCTGGAGCACACGATCTATGTGAGTGCAAAGCATCTGACGAGATTGTGTTATAATGAGTTAGTCGTCGAGATACGCCAGGATGCGAACACCACTCTCTCTCTCAGGGGTCTTAAAGCCCCCTCCGTGACTTGCGTGAAGACACGGAGAGAGAAAGAAGCCCGAAGACTTGTACTGATATGCCCGCCCCTCGAACACCATGAAGAAACGTTCTGTATTGGGGAAGTACGGAGACATGAAAGTACGCGTCCTTCAGGCCGTTGACTGCAAACCAATGCTGTGGGCGAATGCATTGAAATATGCATTTTTGAACAGCATTCTAAAGTGCTTGACTCAGTACACGCAGGTCCAGGATCGGTCGCATCCCGCCGCTTTTTTGGGTACAATGAAGTAAGGGCTGTAAAACCCTGACCTTATCTCGGCTGAAGGGACTGGCTCGATCATGTCCTTCGCCAGCTTTCGAAGCGAGGAGCTGGGCTAACTGAATTGCGTAGCCGAGAGGGATTGTGCGTAAAAGCCAATGCGACGGGCTGGAAAGCTGTTTCCAAGCCTCATAAAATGTTATCTGATCCCCATCCAGGTCACAACAACAAACAAACACGATGTGCACAAGCCCACAAGACACAAACAATTCCAGTTTCCCGTGTCTTTTTTGGAAACACCCATTAAACATTCACAGTGCTGGAGGAAAATGTAAGTGAGCCCATGGACTAATTACTTTATTGAAAGCTTTTTTGTCAGAAGCTGGCAAACTGGAGTCCAATTAATAAAATGAGTTTAAATGTGTGGTTTAGTGCAACTTTGATTGATATTAAGACACTCACACATTTTAAGATTGCTGTCCTTAAGAAGCATCAGCTCTTCTGAACCATGCTCCTATAAAGATATCTGATCAAGAGAGCACTCCATAAGGCTGAAAAGGGATACAAAACAATCTCAAAATGATTAGACCTCCGTCAGTCTACACTTAGACAAATTCTCTATAAATGGAGACAGTTAAATACTGTAGCTATCCTTCCTAGAAGTGGGCACACAGTCAAGATGACTCCTAAGACACCATGCAGAATACTCAATGAAGTAAAGAAGAACCCACGAGTAACAGCTAAAGGCTTGAAGACATCATTGGAACAGGCACACAGCTCTGTTCCTGAGTCTACCATACGCAAGTCTTTGGACAGGCACGGTGTCTACGACAGTACACCATGGAGGAAGCCGCTGCTCTCCCGAAAAACATTGCTGTAAGCCTGAAGTTTGCAAAAAAGAGCAAACCCCAGTGCTGCTTGGAAAATATTTTATGGATTGATGAAAAAAAGTTGAATTTTTTGGGAAAAATGTTATGGCGCAAAATGGGCACAGCTTACCAACATCAAAACATCATCCCAACAGTGAAGTATGGTGGAGGGAACATCATGATTTGGGCTTGCTTTGCTGCCTCATGGCCTGGACCACTTGCCATCATCAAGGGTAAAATTAATTATTAAGTTAAAAAAAATCCTACAGGATAATGTCATGGTGGCTGTCCACCAGTTGAAGCTCAGTAGAAGTTAGTTGATGCAACAGGACAATGACCTTAAGCATTGTAGTAAATCCACTACAGACTGGCTTAAGAAAAACAAAATGTGCCATTTGGAGTGGCCTAGTCAAAGCCCAGACCTTAAAATGTGGAATGACCTCAAGAGAGCAGTTTACACCAGACATCCTACAAATGTGTCTGAGTTAAAACGGTTTTGTAAAGGGGAATGAGCAAAAATTGCTTCTGAACGATGCGCAGGTCTGATTCAGAACTACACAAGAAACTAGAATTATCCGTGTGTTGCCACCCTATGCCCATCGTGCCCGTGTATTGCTGTGACCCAGATGAGGACCAGACCACACTCTATGGCAAATCACTGTAGAAAACCAGTTTATTCCTAGGGGTTCACATACTTTTTCTTGCCACTGTAGCTGGTCTGCCACCTGTGGTGGTAAGCAAAATTACTCAGTCTAATACGTAATTTATACTGAAGTCGCGTGTAGGTTCTATACCATAGGCTATGCATAGGATGTACGTAGCTCTGCATAGCCTGATGCACACCTTTCTAAATTATGAAATATCTCTTAAAGGAATAGTCTACTCATTTTCAACATCAAACTATGTTACTACCCCAACCAAGAGTTGTTGGTGCATCCCTCTGTCATCTGTGTGCGTGCACGTAAGCGCTGGAGCGCGCTGCGACACTTCGATAGCATTTAGCTTAGCCCCATTCATTCAATGGTATCAAACAGAGATAAAGTTAGAAGTGACCAAACACATCAACGTTTTTCCTATTTAAGACGAGTAGTTATACGAGCAAGTTTGGTGGCACAAAACAAAACGCAGCGCCTTTCCAAGCGGATTTAAAAGAGGAACTATATTTTATGGCGTAATTGCACTTTTGGGAGAACTTCGACTCGCCTGAAAAGTCCGCTCCCCTTCTCCCTCTCATAATGGGAGAGGGAGGGTGTTACTGCGCCGAGTCGAAGTACTCCCATAAGTGCTATTACGCCATACAATATAGTTCCTCTTTCAAATCCGCTTAGAAAAGCGCTACGTTTTGTTTTTTACCACCAAACTTGCTCGTATAACTACTCGTCTTAAATAGGAAAAACGTTGATGTGTTTGGTCACTTCTAACTTTATCTCTGTTTGATACCATTGAATGAATGGGGCTAAGCTAAATGCTATCGAAGTGTCGCAGCGCGCCCCAGCGCTTACGTGCACACACACAGGTGACAGAGGGATGCATCAACAACTCCCAGCCAAGGCAACAACACAGTTCAATATTGAAAATGAGTAGACCATTCCCCTAAAAGTGCCATGATGAACGTCATTATTGAGATTTAAAATACTATAAGCCGATTACAGATGTTATGATCTCTTTATAGTCTCACTATAATCTATATTTGATTTCTTTTTTAAGCATCAGATCACAATCTTACTTTAGTAGCTCCAGTTTACAGTGAGGATTGTTCAGTCCATAAGAGATCAGCTTCACTCCTAAATCTCTTAGATCATTCCAGCTCAGGTTTAGATCTCTCAGTTGTGATCGGTTTGATCTCAGAGCTGAAGACAAAGCAGCACAACCTTCATCTGTGATAAAACAATTACACAATCTGTAAAAGACAAATGAAAAACAAGATCTTAGGCAGAGATCTCTGATGCTGAAGCTACCTAATAACACTGAAGAGTTTTGAGTTATTGTTGAAAAAAAAAACTTCACATAGTCTTTCAAACAAAACTAAACCTTTGATAACACAACACTAGATTGCACTATTAAAATGTGATGTGATATCTTTTCACTGATCTGAGATGTGATTCCCAAAACCATAGTTGCTAACCTGTTAGATAACTATTCTGTACGTAGGCTATATAAATCCGTGCGAGCATTTGCGCGCAGAGCCGGCCTTAAGCATCTGGTGGCCCGTTTCAATAACTAATAGGGGGCCCTACCCACATAAAACATAAGCATAAAGAGCAAAAAGCAAGGATTCCTGTTGGTTTGCATCAATAGTATATTATTTTATTACGTGCACTTTCAGCTTCACGAACAGGCAGCTCAACAGAAATGATCCAACCTTATTTAATTAAAACTATACAATTATAGGTGCCTCCCCTTTAATGGACGCTAAATTCTCTGCTTAATTGATTTGTGCAGTATATTTTCAGCTGTCTGGGCTGACTTTAAAAAAAAACAACTCAAACATCCCCTCAACTTGAATTATTTAACAAAAGGCAAAGAAAAAGTGTCTGACACTGAACCGAACTTATAAATGAAGAGTTTCGTTGCAAAACGAGATAAATCCATTTTTTTACATTTTTATCTAAACATGTTTATTATTATGTTATCATGTTATTATTTTGTTTTATGGTGCTACTTAGCTGTATTTTTAAGTTATGAAGGTTTAAATCAAAACAAACCAA
Source organism: Misgurnus anguillicaudatus (assembly GCF_027580225.2). Taxonomy (NCBI): domain Eukaryota; kingdom Metazoa; phylum Chordata; class Actinopteri; order Cypriniformes; family Cobitidae; genus Misgurnus; species Misgurnus anguillicaudatus. Next base: position 10,205,537 of record NC_073350.2, read on the forward strand.
CTGCAGTTGAGTTTATATTAATTGGAATGCATAACTAAAAAACGAGATTTCTGAACAATAAAAAAACGGATTTATCTCGTTTTGCAACGAAACTCTTCAAATAACGATGGGCTCCGCGTTTTTTCAGCACCATAGACAGCTCACCTGGTTGCGAGCGTAGATTTCACCTGAGCCCTTTTTAGAAATCCACCCTTCTTTCTTTGAGTGCTGAGAATTCCCTGATAAGTTCATCTTTGTCCAGCGATTGTGTCGCCTCGTGCTCAATTAAATAGATGTTTGCACATCGCGTTTATCACTACCTCTGTCTCACATGACAGTTTCTGTTCAGACACCCGAGGCGTCAGTCGGCGGCGCTCCGCTGAGCCTCACTGAAGTTGCATTTAAGCATATATAATGCGGATGTGCTCGTCGCGAATGTTCTGCCACAAACTGCAAGTCTGGAAAAAACTTTTATGGTGTCCCGGATTCTCAACCTGTTGATGTTTTTCATCGCTAAAAGGGAGTTTGGGAACTTATATAGCAGAGCACAGATGACAACATGTTTGCTCGAGAGAGCGCAAGCTAGCACTAAAGGTAAAGCTAACATTATAACGATGACGCTGTTAGTGACGTTTCTTTCAGACCAATCAGTGATCTACTGTGTTTTCGCGTCATGTTTGGTATCAGCTCGGGTTGCTTGGAACCCCAACCGAGGTGGTACGAAAAAAAGTACCGGGTACCACGTACTGCACCTAATGGAAAAGCTCCCAAAAGTAAGCTGACCCGACCCAAACTAAACCAAACCATGGGGTACTATGCAATGGAAAAGCGCCATTACTTTGTCAAATTACAGCGACCCTATAAAGAGGGGGGGGTGGGGCTTGGTCGAGGTGGGGCTTAGCTAGAGGACCCCCCCCCCCAATAAGCTTTGACATAATTCGAACACTGGTGGACTGTCTTGGGCATGTCAAAGATTAGTAAAAACATTGGCTTTGATGCATTTTTAGTTTTTGTGTAGCATCAGTTTTTTTCTCCCTCATTTATTGTTTGTGGCTGTTTTTGTCCCATTGACTTCAATTATAACCACATTTTTGCAGAGCCATGACACCTTATTTTTATATTTTAAATGTTGATGGTTTTTCCTTTTGCAAAGAGGTAATAATTACACTGTTAACCCTTTAGTAGACCTGTGCAAAAACAGAGCTTAATTTCTAGCTTGTACATTGAGTTATATGGAGTTTTATCCATAATAAAAGCATATTATTGTGTGTGTGTGTGTGTGTGTGTGTGTGTGTGTGTGTGTGTGTGTGTGTGTGTGTGTGTGTGTGTGTGTGTGTGTATGTGTGTGTGTGTGTGTGTGTACCTGGTAATTATCACGTTGTGGGGACCAATTGTCCCCACAAATATAGGAATACCAGTGTTTTTATGACCTTGTGGGGACATGAGGAAATAAGCTTATAAATCAAACAAAATGATGTTTCTTGAAAATGTGAAGTAGGAGAAGAGTTTCTGTGATGGTTGGGATTAGGGAATGGGGTAGGTAAGGGGAATAGAATATACAGTTTGTACGGTATCAAATGCATTACGTCTATGGAATGTCCCCACAAAACATGGAAACCAGAATGTGTGTGTGTGTGTGTGTGTGTGTGTGTGCGTGTGTGTGTGTGTGTGTGTGTGTGTGTGTGTGTGTGTGTGTGTGTGTGGGTGTGTGTTTACATTCTATTGAAATTATTCTATTTAATTATTGTTATAAATTCCCAAGTAAACCTTATGGTTTTACTACAGAGAAAGTTACATTCCTGTTGAACATCCCCACAAGCCTCATTATGTGGCTCATTATGCAACTCTTTTGTTTCTCAGCTGTCAATCACTGATTATTCAGGAGCTTTCCCGCCTCCATGCATACGGCCTTTCCCATGTCTTAGAAATTGTAAATCAATATATTGTTTTATGTGAATGAGTAGGCCGAATGATTTTCACATCATTTTGAAGAAAAAACTCTAGACTACTAGATCCTGTTTTGAAAAGTCTTGGGAAAACATATTTAGAATGAGTTTTGTGGGCTTATATCAGTGACTTAAAAATTTTGCTTTTTCAAAAACCATGCACAAGCATTTTTCTCTCAAAAATACCAACATGTACATACATGTTGATACTATAATATTGTAGCCCAGTTTGTGCTGAATACAGTGTTATGATACTTTTGCCATTATTTTGTTTTTAAGCAACTGAAAAAAGCGCAAATGTCAGTGCATGTCAAAACTTCCCCAGGGCCCTAAAAACCCCTTAGACCCCAGAGGGTTAACTCAGCTTGCTAAAAACGTTGCATTGTTACACGAACCATTGCATAATGCTCATCCTGTTCGTAATGATTCTATTGCGTGTAGGAGATGTCAAAAAATGGTTTCTACCATCACAGAATGTTGTTTCCGTGAATATTTTGAGCCATGGAACCAAGAGCATCTTAAAGGAATATTCCATTTTCTTAAAAGAAAAATCCAGATAATTTACTCACCACCATGTCATCCAAAATGTTGATGTCTTTCTTTGTTCAGTCCAGAAGAAATTATGTTTTTTGAAGAAAACATTGCAGAATTTTTCTAATTTTAATGGACTTTAATAGAACCCAACATTTAATACTTAAAGGAATAGTCTACTCATTTTCAATATTAAAATATGTTATTACCTTAACTAAGAATTGTTGATACATCCCTCTATCATCTGTGTGCGTGCACGTAAGCGCTGGAGCGCGCTGCGACGCTTCGATAGCATTTAGCTTAGCCCCATTCATTCAATGGTACCATTTAGAGATAAAGTTAGAAGTGACCAAACACATCAACGTTTTTCCTATTTAAGACGAGTAGTTATACGAGCAAGTTTGGTGGTACAAAATAAAACGTAGCGCTTTTCTAAGTGGATTTAAAAGAGGAACTATATTTTATGGCGTAATAGCACTTATGGGAGTACTTCGACTCGGCGCAGTAACACCCTCCCTCTCCCATTATGAGAGGGAGAAGGGGAGCGGACTTTTCAGGCGAGTCCAAGTACTCCCAAATGTGCTATTACGCCATAAAATATAGTTCCTCTTTTAAATCTGCTTAGAAAAGCGCTACGTTTTATTTTGTACCACCAAACTTGCTCGTATAACTACTCGTCTTAAATAGGAAAAACGTTGATGTGTTTGGTCACTTCTAACTTTATCTCTAAATGGTACCATTGAATGAATGGGGCTAAGCTAAATGCTATCGAAGCGTCGCAGCGCGCTCCAGCGCTTACGTGCACGCACACAGATGATAGAGGGATGTATCAACAATTCTAAGTTAAGGTAACAACATATTTTAATATTGAAAATGAGTAGACTATTCCTTTAACTCAACACTTAGTTTTTTTCAACGGAGTTTCAAAGGACTATAAACAATCCCAAACGAGGCATAAGGGTCTTATCTAGTGAAACGATTGTCATTTTTGACAAGAAAAATAAAAAAGATGTACTTTTAGACCACAACTTTTCGTCAAGGTCCGGTCCAGCGCGACCTAACGTAAATGCGCAGTGACGTAGGGAGGTCACGTGTTATATATATACATATATATAAACGCACATTTGCGGACCATTTTAAACAATAAACTGCCACAAAGACATTAATTACTATCAGTTGACATACAACAACGTAGGAACGGTCCTCTTTCAAGACGCTTGTAAACCCTGGGGCGGAGTTCCGCGTTCGTCCTCTGTGACCTCTTGACCTCATGACGTATTGCAGTGACGTAGTGGGGTCAGCTGGCGCATCACGACCGGATCTACACGACGAGAAATTGTGCTTTAAAAGTGTATATTTGTTTTTTTATTGTCAAAAATGACAATCGTTTCGCTAGATAAGACCCTTATGCCTTGTTTGGGATTTTTTATAGTCCTTTGAAACTTGGTTGAAAAAAAACTGTTAAGTGTTGAGTTAAGTATTAAATGTTGGGTTCTATTAAAGTCCATTAAAATTAGAAAAATTCTGCAATGTTTTCTTCAAAAAACACAATTTCTTCTCGACTGAAAGACATCAACATTTTGGATGACATGGTGGTGAGTAAATTATCTGGATTTTTCTTTTAAGAAAATGGACTAATCCTTTAAGATCCGTCAATGGTTGCAGCTTAGGGCTGCCAATGAGTTGTCTATTCCTTATATAGGTTATATAGAGCAGTGGTTCTCAAACTGGGGTCCGGAGCCCAGTTTTATGACATTTTATAAAATACATTTATTTATCATGAATTCTGTGTAATTAAACCTAAAAAATAAGGCTACTAACCAACAGCATTACTTGGTATAACTTAATATGTTTTGTTTAATTAAAATGTTACATTTTAGAACAGTTTTTTGTCATACATTTTCTTTGGGGGGGCTGCGAAGGAATGCACTGTACATAAGGGGGGCCCACACAGAAAAAGTTTGAGAACCACTGATATATGCTGCGTCCGAAAACTCAAGGCAGTGACTCATTGCCTCGCTGCCTCATGAGGAAATGACTTCGGAGGCATGAAGGTAGCTCAGTGAAAGACTTTCGGACACACTTCTAAGGCAGCGTGTTTGAAATTTAAACAGAGAGCGCCTTTGTGATAACTAATTACATATTTGAAAACTACAATACTAATTTCTCGCTAGAAATGCAATTAAAAGATGTAAAAAGTGAAAATATACCTTTATTTACACTAAATTGGTGGTCAGTCGCGTCCTTGGCCGCCATTTTATTTTTTCGAACTCGACCGGACTCGACCAATCACATTCTTAATGTACGTCCACGCATAGGTATCTCAGGAGACGGGAAGTAAACCAAACATTGAATTCGGACATGCCTTGATGCCTTGCTGCCTTGGAAAGCTGCCTCAGAAAGCAGCAATTTAGAGTTTTCGGACGCAGCCTTAGAGAAAATAAGGGGTTTGCTAAAATTGCAGTCCCTCTGCATAAACTGGTAGTGGAGTTCTCTAGTCGCAAGGGAAACCTAAGAAAAATGCCTGCTTGGTGTTTGCCAATGCCTGGAGTGCACAGTGTGAGAAGAGCTTTGAGGAGTTAACCCTCTGGGGTCTAAGGGGTTTTTAGGGCCCTGGGGAAGTTTTGACATGCACTGACATTTGTGCTTTTTTCAGTTGCTTAAAACATATTAATGGCAAAAGTCTCAGTTGCATAATGAGCCTTGTAGGAATGTTCAACAGCAATGTAATTTTCTCTGTAGTAAAACCATGATAAGTGTTCGGTTCTTTAAGAATCTCCCCACCGAACGGGGCATCAGGAGAGGACAGGTTGACTCGTTGTGGTTTTTTATTTGAACTGAATGATTTTTACAAACAGCTAATTTGTCCATAAATAGCAGGTTATAAACTAGAAATAGAAAGGCTATAGTATAAATAACAATATTGACATACATAATATACAATACATTATAAATATACTAATATGAATAAAATATAAATGTCAATATAGAAAATCAGTATTTAGTATTATAGATATTATAATATACTTGGTTTAAAACTGAACAACTGAATAAAGCACATCTCTAAACACAGAAATGCAAATCAATGTAAACCACATCAAATATACATCAATGTTAATGTTACACATTAAACCAATATAATATTATTATATATATAATAATAATAATCACAAAGGTGTAAGTTAATCTAAAGTGAATGCAGTGAGTGTAGTTTTAAATAGCGACGCTGTACATAGCAATCCATTACCAAGTGATTGACTACATTACCCATCTAACACCGCAACCAGGAAGTAGCTTGTGTTAGTGAAACGCTCCAATTTCAAACATTTACCGGAATATATCACAGATACCAGAGTCATATAAAGAGAGAGTTACGAAACGCTTTGATCTCGCCGCCGCGCGGGCACGTGATTCATGTAACGTTCTACAGTTCCTAACCAAGCAGGGCTGTCAATCTGTTTGCATAGGTTTTCAGCTATTTTAGGTAAATATTACCTTGTAATGTGAATTGATCACTATACTTACTATGTTTATAACGTTTTTTTTTTTACTAGGGAGTGATGGAAATACAGTAAATCAGTTAATAAAGATAAACAGTTAATGATGACCCAAAGATAACTGTGGATCTGTTTCGACCTCACTCTGACCGTCACTACGGTCTAAAAAGGAATGATCACCTTCGTTCTGCCTATCACCGAGACCATATGTCAACAAAGTCATGTCCATGACCTCCGGAAGCAGAACGACCCGCGTCTATAAATAGCAGAGAATGCTCCCGGTTCAGTCTCTCACCTTGATCGCCTCATACGAGACCGTGAGTAAGAGACTACGTATTCAGGTAAGAAATTCCTGACTATTTTCTTGTTGCATTCCACTAATTCGCTACCTAAACAGTGCAGGTGCCTTGTGCCCCCGAGAATTGTTGTGGTTTGTGTATTGACTTATTATTTGTAGGTATATACCTTTCATTTAAACTTATATGCACTAGATTTCCGGGTAATTTAAGTTGTTTATCCGTGTGCCTCTACTGCTGTTCGCAGCCGTGGGCTTTGTGCGAGCCCACTAAGTGCGTTCGCGCGCTGGTGTGGGACGCCATTTTACCTGTGTTTGTATTTACTGCTGTTTTCAGCTGGTATATTGTGTCTGCTGCTAGTGCTATTTTTTGTTGAATTATTTGGTTGGGGGCTGTTTTTTCCAGTACATTATAAACAGCCCTGTTATTATTGTGTTTCCTGTTCACTATTTCAGTCTGTTAGGTGCGTTTACGTGCTGGTGCGGGCTGTGGCAGTATTTCCCCACACCCTATACCCCTGTTCACAGCTGGTAAGGGGTTAGTGTGTGCCTGCTAAGTGCATTCGTGCGCCGGTGCGGGCCATCATAATACTGTGTGCTGTGCTTTTCTGCTCTTAGGTACTTTTTTTCGCCTTGAGTGGCGGCTACAATCACACTTTTTCCTGCAATACTCCCCTCTGACACACCCTATACCCCTGTTTGCAGCTGGTGGGGCTAGTGTGCGACCGCTAAGTGCATTCGTGCGCTGGTGCGGCCCACCGTATTACCTTGGCGGATTGCTGAAGGAGGACTCCAGGCATTATATTGGGATTCTGTGTTGCTGCAATGGCTTCCCACTACTGCAGGATCTGCAACGCCTCCATGAGTTCTAGGGATGGGCACAGGGAGTGCCCCACATGCCTTGGAGCTGCCCACGTGCTGGAAGACGTGGACAATCCCTGTAGTGCAGCCTGCGATCTCTCCAGGGACGAGCGACGGCGCCGGGCCAGCCAGGTGCGCGGCCATGTGCGTGAGGAAGGGAGCGGGAAGCGGCGCTCCCCTGACCAGCCGTCCCTCTCCAGTAGGCATGGGCATAAACACAAGCGCAAGCGTTCACGTTCGCGTGATCGACAGCGGGACTTCCCCCATGGAGTTACTCAGGTTGAGCCACCCAAATCTGTTAAGCCCCCTGCCTCAGCTATGGTGGCAGAAAGCAGCAACACGGGGTCACTCGAGATCCTTGCGGCTCTCCAGGCTCTGTCACGGAGGTTGGACAAGTTAGAAGGTAACCAACAGGACTTATTACATGAGGATCCCCTCTCAGTCAGGCCCGAGAGCTTCGGCGAGGAGGAACATCAAGACAATGTAGATGTGTTATCCCTATGCGCTTCACACACAGTGGTGGACGACACCACAGGTGGCGACGACCTCGAAGGGGAGCTACATTCTAGCTCTGCTGAGCCAGCTGACGGCTCCACGGAGCCAGGAGAGGCCCCTGTCAGTTCCCTGATGTCACGGGTACTGAGCGCTGCCAAGGTTTTGGGCCTTCAGGGGCCTACATCTGCCCCGGCTCCCGCTGGAGGTGTTTGGGAGGGCATCTCCCGACCTGAACCACGGCCTTCTATACCTGTAGCAGATGACTATACTGCAATGCTGAGGTCATCATTGGGTACAAATTCGAAACGGCCCCAGTTTAATGCAGGTTGTCGCCAGCTGGCAAATGCTAGTTATCCGGTTGAAACTGGACTGGGGAACATGCCACCAGTTGAGTCGCCTATGGCTGCATTGACGTCTCCGATCTATGGTGCCCTCGCAAGGAGTGTGCCAAGACGGACCGTCTGGTCACTAATTCCTTCAACGCATCAGCTCGAGCGGCCCGTATGGGTAACGCTCTAGCCACCACCCTGGCGGCTCTACGGAAGACACTGGGCCCAGACGATCATGATTCCAGGGCCCTGGTCGACGCGGCTCTGTCTTCCCACTCCCAGCTGACACGTGACGTGGGGGATGCGATGGCCTCTGCAGTGCTGTGTCGCAGACAAGTTTGGCTGGCACAAACCTCCCTGCCAGATGCCATCAGACAGGAGCTACTCAACCTCCCTGTGGTACCAGGACACGTCTTTTACCCTGGATTCCAGGAGGTGCTTGATCGGATTGAACGGACTGCAGCATCTAGGGAAGCTGTCCAGAGGGTTTGCTCTAGGTCTGCTTCAACTGCCGGCCGCCCACCTGTCAGTAGGTATAGGCTGCGGCAGCCTACCCGGCCTCCATCAGCAGGTGACAACCCAGAGGCACGGGACTGGCAATTTCGTGCACCTGACCGACGTACAGCCTCAAATTCCAGAATTAAGGGACGACGAGGACCACAGCGGGGCACAGGCAGGGGTGCAGGCCGCGGTGGCGGTCCTGCATAGGAGTCCCGGGTCGCCCGTTGATTGTCCTTCCCAGCTGTCACGGACCTCCTGGGAAGGCATTGTGCCAGACCCTTGGGTCGTGGCTACGGTGGCTCACGGCTACCGATTACAATTTCGGCGGCGACCCCCAACGTTTTCAGGGATCAAGATAACGTCCGTAAAAGACCCTGTTTTAATGTCCGTCCTCGTCAAAGAGGTCCAGGAGTTACTTCTGAAAGGGGCCATCTCAGAAGTACCGCCCAGCGCACAGCTCACTGGGTTTTACTCCAAATACTTTATTGTTCCAAAAAAAGATGGCGGTCATCGGCCTGTTCTCGACCTCAGGCCCTTGAACCGATATCTCAGGGTGCTACCCTTCAAAATGGTCCACACAAGGGTGGTGATGCAGTCTATCCAGCAGGGGGAGTGGTTCACGTCCCTGGATCTGAAAGACGCCTACTTCCACGTCCCAATCTGTCCAGAACACCGGCCCTTCCTGCGCTTTGCCTTTCAAGGCAGGGTATTCCAGTTTCAGGTCCTTCCCTTTGGTCTTTCTCTGGCCCCAAGGGTCTTTACTCACGTGGTGTCAGCTGCGCTGTCCCCCCTCCAGTGTTTTGGCTTGGGCATCGAGCCAACGGTTTGTCCCGTGCCACAAGTATTATGCTTCTTGCAGTCCCACTTTGATCTGGGCAAAGCAGCCAGTACGATTAAGGTCTATGCTTCGGCCATTTCAGCTTTTCACCAGGGGGCAGATAACACATCCCTGGGTAGGCACCCTCTGATTAGCCGGTTCTTAAGGGGAGCCCGCCGGTTACGTCCAGGTCGCACTTTGCGGGCACCAAGCTGGGACCTGCCTACAGTTCTGACATCTCTCACTGAAGGTCCTTATGAGCCTATTGCAGACGCAGATCTACGGTCTTTGTCTCTTAAGACAGCATTTCTCTTGGCTCTCTGTTCAACCAAACGAGTCGGGGAGCTGTGTGCTCTCTCCGTTAGTGATGACTGTTTGAGGTGGCAGGCAGGGGGCACTGGCGTGTCACTCTGGCCGAATCCAGCTTTCCTGCCAAAAGTGCTTGATCAGCAGTCCATGAACAAGGTGTTGGAGCTGGCCCAATTCCAGCCTTCCGCTGCCTCACAGGCAGAGCATGACAAGCTTAGCACATTGTGTCCAGTCAGGGCCTTGAAAGCCTATCTGATCCGTACACAGGCTTTAAGAAGAACGCACTCTCAACTGTTTGTCTGTTATGGGGCGGCAAGACAGGGACTGCCGCTTTCCAAACAGAGGCTATCTCATTGGCTGGTGGAGGTTATTTCCCATGCCTATAAGGCTCAGGGGATACCGGTCCCAACAGGTACAAGGGCTCATTCTACTAGGGGTATGGCTACATCTTGGGCTGCCCTCAAGGGTGTGGCAGCAAGCGACATCTGTGCAGCGGCTTCGTGGTCTACGCCATGCACTTTTACAAGAATTTACCGGGTGGATGTGACTCGACCAGCTCCGGTCGGCGACGCTGCCCTCATGTCTGTGACTGAGCGACGTTCTAATTGATCCTGGGTTCCTCGCGACTCTGTTGGTATGTGTCATCCCTTTTTAGACCGTAGTGACGGTCAGAGTGAGGTCGAAACAGATCGTAGGTTACGCATGTAACCATGGATCTGTGAGACCGAGGGATGACCGTCACTATCCTTGTCGCTCGGACCATTCTGAGGCGCTCAAGGTAGGAGACTGAACCGGGAGCATTCTCTGCTATTTATAGACGCGGGTCGTTCTGCTTCCGGAGGTCATGGACATGACTTTGTTGACATATGGTCTCGGTGATAGGCAGAACGAAGGTGATCATTCCTTTTTAGACCGTAGTGACGGTCATCCCTCGGTCTCACAGATCCATGGTTACATGCGTAACCTACGTTATCTATACCAACTACAGCAACACAGTTTATCATTTATTTTTGTAGCAAAAATATGGCTGTATAAATGGCTATCAATCTGCTAAAAACATAATTCCTACACTTTTACTATATTAAAATCACAAAAAAGATCGCCAACGCGGTTATTTGTAACACTGAAGCATAACCGAAACACACTAAATTCATATTTAATTGTATTTATAGTACACATTAATTGTTAATATAATCATACATGATTTTCGAGGATACATCACTCGTATTACTTACCAAACACAATGAAACACATAGCAGCATTGTGAAGCAGTGTGACTTTCTTATAAGGCATTTAGCTTGTCGCTGTTGCCCCCTAGTGTTACTCGTAATATATAAAAAAAGATAAGTATAAAGTAGATGGCCACCAGTAATAAAATATTAAACCATTAAATCTATATTATTCACACATTATACACAACTCATTAAAATATAAATAATTTTCTAGTTATTATGAACGATAATCATTACCTACAGCAGAGATCAGAAAATATCACTGTTGACTATATTCATAAAATGTCTGAAAATGTAAAGAGAAACAGTTCATGTTTTCATCGATTTACCAGCAGGTGTCATTGAAATGAATGGGCTTCAGTGCTGCGTTTGGAACTATGAGTCACTACATGACACGCTGTTACTTCCGCATTCCATTCTTACAACGGACGTCTATGAGGCTGTTTACACTTGGCATTAACATGTGTTTTCGTCGATCAGATCACAAGTGGACGACGTTAATGCCAGGTGTAAATGGTGTTTAAAACGTTTTGAGCTCGTCCACTTTCGACCACTTTTAACCACATCAAGAGGTGGCCGAAACCAAGTTAGATAGGATCGCATTGGAGTTTCGTAACGCACATGTGTTTGAATGCGTTCGAACAGCCACACGTGACCGCCTTCTCTCCTAACATTTATCTAATCTGAGGTATTAAACACAAGTTTTACGTCTTTTTTGACTTCTGGCGTGAACGTTCGGTGAACAGCGCTATTTTTAGCCTTTCATTGATAAAACTAAGCGGCTGATCTCCGTATAGTTTCGTTTTGAAAGCGTGTGAAAGTTGCGCGATCCTATTTCATCAATTGCGCTGAAAATTCAAAGAAAGCTCTTACATACTCATGTACAAAACACTGTGCAGCATGTTTACTTGCTAAACAAGCAGTGGACACTGACATTATATTAGATCGCGTCCATATAAACTCATAATTACTCCCGCTCGGGTTTGAATGACAGCAGAGAGACTCGCCCACCGTCTCACAGACCACCCCCTCATAGTATTCAGCACAGAAGCGGTCGAAAGTGGACAAAAGAGACGGATTTAAATACCAGGTATAAACGTCATGTGTCTCTCTCGTCCACTTGTGATCCGATTGATGAAAACACATCTTAATACCAAGTGTAAACAGCCCCTATGTGAGTGTCGTAACTCTATTATTATACGACTCTGGCGGATACTATCGAGCTGACAGCGTTAAACATTAGACCACAGATATGGTTTAATCAGCGTGACCAACGTAATATTTATCGAGAATACAAACCGCGCATATACATAGCGGCAGTACAGCAGTAGTGTAACAAACAAACTTAGACCGCAGTTCAATGTAGGGAAACAACAGCTTACCGGTGGCGCATCTCTCCTGACGAGACAACATGTCAAACACCAATACTCGCTCCCGCTTATTGCTCGTGCTTATTTAGTATTGGATTAAACCACCCTGTTATAGGATTTTTACTGCTGGTTCGTGCTTTAATCAGGTAAGTGAACCTCCCACTTATTTACCTGCGTCATATTTGTTAAACACCCGTGACGTAATACGTAATAAACACTACAATAAGGTTTACTTGGGAATTTATAACAAAAATTTTCAATAGAATGTAAATACCCACACATTATTTATATACTTGTGAAATTAATAGAAAATATTTCAATTTAAAAAATTATATATATATATATATATATATTTTTTTTTTTTTATTGAAATATTTTCTATTAATTTCATATATATATTTCAATTGAAATATATTTTCACAAGTATACCTTTAAAAACCATAGTAATCATTGTAAAGGTACTGTTTGGCCATCATAAAAATAATCACAGGGTTAGTGTTTGGTTGGCCAACGAGAGGTTTACTTTTGTGCAGTAAAAAGCTGCACAAAGAACTGAAGAAGAACTGCCTATCGTTGTCTGGACTCTTTTTTATGTTTTTATAATCATTATAGTAGAAACACAACAAGGGACAAGCATGATAAACTCAATGTTTGTTTACAGCAGCCGCCGCCGCCATTACTCCCTCACGTGTTGATCATGAAAGCAGCAAAGTAATGTGTGCACACGCGAGTGATCCTGTGTTTAATAAACTTGCTGTGCGGAGATATAAGCTTAGACGCAACTAAATAAGGATTGTACTGTTTGCAATCGCGTATTTTATAACAATACCAAAAAGCGTCTGTACTGTTTGACGGAAGGACAAATAAAACTCTCGCGTCTGGAGTTAGTGACACACATACGCAAGTAAATAAGGATTTAGATGTCATGTTTGGTGCATTCGGATGAAACAACTCAGCATAACAAGAAATGGAGAGACTGGATCGCAGATTGTGTATCCATTGATTGCAGGAGGCAAGAGTTATGCATATGGATGTCTCTGCTAATTCACTTCAATTGCGCGGGGGTGTGGTGATCTCATCTCATTACAGATAAACAGGTAACAGAAGAAAGACGGTACCTCTCCTCCTTCTCATACAGTTTACACTGAATGACAATATCTGTTTTTGATCTCACTTACATCATTTAAAAGCAGACATTCAAAGCATTATGTATGTTATTTTCTATGACAAGTATTCGTTAAGTTACAGTAAATTTTTCTGACGTGTTTCTGAAAGGACTTCACTGAGGGAGAGAGAACAAAACGTGCATCATGTTTATTTTCTTAATTTTGCGAAAAGCACAACATTCTGTTTTTATTTGGAGTGGACATAAAAAACTAGACACTTTAACGATTTAAATAATGTATAAATCATATCTGTATGTCCAAAATCAGCAGAGTAATCTAAGTCTCTTTGCGGAGTGATTGAAAAATAAAGAGTTTCCGGCGCCCGTGCCGCAGTCGACTCCAGAGTGTTAAAGGTACGACTCACCTTTGCCCTGGTACTCGCATATCCTGATTTCTTACCTACTTACTTAGGCCTATTGCACCTCCTGGTGCATAGGCCATCGACAACTTCCCTCCAGCTCTTTCAATTCTTTGCTAATCTGACCAGTTTGCCCCAGGGCAGGCCAGTCACTTTGATGTCTGCTTCAAGGTCACAGCGCCAGGTGTTTCTTGGCCTTTCCTGTTTTCTTTTCCCTTGAGGATTCCAAGTGAGTGCCTGTTTGGTGACCAGGCCCATCTCCTTCTTACAATCTCCCCTTCAATGGGGCACAGGTAAGTTATTTGCCACATATCAGTGTTTCATATAGTGGATTAAGAGGATTCTTTGAAGACATCCATTGACAAAGTTTGGATCCTCTTCAAAGTGGTCCTTGTAAATCTCCATGTCTCAGCTCCATAAAGCAAAACTGCCTTAATATTTGAGTTGAATAAGCGAATTTTGGTGTTGCAGCTGATTTCTTTTGAACTCCAAATGTTTTTAAGCTGGATGAATGCTGTGCGTGCTTTTCTTATCCTGATTTTAATGTTCGCCTCTGTTCCACCCTGCTTGTCCACCTCACTATCGAGGTATGTGAAAGAGTCCACTTCTTCCAGGGCTTCCCCTTCTAGGATCATTGGCTCCTGACTTGTGGCGTTCACTTTAAGAATTTTTGTCTTTCCTCTGTGGATCTTGAGTCCAACCTGGGCTGACACACTGATCAGTTTTGTTGTCTTCTACTGTATTTGCTGATGGCTGTGTGACAAGAGGGCAAGGTCATCTAGAAAGTCTAGGCCCTCCAGCTGGTTCCACATTGTCCATTGAATACCATTCCTCTTTCCGTCAGTGACAGACTTCATTATCCAATCTATGGTCAAGAGGAACAAAAATGGTGACAGTAGACAGCCCTGCGTCACCCCTGTCTTTACCTGAAAGCTCTATGTTACCACCCTGCATGCCATACCCTCATAAGAGTTCTTGATCAAATTGACAAGCTTTTGTGAGACTCCGTAGTGGCGAAGTAGTTGCCACAACACCTCTCTGTCCACGTTGTCGAAAGGCTTTCTCATAGTTTACGATGTTGACATAGAGCGATGAGTTCCATTCGATGGATTGTTCTATTATGATGCGTAACGTAGCTATCTGATCAGTGCATGACCGATCTGTTCTGAAGCCTGCCTGCTGATCCCGAAGCTTCTGGTCCACTTCGCCTTTCAAACGTTCCAGGATTACTCGGTTTGTAGAACCTTTCCAGGGACAGAAAGTAATGTGATCCCCTGTAATTGGAGCAGAGGCTGAGGTCTCCCTTCTTAGGTATCTTTACCAGGTAGCCCTCTTTCCAATTTGGTGGAATCTCCTCCTCTTCCCATATCTTCCCAAACAGGTCATAAAGTTTTTCTGTTGATAATTTTGGGGCTGCCTTCAGTGCCTCTGCTGGAATCTCATCCGGTCCTGGTGCCTTCTCATTTTTAGGCGGATTGCATTCCTAATCTTTACTCAAGGTGGCCTGCTGCAGTTGATAGGGAGATCTGATTTATTCTCTGGAATTTCTGGTGGGTTCTCTGGAGCTGGTCGATTCAGCAATTCCTCAAAATGTTCTACCCATCTATTTAACTGCTCGTTTCTTCCCCTTGGTACTTTACCATCCTTGTCTTTTACCGGTCTACTTAGATGTGAGCACTTCCCTGCCAGCTTCCTTGTAGTGTCATACAGTTGTTTTATATTTCCTTTTGCTGATGTTTCTTCTGCCTCCTTAGCAAGTCCCTCTATAAACTCCCTTTTTTCTCTTCTTACATTCCACTTCACTTCCCTGTTGGTTTCATTATACTCTTCCTGTGCTCTAGCTTTTGACACTCTGGTGAGACTGTTGTTTAAGGCTGATTTTTACTCTTACTGTCTTCAATTTTCTTGTATGTCTCAGCTGACATCCAGTCCTTCTGTTGTGACTTTCTTCTACCCAGGATTTCATCACAGGTTCCAACTACTGTCTCTTTGAATGTCTTCCACTGACTCTCTAAATCTTGTCCTGTATCTCTTGTAACACTTCAAATCTGTTGAACATCTTAAGCTTAAATTCTTCTTGAATAAAACTGTCCTTTAGAAACCTAGTGTTGACTCTTGTTTTCCTTCTTTTGGCTTCTGTATAGTTCTTTAATTTCAACTTCATTTTACCTACTGCAAGATGATGGCCAGATCCAACATCTGCTCCTCTCATCACTCTAACATTAAGCAATGACCATCGGAATTTATTTGATATACAGATGTGATCAATCTGGTTCTCTGTTACCTGGTCAGGGGAACTTCAAGTTGCCTTATGTATTTTTTTGGGCTGAAAGATGCTACCATCTATCACCAAGCTGTTCATAGCACAAGTATCTGCAAACCTTTTGTAACGGGTTGCTTAAAGAAAGCAAATGAGATGAGAATCCATATGCAAAAGGTGTTTAATTGTAAAATCCTAATAAGGGCCAGCAAACAAATCCAAAGGTAAATCCAAATCGTAAATCCAAAGACAGGCAAAATATATCAGGGCAGGCGGCAAACAGGCATTAAATCCAAAATACAGGCAGAAGTCAAAAACACAGGCAGATAGGTAACAGATAAACAGATAACAGATTACAGGCAGATATACAGACAGGTATTGGCGATGTAATAATCAGCCAGGAACAGGTGAACAGGAAGTGACTTAAATACAAAACAGACAGGAAGTGTGACATGACATGATGCATTTCAAAATAAAAGTCCGAACAGAGCAGGATATCAAAATACAATTACAAATAACAAAAATACTCAGAACACAGAACAAAACCATTACAGAACCCCCCCCTCTAAAGGGCGACTCCCGGAGCCCAACATACAATTTACAAAGTCCAATAGAGGGTGGGCGGGCGGGCCAGGACCTCTTGGCAAAGGCAGGGCAGATCAGGGGAGGTCCTGGGTCATGTGGCCAGGATGATCCAGGGTCATGGGGCAGATGCGGGCCTGGGTCATGGGGCAGATGCGGGCCTGGGTCATGGGGCAGATGCGGGCCTGGGTCATGGGGCAGGCTTGGACCTGGGTCATGGGGCAGGCTTGGACCTGGGTCATGGGGCAGGCTTGGACCTGGGTCATGGGGCAGGCTTGGACCTGGGTCATGGGGCAGGCTTGGACCTGGGTCATGGGGCAGGCTTGGACCTGGGTCATGGGGCAGACATGGAGCAGGGTCAATGGGCCGACATGAAGCTAGGTCATGGGGTAGGAATAGCCCTGGAACACAAGGAGAGGAAGGATCAGAGTCCACTTCGGTCTCCGCCTCGGTGTCCTCTGCCTTCTTCCTGTGTCCGGGTACTACCCCCCCAAAAAAACTTGGAAAAGCTTCCAAAGCCCAGGGTGGCGATGTCCCAGATGGTGGACCAGACAAATCAGATGAGTTAGACGGGACTGGTGAATCAGGCAGGACAGACGAAACAGATGAGTCGGGCAGATCAGATGAGTCGGGCAGATCAGATGAGTCGGGCAGATCAGATGAGTCGGGCAGATCAGATGAGTCCGATGGTTCAGATGCAGGGCCTTGAGGAACCTCGGGAACAACAAAGCAGAAGGCAGACCAGACGCACCACAGGGCTATTGCAAATTCAGGTAGTATATAGTCAAGAAGACATACCTTTGTGGTAGTCGGTTCAGGCATGACGGCCATCTTGATGGCAGGTGCAGGGTGAATACTAGCCCTCATAAGTGCAGGTGTGGTGGTGATGATAGCCCTCTGAAGTTCAGGTGCAGGGATGATGGTAGCTCTCTCGAAAACAGGTGTGGGTGCAGAAACAGGCAGGATGGCGGCCATTTTGGGAACAGGCAGGGTGGCGGACATTTTAGGGACAGGCAGGATAGCGGCCATTTTGGGAGCAAGCATGGTGGCGGCCATTTTAGGAACAGGCTTGGACAAAACAGGCATGAAATGGCGTGGCGTGTTGTGAATAGCCTCTGGTTTGCTATCCACAACACCCACCGTGAATGGAGAGCCACATAACAATAGAGCAAAGTCAATATAACTCTCCAGGGACCAGGCAGACATATCATGGGGCATACATAAACGTAAATGTTCATCAAGAGCATTGTAAAAAAACGGTTTCAACGTGTCTTCATCAAAATGTACCTGATTCGATAGTTTCAGAGAGTCACTCACGTAATCCTCGATGGCACGGTGGTTTTGGCGGAGTTCAAGCAGGGCAAAAACTGGTTTCATGTTGCTGGTGGGAAGTTACTAACCTTCGCTGGATCCCGGGTTAGGACTGATTATTCTGTAACGGATTGCTTAAAGAAAGCGAATGAGATGAGAATCCATATGCAAAAGGTGTTTAATTGTAAAATCCCAATAAGGGCCAGCAAACAAATCCAAAGGTAAATCCAAATCGTAAATCCAAAGACAGGCAAAATATATCAGGGCAGGCGGCAAACAGGCATTAAATCCAAAATACAGGCAGAAGTCAAAAACACAGGCAGATCCAGGTAACAGATAAACAGATAACAGATTACAGGCAGATATACAGACAGGTATTGGCGATGTAATAATCAGCCAGGAACAGGTGAACAGAAAGTGACTTAAATACAAAACAGACAGGAAGTGTGACATGACATGATGCATTTCAAAATAAAAGTCCGAACAGAGCAGGATATCAAAATACAAGTACAAATAACAAAAATACTCAGAACACAGAACAAAACCATTACACCTTTCTCCATTTTCGTTCATTTTTCCTAATCCATGTTGTCCCGTACTTTCCTCGTAGCATCTGATGTCTTGTCCAATCTTGGCATTAAAATCTCCCATGACAATGTTGATATCTTTGTTGCTTTGTTGGTCCAAGATCCCATTTAGCTGTCTTTGTCTTCATCATTGCTATTGTTGGTTGGTGCATAGCCCAGTACTACATTTAACTTGATTTTCTTATGCTTAGTTGTGAAGGAAGTAGTTAGCAGTCGTGGCCCTCTTGGTTCCCAGCTGATAAGTGCTTTCTGCGCTTCTTTCCCCAACATAAGGGCGACTCTTTCGGTGTGTGCTGCTCCCTCTGTCATATGTCCGCAATCTGTGCGGCTTTCCCAGTATCGTACATTGTGCGAACATTCCATGTACCTAATCTTAATATCTTCTTGGTCGAGATAAGGATAGTCGGTGCAGCAGCTTCCCTCTGGCTTTCCCTGTTGCACGTTATTGCTCTTTTTTTAGAAGATCCTCTCTCTCCCAGGTCATTCTGGTTTTGGGTTGTAGTCGATGTTTTTGTAGCAATTGTTTGTTTTACAGGGTGGGATGCTAGCCCCACGCCCAACCCTCCTCCTTTATCAGGGCTTGGGACCGGCTGTGAGCTCAAAGACATTCAAAAAAATTAGCTCCAAAAAAACCCAGGCAGAGGCATATCCTGATTTCTCTCAACCATTTAATTTGGAGGTGGACGCTAGCCATGGGGGATTTGGGGGTAGCCCTCTCTCAAGAGCAAGAGGGCCAAGTGCACCCTATTACATATGCTAGTTGTAGTCTGAGGCCCACTGAGCGAAATAGGTCAAACTACACTGCCCTACAAAGGCTAAGTGCAGTAACTACGCCAACACTGAAACCGAGAAAAATGCCCTTAAAGTTATTTACACCAGCCAGTCAAACATGTTACTGCAATTTTGGCACACACGTTTTTCAGAAATGGGACAAGATTGAACCAGGAGACTTTGTCGCAAGACACATCAGACCTCAAAAAGCCCATTTCAACCCTTAACTCAATTTTGATTAATTGCGCAGTTACTGCCCTTTGGCTTTGTATGGGGTAAAGAAGTCATGCACCACCCCAACCATCCAGCTGTAAATGGCCAGTGTGAACGCTTTAATCGAACGCTACACAATTTATTACGTACCTCTTCTTCCTCTAGTAAAAGAGATTGGGTTGCATGTTTGCATGTTTTGTTGTCTTTTTCACGTTCGGTTTAACACCGGATAGTGGAAAATGAAGAAGAACCCAATTGCAAAAGGATGTACAAAAATAAACTCTGATTTATTATAAATAAACTGAAACACCCACGAGGGGGTAAAACGGAAAGGAACAAAACAATGTGATGAAACACAAATGACTGGAACAGATAAACGGGAACCATAACACTGGGAATTCACAACAACGCACGCACACCACACAGAGAACACAAGGGCAATATAAAGACACCACATCAATGGGGAACAGGTGAACATAATTAATCACTTAAGACATGATTACATAAGGGAGTAGGGTAAAAGTGACAAGACACTGGGAACACGTGTTACACATACATGATGTGAACCAACACGTATTCCCACATAAACACAATGCTGCTCTGGTCTTGCCCTCTGGATAACAACCAAGGTCAGGCAAGACCATGACAGCCACACCACACTGGGGAACACGTGTCACACAGAAATAATGTGAAACACACGTGTTCCCACAAAACACAATGCTGCCCTGACCTTGCCCTCAGAACATAGACCTGAAACAATACTAAGGTCTGGCAAGATCACGACAGCAACAAGACACCGAGAACATGTGGAAGCCACACACAGAATGTGATCCCACATGTCCCCACACAGAACATGATACTGCCACGGTCCTGTCAGATGCACTCAGACCTACATCTAGCACAGATGTCCGACAGGACCGTGACAGTCTTCTGTTACAATACCACCCCACACCAAGCCACAGGTGAGTCACCACATTTTTTATATTTGGGCAAGAACCACAGTTACCAGTGGATTTCTTTCTCCAGATTCTGTTTTGTTGGAGGCTGATGCCTCTGTGGTATGCCCTGTAGTTATATATGTTCCTTCACCAGTGGAACAGGTGGAGGTCCCTGCAATTATACCACGAAAAACCGGTCAGGTAAGGCGGGTCACCATTACAACCTTCATCATCTTTCTTGTATGGTAGAAGCCTTTACACCACCTCAGGTTGCTTCTAATGCTGTAACTGCCATTTTTAGACCTTGGGATTGAATTAATTTTATTGATCGCCAGGTCGGCAACACAAAAATGGGGGGTAGATTGTGGTGAGATGCAGTTTAATGTGGGTAGTGTAGAGGTTCGTGCCCATTACTAATGAGACCATTGAGTAAATGTGTAAATGTGTGTTGCTAAGGACATATGATGCTGCGTCATTTTCTCAGCTGACTGAGGGTTCTGCTTTCTGGGGTTTTGCTGCTCTGTGGTAGAGGTATGTGTTTGACGTTTGTGTCCTTAGTTAATGTATTTTAGTTTCTAATTGTATTGTTTGTCTGGAAGGCTGGTGTCTTTTGGTGCTCTTCCCGGCCGCATAGCGCCACTGTTTTCCGTTCTTGTGAGGGTGATATTCCAGCGTGTTTAATTTGGTCATTCATAACACGGAGTGAGTGTGTGAGTGACTGCTGTCTTCCTGTTTAGTAAGTAAATGATGTTGATTTAATATTGCGCATAATGGAGATTTCTTCTAATCACGCATTTATTTAGTAAATGGTGTTTATGCTGTGAGCTGCTGGATGTGAAGTTCCAGTATGCTGGTAGGAAAACCCACCTGTAAATCCTATGACCATTTTACAGGCATGTGTATTTATTGTGTATGTTGTTTGTGTTTTTAGATATTAACCAGTCAACTAATGCTCTTGATTGTGCTAATTCTGTCACTGCATGGCTTAACGTTTCAATGCTGCTGTTTTGCTTTGCTTTTTGGTTTTGTTTTCCTTTTGCAACACTAACGTCCAAGCTGGTGGTTGGGGTGTGGTTACCTCTCGTCTTTCAATGGCATTTGCTTTGCTGCTTTTGTTGCTTGTTTTGTTTGTTTGTTTGGAGGTCCAGCACCCAGCCTGGCCTACTGTTGGGGAACCCCAGCTCCTTGGGCTTCGGTTTCCTTATTTTTGGGCAACCTCAGCACTTTTGTTTTTCTTCAACTGCTAACTGCCATTTGATTGGGATTTTATTATTACTTGCAAATTTTATAAGCTTGTTATAAATATTTAATTAAGTTTTCTCTTCTTAATAAAAATTTTGTATTGCCATATCCACATCTCATTGCTCATTTTTGGGTCAGGAAGAACTGTGAACCTGTGATTCCTGTACTGATAGGTCCCCAGATATCAATACTGGGATAGCATAGTCGCTATTTGTTATAAGGTCAGTGAAATAAGTCCTTTCTGGTGTTATCAGAAGAACGCCACTTGCCACACTCAAAAAACTTAATTTCTTTTCAACTAAAGCAAGAAAGACATAAGCATCTTGGGCAACATGGGGTTGCCCAAATTATCAGGAAATGTTCTTATAAATGTGTACTGATCCTTTAATAGATATCAATTCTTTCTACTAAATAAAAGCTTTTGAAGACACATGCTCTTTAGTACACAACATAAGGAAAATAAAACCCATGAAACTCTTTTGGTAAGAATGATTCTCCTAAATTTAAAGGGGACATATCATGAAAATCTGACTTTTTTAGGTTTAAGTGCTATAATTTGGTCCCCAGTGCTTCTATCAACCTAGAAAATGTGAATAGAACAACCCAGTAACTTGTTGGTTTTGGTAAACCATTCTCTGCAAGCATGTGAAGAAATAGGTAATTAATATATGGCTCCCCTTGTGATGTCAGAAGAACATAATACCGCCCCTTAATCTGCACTATCCAACCATGACACTTCCATTTAGTGCAGAGATCAGCTCATTTGCATTTTAAAGGACACACTCAAAAATTTCACATTTTTGCTCACATCTAAAAAGTGGCAATTTTAACATCCTATAATAAATTATACATATGATATTTTGAGCTAAAACTGCACATATGTACTCTGGGGACACCAAAGATTTATTTGACATCTTAAAAAAGTATTGAGAAATGTCCCCTTTAAGAATTAAAAATAAAAGTGCCTGAATACATTTCAACAGTCAATTGATTGTTGACAGTTTTACTATTGTTATGCCTGGCTCAACCCCATACCCCCCCCCCACCACCACACACATACAATATGTTTAGTTTAGTTTGATTGTTTAGTTTTACTTACTGAACTTTTTTGGATTCTTTGATCACAGGTTGCAGTCTCACAAGAACTTCATCTGCTTTATGTGCATTTCCAATAAATGTATTTAGATCAAGTTCATCCAAATTCTGCTCAGACATCAACAATACAAAAACTAAAGCTGCCCACTGTGAAGAGGAGAGACTGAACTTTCCTACTGAATTAGATTTTACATAATCTTGAATCTCCTTCACCAGTGAATCATCACCCAGTTCATTCAGACAGTGAATCAGATTGATACATTTCTCTGTAGACAGATTCTCATTGAGCTTTTGTTTGATGTACTCAACAGTTTCCTCTTTCTTGTAGGAGCAACTGCCCATCTGTGTCAGTAGATCCTGTAAGAGAATCTGATTGGACTCCAGTGAAAGACCCAGAAGAAAACGCAGGAAAAGATCCAGATGTCCATTCTTACTCTGTAAAGATTCATCTACAGCTCGCTGATGGAACCTGGATAATAAAATGTGTTCTGGTGATTTATGTTTCTTTATGTCCAATACTTTGTAAAACTGACCGGGTGCTGGGTTTTGATCAAACACATTCCTGTTGTTGTTTGTGAAGGAGATGTGAGCATAAAGAGCTGCTAGATGTTCATGGATGCTCAGATGAACAAAGCAGTAAACTTTTCCCTGATGTAAACCTAACTCCTCTCTGAAGATCTGAGTACACAATCCTGAGTAAACTGATGCTTCTGCTTCATCAATGTCACACTCTCTCAGGTCTTCATCATAGAAGATCAGATTGCCTTTCACAAGCTGTTCAAAAGCCAGTTTACCTAGTTTGAAAATCATGTCTTCATCTTTCACTTTCTTCTCAAAGTCCTTCTGATGTTTGATGTTTGTCTGAATGATCAGGAAGTGTGTGTACATCTGAGTGAGAGTTTTGGGGATCTCTTGACTCTCTGCTTCACTCAACATTCTCTCTAGAACAGTGACTGAAATCCAGCAGAAGACTGGGATGTGACACATGATGTAGAGACTCCTGGATGACTTCAGGTGTGAGATGATTTGATCAGACAGACTCTCATCACTGATTCTCTTCCTGAAGTATTCCTCCTTCTGTGGATCACTGAAGCCTCGTACCTCTGTGACTCGATCAACACATTCAGATGGGATGAGATCAGCTGCTGCTGGTCTGGAGGTGATCCAGATGAGAGCAGATGGAAACAGATTCCCCTTGATGAGGTTTGTCAGCATCACGTCCACTGAGGTTGATTCACTTACATCACACAACCTCACACTGCTGTGAAAATCCAGAGACAGACGACACTCATCCAAACCATCAAAGATGAACAACACTTTATATTCATCACTGAAGATTTCCATTTCTTTTGTCTCTGGGAAGAAAAGATGAAGAAGATCTAAAAGACTGAGTGTTTTGTCCTTCATCAAATTGATCTCTCTGAAAGGAAGTGGAAATATGAGGTGGACGTCCTGATTCTCTTTCTCTTCAGCCCAGTCCAGAATGAACTTCTGTACAGAGACTGTTTTTCCAATGCCAGCGACTCCCTTTGTCATCACACTTCTGATGTGTTTGTGTTGTTCAGGTAAAGGTTTAAAGATGTCCTTACATTTGATTGGTGTCTCCTCTGTTGTTGTTCTTCTGGATTGTGTCTCAATCTGTCTCACCTCATGTTCATTATTGATCTCTCCACTTTCACTCTCTGTGATGTACAGCTCTGTGTAGATCTCATTCAGTAGTGTTGGGTTTCTCTCATTTGATGTTACATCATACAAACACTCAAACTTCTTCCTCAGATTTGATCTGAATGTGCTTTGGAATTCAGCAAACTTACAATCATAACTGAAACAGATTGTTACATAAATTAAAGTGCATTTATACAGATCAATGTAAGGAAAATTCTAACATACATACATACATACATTTAAACTAATATTAATATAACGTAAATGTTATCTGCTTTGTTGTCTATAACAAGAACAAAAAAATAATCTTGTAATGTAAAAAAAACTTAAAATGAGAAACACTTTTACCTGAAACTATGAGAGTCTCTTTTATTAGACTGTTGAACATTTATAGTCTGATCACTCACAGACACTCTGATCTGATCTGTTGAGTCTGATCCAGACAACTTTATTGACCTTAAACAGAGTATAAAGACAATCAGACATTCTGATATTAATGGATGAGTTTTTAAAC
Organism: Misgurnus anguillicaudatus; assembly: GCF_027580225.2. NCBI lineage: Eukaryota > Metazoa > Chordata > Actinopteri > Cypriniformes > Cobitidae > Misgurnus > Misgurnus anguillicaudatus. The sequence goes on from NC_073350.2 coordinate 10,230,401, forward strand.
TCCTATTATTTAATCTGTTCAGAACTGTTGACCTCTGATCAGGCGATGTATCTTCACCTTTAAAATTTGTTGGATCAGTCATAGACCAGTCACTCTTCATGGACACACAGCTCATCTCAGGTGAGTCTAATATCTTCTGATGGACTGATCTGTAACAAGACATTATATAGTAGATTTTTGATAACTGATTTTTTTAACCATACAGAATAATCCTATTTATAAAAATTAAGGTTTCCTTAAATTTCAAAGAAGAATCTTGGAGATTCAAAGTCTCTAAGTTCATAGACACAAATTCTTTAAGCAATGAGGCTATGGCTTAGCCTGACGGGCACCTCTCCCAAAATGTAGCAACGTTTCAATGCTATGCGGACCACAAGCTCTGTGGTTGGTCTGCTAGAACCCCTCCCTCTGGTTTAAGAGATCTGTGTCACATTTTCTCGCAATCATTTCCGCAACTGTAAAAACAATTAAAGCTATGGCATAGATCCTACACAGAACTACAAACCTGGCTTAAACAAGGCATTAAACTTGACCTGTGTGTCAATCGCTTGTGTTAATTCGCGCCTGGTTCCCCATTAAAAACAAATAAAAAAATTAATCTAACTGGTTTGTAAAATCACTTGGATGAAATGATGCATTTAACACATTTTCTACTATTTTAAAATTAAATTGCAAATCGAATTTCAATTCCTCAGCAAAAAAAATGCAATTAGATAGTTCCCCATACTGCATACCGCGACTTTAAAACATTATAAATAGACAAGACGACTTTTCTGGAGTTTTACATCACATAAAGGGTATTTAAACCAGCAAATATTGATATCTCAGAAATCATATGATTAAAAATTATTGGAAAAAGTCAGTATTTACATTGTAAGGTTGACATTTGCACAAAATTGCTCAGTGATACTCACTGTGCCCCCCATCATGACATTCAATTATCTATAGACGGTTTCAGCAGAAAAAACATAAACAAAGGATTTCGTGGAACACACGTAACTTCCGGTAAACTCTGCTAAGAATCAATAACAACAAAGTCATTTTAGTGTAGTTTATTTCTGATAACAAGCTAAATAAACAACAAGTAGATTACCTTAGTTCATATTTCATAGCTAAAGCGTATTAAAAAACGACACTGAGCTAGCGTTGCTGTGTAAATTGTGTACTATATAATGTATACAATGTTAACTACAAACCGGCTGCCAAACCTCCCATCACATAGTGGTGATTCATGATTGCCATCTCCCTCTATCTTTAGGAAACTAAAACATTTGTTATTTTTGATGAGGTACTTTGTTCCAGAGTTCATTTTAGCCACTAGTCAGACCATTAAACAAATAGAAACCGGAAGTAAAGTTCCAACCAGACGCGTAACCGCAACAACGCATGTGCGTCCGATGAAACGGTCTATCTGTTGTTGTACCTCTGATCAGGCAATGTGTTTTCATCTTTGAAATTTGTTGGATCCATCATAGATGTGTCACTCTTCATGGACACACAGCTGAGTCTGATCTCAGGTGAGTCTGATCTCTTCTGATGGACTGATCTGTAACAAGACATTATGGAGATGTTTGATAACTGATTTTTTTCTTAACCAGACAGAAAAATCAACGAACAAACAAACAAAGGTTTCATCAAATTTCAAAGAAGAATCTTGGAGATTCTAAGTCTCTGAGCTCATAGAAACAATTTATTCGAGCAATGAGGCTATGGCTTAAGGGCTCATTATAGTTGTGCGTAGGTCCTATGGCGTAGCCGCGATGGCGTAGGTTATGCATCAGTTTTCATTTATACTTTTGCGTCGTCGTCCGCATCGATGTGCAAACACACATGCAGACCGCTTGTAGGCAGTATCCACGGGTGTTACCACAGTAGCAGCGCGACCGTCAATGAAGAAGCAGCTTGGCAAGTTTAATCCTCAAGCGAAGAAGAAATAGCAACTTGTTGTGTATGATTTGAGAAGACCAGCAATGATGGAAGTAAATAAACAGTGATTATGTTGCAGTTTGAGTCAAATCACTCCTCAACTTGGTCCATCTTTGTTCTCACCATCGCAAAACAAAATACCTACGACGCAGTTTTTTACCCAACGGGAGGGGTTCTAGTGGACCAATCACAGCGCTTGTGGTCCGTTCAGAAGTGACGCGCTGTTAAAAATTTGGCGAGGTGTACGTCAGGCTACGCAGAGGCTACGGATCCCTATTTAAAACAAATAGAAATTTCATCTAACTGGTTTGTAAAACTTCTCATCACACGGCTAGTGCAAGATGAGAAGTTCTGGTTTAAAAGTAAAAAAAATTCTCATGAAAATTACAATCTTTTTGCTAAACAAGACTCTTATGGCTCGGTTGGGAGCGTTTAGAGCCCTTTGAAGCTGCACTGAAACTGTAAAATGTTCAGGTCTATTAAATTAAGATTATCCTGGAATGTTTTCCTCAAAAAAAAAACAATTTCTTCTCGACTGAACAAAGAAAGACATCAACATTTTGGATGACATAAACATTTTAGATGATTTTTTATAAAAGTTGAATATTCATTTAAATTATATTAAGATGTATTAGCAGGGCTTGACATTATGCACTGTCATGGGGTTGTCCATCAGACAAGTAAATTTGTCATTCAATGAATGAAAGCCTGTATTGTCATTGTATTTTCTGTATATAATGAAATTATGAACACTGCTCCTGACTGGTGTTAGGAAAACTAACATATAACCAGAGACATTAAATAAGGCTATATAAACAGTTTTTTTCCCAGTATAGACAGTTTCAGCAGTAACAACATAAACAAACGGCTTTCGTGAAAAAAGCGTAACTTCCAGTAAATTAAAAAACTACAGTACTTTAGAGTATATTTCTGAATAACAAGCAAAAAACAACAAGAAGAAGATTACCTTAGTTCAAATCATAGCTAAAACATATCAAAAACTACACTGAGCTACTAAAAAATTAACCATGGTTTTACAACAGTTAAAACCAAAAAAAACATGGTTACTGTAGAAAAATCATGGTAACCACAAAATAACCATGGCTTTCAAAAATCATAGTTAAACCATGGTTAGTGTAGTAAAACCAATGTTTTGCTAATAGTAATCAATACACCAAAAAACATGGTTACTACACTTTTACCACAAAAAACATGGTTAAGTTTCATAAGGGTAACGTTAGTGTGTAAAATATGTACTATATAATGTATACGATGTTAACTAGAAATCACCAAACCTCCTTTCACATAGCAGCAGTGATGGGAATAACGGCATTATAAGTAATCAGCGTTACTGACATTAAAATGCTGCACGTGACGGTACTATAATTGATCTCACTGAAGCGATTTTCACCCGAGTAGGCTCTCTCTCTCTCTCTCAGCCAGACAGGCAATGTTTTTCTAAGTGTGTATGTGTGTGTGTTGGGGGTGGGACAACCACATAGCTGATGATGATTGGCTTAATTTCCATCATTAGCCAACCAAAGGCAGAGTGCATACACAAGCACACGTACAGTCAGTCCAAGCAGTTTAAACAATGTAAAAAAAGTCTGAGCAGTGTTGCTAACTTTGTCGCTGGATTTACCAGCTTTCTGGACCCCTTTAGTGACTTTTTTTAAAAAAGCAACTAGGACAAATCTAGCGATCTTTTCTGGCGTGGTTGGAAACTTTTGGAGACTGATGTGAAAGCACGCGTCATTCTTTCTTCTCAACAAGCAGCGGGGCCTGCTGCTGTTACTCACAGGCAGCACGGTCCTCGCGCAGGAGTCCGTCTGAGTTACACACACCCTCAACGACAGAGCGATGGCAAGTACTATGAGCTCAAAGGTAGCGGTTGCAAACAAAAAGTATAATAAGCACTACTTTTTTATCGTTGAGGTGAATGGCAGGAATGCTTTCATGAACGCGCCCAAACCCAACCCCCAAATCCTTCTTGTCGTTTATTGGCTGGAACACTTTGTTTTGTTTCGTGGTGCAGGTTTGAGCACAGTGTATATATTGAAGTTTGTAGAGCCTGGGCTGTCTACAGAGATCGCGTTTTTTACAGTTTGTTCAGCGGACAGGCAGCAAGCAGATATTGAGGAGATGTTTGCTGTATGTAACAAAAAATGTTTTATGGTCTAAAACGCGTGAATTCGCTTAGAGCGCCTTTAAAATAAAAGTGTTTATGGTGCACTGATATAAGCTTCATATGTAAATAAAATAGTACCCTACTATAGTAACTAAGGCTGCTTCTCAGCTACAGACTATATTGAAAATGACTGCTAAATAAGGATTCATGATCCTGCCATCTTGTCATAGTAATTCATAGTTGTTCACAGTCATGTGGCAGGATCGTGGTGGTACCCATGTTTTGTTTGGTAGCACATGGCCTTTGTTTGGGGCATGTGCTTCCATGTCTCGTTTATGCCCCTGCCCCCCTTGTCTCCTTGTTAGATCATCCCATCACTGTTCAATTAGTTTCCACTGTTCCCTCTTAATTTGCTCCTATATATTTAGTGCTTTAATAGGGCCGGTACGCGCCGGTACTCAGTACCGCCACTTCCAAATATAGCTCTTGAGCATACCACCAACTCTCTGTGCGCCCGGAACGCTCATTTGCACATCTGTTTAAATCAGATGTTTAATTTTATCCTTTGGCTGGGCTGCTGCATTTCAGAGCGCCATTCACAATGCACGCTTCCTAATTCGTCCCACCGAGAGCAGAGACTACATTACCCATACACCCTTGTTTTACAAGTTAAAAGCGCATGCATCGCTTTTGCTGTTGTCAGTGTCAACAACTCAACGTGGGCCACTTAAAGCATGCATATAATGCCCTGTTATCTAGTCTCCTGTGCTTGTGCGTTATATATAAGGAATAATTGACGACGAGCTGCTTATACTACGGTTACCACACTTCAAGACATTGATCACATGATTCAAAGGGATTCGTCCGGTTTTTGTACTTAAATCGCTATTGTGAGTAGGACTATTTCTTCCGCGTCTGATCCAACGGCTCTTTTGTTTGTTTCAAAACGTCATTTTAAAAAGCAATGGAGGCTTGAGCTGCTGATAGCATTCTAATGCAGTTAATAAAACCCAACAACAAATGTTCTTATAAGTACACAAGCATTTACCTTTAGCATCTCTACTGTAGCACCCTTTGTACTGACTATGTCCTAACAAAGTCTAGTACTGGTTGCAAATAGAGTGTATAACGTTTTGACGTGTGCCCGTGCAGCTTACACCAATCAACACTGAGACAATTGCGTATTATATTATCTAGCAAGTTTATTTTCCTTATGTATAATATACAGCGGCAATAACTTGACTCATAATACATACCAAAAACAACAAAACCTATTGTTCCCTGTAGCAAGCTTAACACCAAAGCACAGTCGAAAACTGTTTGCTTCCCAAATTCGCAACACCTGTGTCTGGATTTCCTTGAGGTTAAATCACCCGGGCTGACCCGAGATCAGCTGAGCCACAAAGCTCATACCGCCCTCTAGTGGCACATGACAAAATCACATAATACAAATGAATACAAAATGAATATGGCTCATACACTCCAGCCCCTAATTGCGTCTGGCAGAGCAATTACACCAAATTCAAAAAAAGAGCCATAGATACCAATAATATAGCATCCATGAATTAGGAACCAATTATTCTTTAGCTTCATTAAGCAAGCATATTTTAGTTATTGGTCGTTCAATGATATTTGTCTTCGTCTTCAAACGAACCACACGTACCAGACCTCTCTTGTCAGGGAAGGTTTCAAGGACTCTTCCTAGCATCCATGACCCACGTGGAGCTGTGGAGTCCACAACCATGACCAGGTCTCCAGGAACAAAACTCCTCTTCTCCTGGTTCCATTTTTGACGCTCCTGTAAAAGCGGCAAGTACTCACGGATTCACCTCTTCCAAAAGAGATCAGAAATGTATTGGGTTTGTTTCCACCTTCTCCTTGTGTAAACATCCCTTTTATCGAATAGTCCTGGTGGAAGAACTGGTTTTCCTTTAAGAAGTAGCAGATGGTTTGGTGTCAATGCCTCAAGATCATTGGGATCCTCTGACAGTCTTGTAATGGGGCGATCGTTAAGCATAGCTTCAGCCTCACAGAGCACGGTATGGAACCCTTCGTCATCCAAGGTTTGTTGACGGAGCACAGAACACAAGATCTTCCTGATCATCCGTATCATGCGCTCCCATGCGCCACCGTGGTGTGACCCAGCTGGAGGGTTAAAATCCCACTTAATTCCCCTTTTGGCAAGGCTCTTTCAATACGGTCATGATTCAAAGAGGTTAAGGCTTCTCGCAACTCCCTTTCTGCACCCACAAAGTTGGTGCCATTGTCAGATCTCAAATGTGTGACTTGTCTTCTCCGACAGATGAACCTTCGCAACACATTGATGCATGAATCCGTATCAAGAGAATATGCCACTTCCAGGTGCACAGCCCTGCTTGTCATACAAGTGAATACTACTCCATACCTTTTCACGATGCTACGCCCTCTTTTTACGTCAACTGGCCCAAAGTAATCCACGCCAACGTTAGTAAATGGTGGAAGATCAGGAACCACTCTCTCTTCTGGTAGGTCTGCCATTTTTTGCTCACCAGGTCTTCTACCAAGGAGCTTACAAATGAGGCATCTTGATATGATCTTCCTAACTGCAGTAGGTCCGCTTGTGATCCAGTATTTTCTCCTTGTAGCAGAAAGAACATGATTTCTACCACCATGTCCAAGCTGTAAGTGGACATGACGAAGAATGAGATCGGAGATATGTTGGTCCTTTGATAAGATGAGAGGGTGCTTAATGTCCTCAGGGATTGCTGCCCTTTTAAGCCGACCCCCAACTCGTAGAAGTCCTCCATCCAAAACCGGATCCAATTTGAGGAGGCAGCTACTTCTTGGCACTTGTGACTTGCCAGAGGTTAGTGCAGCAAATTCAATGGGGAATCTCTCTTGCTGGCAAAAAGCGATTATGGAGGTCTCAGCCTTTAGGAGATCTTCCAACGCCACCTTTTGATTCCCAAGTGATGTTGAGAAAGCTTGCATCTCCTTTTGTACATCCAACCTTGCTGCTTCACTGGTGTTCGCACGCTCCAACTCTTTTCTTTTTTCTTTCAGTTTGAACAGGGTTTCTTTCAACTTAATGAGCCACGCAACTGCAACTTTCAATCTTTGCCAATCAGAGAAATAGGTCATCAGTTGCGATGTGGCATTGATGTCAACAAGGGTCGCATTGACCATCAGACTTTTCTTTACTTCTGGATCGTCGGCTGTGACACTTGTATCTACAGGAAATGTTGGCCACATTTCTTCAGGTTCCAGTAGGAATTTTGGGCCTTCTATCCATCTTTGCTTCATAAGATCTTCGGCTTTTAATCCACGTGAAGCATCGTCAGCAGGGTTCAGGGATGTGGGAACGTATCTCCACTGTTCAATTTCTGAGTTAACCCTGATGGTGGTTACCCTGTTTGCTACAAAAGTTTGAAATCTTCTGTCCTATTCTTTATGTACTTAAGAACTGATGTGCTGTCAGTCCAAAAGCAAGTCTTTTTTAATGGAAGCTGGAGCTCTGATTGAAGCATCTTGTCTACTCGTACTGCAACAACGGCAGCAGTGAGCTCTAAACGGGGAATGGTGACAGTCTTCAAGGGAGCCACTCGGGCTTTGCCAAATAAGAAAGTAACATGAACCCTCTCATCAATGTTTTGCATCCTCAGGTAAGTAGCCGTACCATAGCCGTTCTCGCTCGCGTCAGCGAAATGATGCAATTGAGCACTGACAGTCCTCCCAAATCCTGCAGGTTTCACACATCTGTGGATCTTGAAATATGCCACCTTCTCAAGATCTGTCAACCATTTTTTCCACTTCTGCTGTAAAGCTGGAGGTATTGGATCATCCCAATCACATTTTGTCCTACATAACTCCTGCAACATCAGCTTGGCCGGGAGTACTACAGGTGCCAGGAACCCCAATGGATCGTAGACTGAACTGATAATGGATAACCTGCCTCGCTTGGTTTCTGGCTTCTCTTTGACTTTCAGCTTGAATTTGAAAGTGTCCGTCTCTATACACCACTGTAAACCTAAAGCTCTGTCCAATGGCAGCTTATCCCTGTCCAGATCAAGCTCATGCAGGTTCTTAGACTTGAGATCCTCTGGAAGACCCTGTAGCACTTCTCGACTGTTACTTATCCATTGAGTGAGGGTAAACCCTCCTTTACTGCAAATGGTTATAAGGTTCTTAACCATAGTGACTGCCTCCTCTTCAGAGGGCAGACTCTTCAGTAGGTCATCCATATAGAAGTTTCGGTTGACCGTTTCAATCACTTCTGTTGGAAAGTTGGCCTGATTGTCTTCAGCAGTTTTTCTAAGAGCAAGACAGGCGACACTGGGTGAGGAAACCGCTCCGAATAAATGGACAGTCATGCGATGGTCTACAAGACCTGTTTCCAGGTTACCTTGAGGCCACCATAAGAATCTTAAGTAGTCCCTGTGTTTCTCTGCCACCTTAACCTGGTGGAACATAGCCTTTATGTCTGCCATTATGGCCACTTGTTCCTGTCTGAACCTCATAAGAACTCCAACTAACGAGCTGGTGAGGTTGGGTCCTTGCAGAAGCTGACTGTTGAGTGAGACCCCTTTGTACTCTGCTCCACAGTCAAACACCACTCGTAGCTTTCCTTTACGTGGATGGTACACACCGTGGTGCGGGATATACCACACCTTCCCTGTTGGTGCTTCCAACTGATGCTGCGACACTTCTTCAGCATAGCCATTTCTAATGACATCAGCAAGAAAATTATTGTACTCTTCATGAAAGCTTGCATTTTTCTGAAGTCTCATTTTCAAACCACGAACACGTTGCATGGCAACATAAAGATTGTTCGGCATAGAAACATCTTTCTCTTTGAAAGGCATTTGAAATGTATAATGCCCGTTTTTAAGCTGAGCAGAGCTTTCCATTATTTCTACAAACTTCTTTTCTTCCCTTGACATTTCTTCCTAATGTTAGCTTGCTAATTGAAGTCGTAGTTGTATTGGCTGGTTAACAGTTCTTCAATTCTGTCAATGGCAATTCTGTTGGCATAAACTAAAGGGTGGTCACTTCCACAGTCACTACTTCCCTGTAATGGACCATTTATTACCCATCCCAGTAGGGTTCTGATTGCGTAGGGTCCTTCACCTTCATGACTGTTAATCACCTCCCAAGGCTCCATCAACTTGGATGCGTTTGTGCCAATTAATATGTCAACATCAGCATTTATATGGGGAATCTTTACATCATTTAAATAAGGCCATTTTCTCAGCTCCCTTTCGCTGATTATATTGGCTGTAGAGACAGGCATCTCTTTCTGGGTACACACTTTTGAAAGTGGATAGAAGGACTCACCAGAAACTCCTGAAATTTCCAGACCGTCAACAACGGAGCTTTCTACTGCGTTATTATGGCCTAAGGTGCGGATATGAATCTTGCATTTGCGTCCTTCCATGTTCAATTTATCAATGAGCTTCCTGGTGCAGAAAGTTCCTGTGCTCCCTGGGTCCAGAAAAGCATACGTTTCAATAACCTTGTTTCCCTTTAAGCACTTCACTTTAACAGGTAAAATGGGAAGAATTCCATTGCAGTGGCCAGCCCCTATATGACAACAAGCAGAGGATGTTGCACAGCTGTTAGAAGTATTTGACTGCTCAGTAATTTTCTGTTCACCATCCTTTTGATCCCTTTGAGTAACCCTTTCCTTCTCTCCTATATGCAAAACACTGGGGTGCGTTCGGTTGCACTTGTTGCAAATTATGCGCCTGTCGCAATTCTTACTTAAGTGTCCTGTGCACAAGCAAGCGAAACACAGACCTTTCTCCTTTAGAAAGTCTAGTTTCTCCCTGTGTGTCTTCTTTCCCAGTTTAAAACATTGTTCCAAAGCATGATTACTAGCACCACAATACAGGCAGGAAACAGAATCATTATTGGTAAAGAATGTCCCTATGTTCTGAGCCTTTTCCTTCTTGTTAAGATCTGGTTTGCTGTATCCGTCCTCAATGACCACCTGTGTTGCAAAGCTATTTCTTCCCAGCCTAGGTTTCACCTGAAACTTGCTTCCTTTTGTAGCTCCTTTGATAACAGGTGAACTATCCTGTATGTCACCAAAGACTGGATCTGAAATTATTCTCACCTGGCGCTCGATGTACTCCACAATGTCTAAGAATCGTGCTCTTCGACCAGTTCTCTCCAGTATCTCACATGCCCTTGCTCTCCACTTATCTCTGAGTTTATACGGAAGCTTCTGACTCAAAATCTTTATGTTTGCTGGCATGTTAAGTTCTTCTAAGTACTGAAGATCATCCATAGCGTTGGAACACTCACGGAGGAAGAGTCCATAAGCTTTGAGTGCTTTGGAGTCCTCGGCTTTAATACTTGGCCATCCTGTGACCTTCTTCATATATGCCTCTGTTATCTTAAACTCATTTCCAAAATGCTCCTTGAGCAATTCTTTAGCAACAATGAATCCTTTATCTGCAGTCATATGAAGGCAGCTACGCACAATATCCCTTGGCTGCCCCCTAGTAAATTGCTCAAGGTAGTACAAACAGTCTCCTTTGCAGCTGGTCTTTGCTTCCACGCAGTACTCAAACGCCTTCATAAATGTGTTGAACCTTAAAGGATCTCCATCATAAATTGGAATTTCTCGGCGCGGCAGCAGTTGTGAAGTTTGCATTTTAACAAGGAGAGCTGTTATGTCATTCTGTTGTTGCAGCAAATTGTAGAGTCCTGCTGTCTGATGTTGGTCTTGTACGGGTGGAAACACTTGGTGGCCTACAGTGTGTTGTAAGTCTTGAATGACAGCTGGCTTTGGCAAAATAGTTGATGTGACTAATTGTGAAGCATTGCTTTGTAGTGGTGGATAAACATGTCCTTGTGAGGGAATAGGTACAAATACTGAGGCCTGTGGATTGAGAGAAGTGGGCGAGAGCTTAGATCTAGCCCCTTTCCTGATATAGGAAGCCATTCCATCAGATTGCCTTGAATGGACGCTACCACCGACCTGTAACACTGCTAGTTTAGCAGAAGTGGCAGCTATCTCAGTATCCAGCTCAAGTTGCTCCTTCCTTTTCCTCAAGATGAGCTCCTGTTCCTCCAATGCATGCTTGTCCTTTAAGGCAGCAGCTCGAGCCAAGAGAGCGGCCTGTTCTGCCCTCGCCCTGCATCTGGCTGAAGAAGTGGACGATCTACTACTGGAGGATGCTTTACTTGAGTCACAGTGCCTTGACTGCACGTTTGAAATGCTGTCTTGAGGTTGAATCTGATCCTCCTCTTCCTCATCATTTCCATTAGCAGTTCTTCTTACATTGCTGACATCAACCTCATTTCCATTTTCAGCATTGACATCAAAAGTTTGAGTTTCAATTTGAACCTGCATATCATCATGAACATCATCCATTTTGGTAACTGAACAAGTTTTAGTATCATACAACCATTGATTTGTACCCACAAAAAACTCATTGAAATTCAACATTTTAGCTCTGTACCATATTTCATGTTTGTCTGCTTCATCAGCAGGCAATAAACCCAATAAAGATGTATGTACATGCTGTATTTCATCACACAACTCATTAAACGTGTTAAATTCATTTTCAACCTGATTTACATGCTTTTTATCACCCATTAATTTAGCAATAGATTTCTTTTTGTTTGCTAGTTTACCAAATTTAGACTTTCTTTCCTTTTCTAAAGTGCTTATTTTTTCCAACAAAGCTTTGGGTGTTAATTTAACTACACGTTTTTCAGTTACAGTTTTTACCCCTTCATTCACACAAAGTTCAGTCTCAGGGCCAAGCTGGCCATTTTCCTTTTCAGCCATAATGACCACACAAAGTGAATTTGCTTATTTAATCAAATAACCCCGAAAACAGTTTTGTGTTGCGCAACAGTTCGTCTAAACGCACAAAGCTATTTTTAGATGGTTGAGTTGCTACCAATGCATTGGTTTTACGCGAATGTGTACACACAAATTAACATGGCCATTCATAACATCAGCGCTGATCATCACATACCCCAATAGTGCGTTGGCCGGCTTGATGAATGGTGTCCTGACGTAATGATGCTGGTATGCCGTTGACCCTTTAACTCGCTCCAGTAGAGCTCCTTTCAGCAATCGGCAACTCCAAACATTTGCCCACCTCACATCCCGGGTTTCCAAACGAACACAGTTAAATCCACAATATAACCGTTCCGCGTCCTTACGATGAACGATTATCCATTGAAGCAGTTTTCGACCTAAATGTACTGACTATGTCCTAACAAAGTTTAGTACTGGTTGCAAATAGAGTGTATAAAGTTTTGACATGTGCCCGTGCAGCTTACACCAATCAACACTGAGACAATTGCGTATTATATTATCTAGCAAGTTTATTTTCCTTATGTATATCATACAGCGGCAATAACTTGACTCATAATACATACCAAAAACAACAAAACCTATTGTTCCCTGTAGCAAGCTAAACACCAAAGCACAGTCGAAAACTGTTTGCTTCCCAAATTCGCAACACCTGTGTCTGGATTTCCTTGAGGTTAAATCACCCGGCTGACCCGAGATCAGCTGAGCCACAAAGCTCATACCGCCCTCTAGTGGCACATGACAAAATCACATAATACAAATGAATACAAAATGAATATGGCTCATACACCCTTTGTCTTAATACTAAGTAATTATAAACATAGATCTTACCAGTATCTACCTCAGGCAATATTAAACAATCAACAGTTTTATTTTTGTATTTTTATCCTTATGCAACATTTATCTGTAAAATATTACCGTATTCAGTACTTTGATTTGCTGATGTGATGCTCAACTTAATCAACGGACATCTTTGTCACCTGACGCTAGCTACTTATCAAAACTTCAGACAATCCTGAAGACACTAGCTGATTCAAATGCTTAAAATCCTTAAAGAGTCGGATATATTGATGTGTTCATGATCAGCACGTTTACTTTAATTAATAATCGTTACTTCTCACAAATAGTTACTGGGTTAGTAACTGTGTTACATCATTAAAAAAGTAACTAATTACCAGGGAAAGTAACTATTGCATTACCTTAAAAAAGTTCAATATTTCAAAGAACTTGGATGCCCCCAATATTAAATCTGTTAAATGAATGAAATGGACACTAAACAGAAACCACTAATGTGGCAGCAATGACGATGTGAGGTGCTTCATTCGATCAGAATTACTTGCCACAGACGTAGAGAAACTCTTTCTTCCTTGGCATAAGTTGAACGTTACCAAAACATTCTTGCCTTTCACCTCAACGATGGAAAAGTAGTGCTTTTATACTTGTGTTTGCTACCTTTAAGCTTGTTGTAGTTGCCATCTCTCTGTCGTTGCGGGTTTGTGTGACTCAGATGGACTGCAACGCAAGAACTGGGCTGCCTGTAAGTGCCTTGGATGGGGCAATGCATGCTTTCACTTCAGTCTCCAAATGTCTCCAACCGCGCCACACCACTCCAACCATATATATATTGTAATGCTTTTTCTTAGGGTGCCACCCCGGTAGATCCACCCCTGAACCCAGTGGACAATCACTATAGTTAGGTTATAATTGATAATTTGTATAATCAAAATAAATAATTTTATTAAACTATACAATAAGATACAGTGTCATCCAGTTAGCATTTATAATGAGATGAGTGACATGGTTATACATACTATAATCCTTTACACGTTTCTAGTTTTCTATTAAGTTTTCCTGACATGGGCATCTGATGTCTAGTTTTATTCTTACTAGGGCTGGGCGATATATATCGGAGAATTCTCATGCGTGTTTCATCAGTAAAGCCGGTTCCTTGATTAGAAGTAAATTGCCATCAGCTGCTTTCAGATGGAGCCGCATTTACTACACAGAGCCGTAGTTCACTGACAAGCTGGGCCATATCGCATTACTTATCGCAGGCGATATGTCCTCGATAATTAATGCGAAATTGCCCTGATTGTCAGCGAACTACGGCTCTGTTTAGTAAATGCGGCTCCATCTGAAAGCAGCTGATGGCGATTTACTTCTAATCAAGGAACCGGCTTTACTGATGAAACACGCATGAGAATCCTCCGATATATATCGCCCACATCTGAGTGAGATGTGTTAATTTGTGTTTCGACTTGACTTGAGGCTGTGTACCGATGTAGATTAACGAGCACATGGTGACAAAAACGATTGATGCGTTGCTCAAATGAGCGGTAAAAACAGGGACGTGCAATTCGTTTTTGTCACCGGTGCCCTGGACTCATGAGCGTAAAGCCTTGCTTCCATAAGAATGAATAAAAACACATTATTCCCTTTGCGTCAGTGCACCAGTGCAAGTGAGACCTTCAGCCTATGTGCCAGGGCTTAGCCCCGGACGGGCCCAGCCCAATTTAAACCCTGCCTGCATTTAAAATAAATAATTCTACATAAATCTAAAACTAGGACTTATGTTCTTTAAAAATATTGTGTATATATTGTAATGTCACATTTCGTAGATGAACGCTTTATTTGTGGTAATCACTCCGTATAGTATCTATTGCTTATTGATCTGATTTTGTCTCGTCGCTGGATTGCTTGATTGCAGAAAACAAACTTTCAAAGTAACAGTGACAGAGCAGACATCTCCATCTTCTCATCTTGGGCTTTACCATGCAAACAGCCGCGTCGGTTCTTTCCATTATGTTGGTTGTATGATGATAATGCGATCTAACGCCTGTCTCCTGTCAGATTGAAGTGGCTGGCTTGTGTGATGTTAGATCCAGGTAAGCGTATTAAGTGCGGGGTTTTTGGAAGCGCTGCCACCAGGGCTTGACATTAACACCCACCAACACGCCGGATGCGGGTAGATTTCGACAGCCAATCCCACTAGCCACTTTGGCAGGTTGAATATATTTTTTATTGTAGTTTTCTTAAAAGTTATGCGAAATTATAAACAACGCGCAATGAGACACTGGGAAACTACAACTCCCATGAGCACTCCCTGCACCCAGCGCAACGCACAGAGACCGTTGTTCAGATGCGCACGTGATGCAACGGAGCGTTGTGGACCAAAGCGCCACCTTTTTACCAGAGAGAGCGGGACAGCTGATGGATTTGCGAAAGTCTGAGCGCATGCACGTACACTTCGGGAAAGATAAAACAATCGCATGGAAGTGATTCATGAGATTTTAAGTGCGTGCACACTATCTGAGCAAGAGCGGAGAGAAAATCATAATGCATACCTGAATGCACCCATCCCAGTTTTGTCCGAAATCAAAGGAAACCCACCAATGGAGAGGTTTGCGCATGATTTTAATGAAGGCTACTTTGAGCAGATGCCTCGCAAATGGAGGTCATAGGGTATAGGGGATTATTACGCTTCCGGGTTTCGTGGGCAGGACTTGTCAACTTTGTGCATGTCCACTTTCGACGCAGTAAGGTTAGGTATCTAACATCCTGTTATGCAGTGGTGAAATGTAAGTTACCAAAGTACAAATACTGTATCTGTATTTTATTTTACTACATTTCTACAACATCATCGTTCCTTTACATACTTTTCTCAACAACTTTTCTGTTCAATCTGGACCAGCAGAACTGGCATTAAGATCCAATGGAAGTGGACATGCACAAAGATTGCTAAAAGCGGAGGTACTACGTATCAGCGTGATAATCCCCTACTGTGGCACGTTTGAAGCTCTGGCTCGTGCAAAACCAGCAATTGATGTAGAGTGGAGTCTCCTGAAGTCCAGAATGAGCCAGAATGAGCTCTTTTGTTTTAGAGGTGTTCAAAGACAAGTTGTTTTCAGAGCACCACTTCTCTATTTGCTGAATTTCATCTCTATAGGCTGATTCATCGATCTCCTGAGATGAGTCCAATCACTGTTGTATTGGCTAATTTAATGATGGGGTGGGTGGAATGATTTTTTATTTTTGTATTGACATTTACTTGTTTTTTTACAAGTTACTTGTGCAGTCGGGCAAGTAAAAATCTCTCCCACTTGCCAAAACATTCACTTGTCCCAGAGGAGCGGACATGTCTTACTCAAAGCACTGATAAGTGTGAAAATAAAGAAAATGCTTATGTAGACTTTAATAAGAATACCTGACTTCTGGAGAATCATCTCCATCTCTGAATGAATCATCCATGAATCATTTAGTCACATCAGTCTGATCTCCACTGATGAATCTGATCACCTCCACTGACTCTGAATGGATCTGATGAATCTGATCACAGATAAAAGCATTATTATTATTATTATAGTTTAGTCTGAAATTGTGAATCAGCACAAAATCTGAACTGCGAGTGACTCTCTTCGTTGCTTCTGACAAAATCCAATCAGTCATTTAAATACTTTACATGTGTTTATATAAATATCATGCAAGATGTTGTTTAAATGAGGTAAAACCCACAGCAGCCTAGTAGGACTATTTAAAGGCAATTTTAAGGGCAATTCACCTCAGAAGTGTTACAAACTGTTACTTTTAGCTTACAGTTTCAACACTTCTTATTTATTAAAAACAATTATACTGAAGTAAAAATAGCAATACTTTAATAATAAAAATACTAATATTTTATAAAAAAAAATACACATAAAGTAAAATATCAACAGTAGCGTTAATGATGCACGTAACACTTTTGTTACCTCAGTGAAAATGTTTGATAGAAACGGGTTGAACGACATGTTTCCTGTAAACGGTGTGCACCGATGTGCAACAGGGTTTAAGATATGTTCTCTCTTGTTTGGTGGGTATGTCAGAACCACAGTCCAATCAGCAGCAACATGTAAATAAACCACGCGGTACTAAAGAGACAGCTCGCACAATGGGTTTAAGTTGGAATGTTCTCTTTTATTCTGGACGGCATGGGCAGTGACTGTAACATTGAGTGTATTTTACAGTATTAAACACATACTTATAATGATTTCATCAGGCTTCAGAAACATTTAAAAAAGAACACAAGTAATGGCCTCTTAGCTACCGTAATTGCAACTCTTGCGTCATCACAACAGGGGGTTCAACTCATCACTGTGGCCGTTTCTCAATGTCAAGGATACTTCCTTGGCAGGACTAGTCCTTACAAGTCACTTCCTTCAGAGGCCAGGCGAGGCTCCTCTTTAGCATTCGAAGAACATGTAAATGGAACAGGCTAGCAAGTGCACGTCATTGCGTCATTACGTCAATGAAAATGTGTGCTTTCGTCCCTGCGCACATAGGATTGTGGGTGATTTCAGCACGCGAAGAGCGCAAAGGATACACATATGCATCCTTTCCTTTATATTGAATATTTCTCGAACGAAGGACTCCTTGGTTGCATTTCCGAGGATCCTCGACATTGGAACAGTCCTTCGACAGATGATGTAGCATCCTCGAAATTCTGACTTCTGAGGATCCTTCCGTGACATTGAGAAACGGCTAGATTCGGTTTAATAAACGTTGTGCAACGTTTTGTCGGGACTGAACGCAGCCCAGGTCTCATGTTTGTTTTGATTAAAATGATAGTGTTTTGTCTGTATATAATATGTAATAGTGAAGGGTTCTTGAATATGTATGTATAGGTGCGCTCGATGAGTAGGTTATAGCAGAAGGTTATGCAGCCGGAAAAACTTAATTCCACATTCTTACAGACCTCAGTACTGTACTGAGATGAGATCTGTTTAAACAGCATTTTAATTAACTATCCTGGCTGATAGTAAGATGTTGTGCAAACGTAAAAGAAAACCAAACTGGACGCAAGATTGTCATGACACGGTGAACGGAGTGAGGACGCAAGTGCTGGGTTCACCATAAAAGGATAACATTTATTATAAATAACATAGCAAACAAAACACGGGAATCAAAATAACAACAGGTAGGTAAAACACAGGAACAGATGAACAGGGTACAAACGTGGTAGCAAAGACAATGATCCGGCAGGGAGTATGGCAGAGACAAGGGTATAAATACACAAAGACTAATAACACAGGTGGAATGAATGATGTGATAATTAACAAGTGTCCAGGTGATGACAATATAGAACAGACACAAAACATGACACGGATTACCGTGACATAACCCCTCCCTCTACGAGTGGCTACCAGACACTCACATAACCACAAAACAAAAACAAAGTCTGGTAGCGAGAGTCCAAGGGAGGGGTGGAGGGCTTGGGAACCCTGGCGATGCCGGCAGCCGCCGGGACGAAACCAACAGGACGGTGGGCCGGACTGCGCCAGGAGAACCGGAGCGATCGCTCCGAGAACCGAGGCAGACGAATTACCCCCCTCCTGGGAATCGCCGACGATCCGATGCCCCCCGGAAGTCATCTCCCGTCCCCTCGCGGAAATGGGGACCCTCACTTCGGTAGCCACCCCGGGGAAATGATCGGGTGTGGTCCGTTCCGGATCCCCCTACGAGCGGGACGGTGGTCCTCAGAGGGACCGTCGACGACGACGACTCAACCGTTGGGGGACCGCCTGGGCCGATCCTCCTCCCACAGGCCCGCAGGAGCGAGCGATCGCTCACGGTGGTCCCCAAGAGACATCGGGGCTGGTGGAGAATGAACCCCGATGTCACTACTCCCCCTCTACGAAACTCCTGGGGGAGCCGCCCTCCGTGAACCCGCTGCGTCCAGTCTGGCCGGATCATTCTGTCATGACACGGTGAACGGAGTGAGGACGCAAGTGCTGGGTTCACCATAAAAGGATAACATTTATTATAAATAACATAGCAAACAAAACACGGGAATCAAAATAACAACAGGTAGGTAAAACACAGGAACAGATGAACAGGGTACAAACGTGGTAGCAAAGACAATGATCCGGCAGGGAGTATGGCAGAGACAAGGGTATAAATACACAAAGACTAATGACACACAGGTGGAATGAATGATGTGATAATTAACAAGTGTCCAGGTGATGACAATATAGAACAGACACAAAACATGACACGGATTACCGTGACAAAGATAGAACAAATGTTACGTCTTTCCCAACTTCTAGAAAAAGGATTGCCGGGAGGATTTAGGACTGACACACATATTGTTTTACAGTTTTTCTCAGTCACTTTGGTACATTTCTCGAATCATCCTCGACATTTGCAAAACAATAAGTGCATTTCGCAAAACAATTTGTACAAATAGCAAAACACAATGGATAACCTGCAAAAGCCACTCTCTTACTCAAAATCCTTAGTTCATCTCTCAAAAGTAAATATCTGTGTCTAGGGATGCACGATATATCGGCCGACATATCGTTATCGGCCGATAACTGCTTATTTTTAATATTATCGGTTATCGGTCTGATAGCAAAATTATGCAGATAAATGAAAGCCGATAAATGATGGATTATTTTGGTTTGTTGAACCACTTCACTTGCTCATTGCTGGCCATGTGGAGTTTTGATTGGTGCTTTCTGTGACATAGCACGAAGATGACACGTGTTGTGGGCTTAAGAAGAGTATGCTAGTCTACCGCAAAGACAAGATGTCCGCGGTCTGCGAGCTTTTCATTGTGAAAATAATATGAATATTTGTCGGCCTATAGATATCGGTTATCGCCCCCCAAATACAAAGAGTTATCGGTTATCGGCATCGGCCAAAATTTCCATATTGGTGCATCCCTATCTGTGTCAATGAACATGTCAGTGCCATCAGAATGACCAGTCTTTGTGTCATTGTGTACGGATAAGACAGTCAAATTGTTTAGTCATGTTGTCAATATAACAGTTTACCCTGGAGGGATGTTCTGATGGAAACTATGGCTAAAATTTTCATGACAGTTATTGTATTCTAAGTTGTAGGTTACACCTTAGTGTAAGTTATGTGGGAGTTTGATTGCAAGAGACTGGACAAAATGTACATTTACGCTTTTACTGTTTGTACTGTAATTCATTGATAGACCATGTCATTGCGGTTACATAAAGAAAAAGAAAGCACTGCATTGCACAAAGAAAAAAGGACAATCTCCTTAGGGAACTGTACATGCAGTGCTTTGGGCTGCTAGTGAAAGTCTAACAGACGTCTTACCATAGCCCAATGATAGACGATGCATATACTTTTAGAGCATGTAAAAGAAATGAAAGCAAACAACTTGAACACCTGTTGACTTTGCTTATATGTTGGAATATCACACATCTTCAAGTTATTTAGGCAAAATGGCATGTAATCGAATTCAAGGTTATCTAGGGTAGAAGTGGGTTACTCATAGCCGGACTATATTGGGTCTATAGTTAGCCATCATTTCAACATCTCAGTTTTTGCTTGCTGGGGACGTTTCTGTCTGTTAGAGAAAGTCAAGATTCACCTGGGAGCAATTTACCAATTCAGGACAGATTAAGAAAAAAACATTAATGAAATGTATAGAAATATGTTTGACCATACCCTGTATTATGACAACTTGTTCAACCATTTTGCATACAAAGACTTATGAACTAATGCCTAAATGTTGTGGGGTGTCAGACTATTCAACAGAGACCCATTATAATACATTTTGATCAACATGACATAAGCAACTGATAATGTAGGAAAAAGCAGAATATTGTACATAATCATTTGCATGGATGTACCAAAACATTTGCAACTTGTTCAAAGAAACTGCTTTTTTGATGTGCACAAGTGACACAATGAATTGAACTGGTAGTTTTGAGAATTTCAATTCTGATCTGAGAATTGTACTAAAGCGACTGCGAAAAACTGTAATAGTTTCTCATAAATTGGCAAGTTATGAGCTACTTTTAATCATAAGATGTTTTGTGGATACAGCCCCCTAACTATTACCACATAATTATTTTGAATGGATCTAATAATTGATCACTGACTAAATCTGATTTAATAAGAATTGTCTGTAAATTGTCTTTGAATTGTCTTTGCTTTCAGTTTCAGGGGTCTCTGCGCTGCTGACATATCCATTCAGTCATTGAGCTTTTAATATTTACATGTGTTTATATTAACATTATACAACATGATGTTAATTAATGTGAAACCCACAGCTGTAATAATTAAACATTTAACGTTAGTCTTTTATCAAAAGTGAAAGAGGCAAGAAGCGCTACACAATTTTACTTCCAGCTTACAATGTTTCAACCGTTCTTATATATTAAAACAATATTAAACGTATAGCAGTAATAGTTTCATATAAATGATTTGAGTATGATTTTAATCTGATTTATATAAATACACATTGTAAGATAACAAGAGTAACGTTAGCGTTTATGACCCAAAACACTTACCTCAATAAAAATGTTTAGATAGCCTTCTCAAAGTCGAAGTTAACACCAACTACACGTAAGCGATTTTAAACAGTACAAATATTTTGATAGTCAAGATTTCTGCTTCGTAGAAATGCGTTTGTCCAAGTGTAAAATGGCGAAAGGTTAAGATGCAGGACAGGTATTGTGATTGACAGTAGTTTCTGTTTAGGTTTCTTCGACTGCATGCGTCGCTGCGCAGAGCCGCAGACCGATCAGCGAATTACATCAAAATACCGCGAGAGCGAGTTGAAAGCATACGGAGCAGTTGGCTCTCGCGATACTTTTCTTCATAGGGCAATCTAGCTGTCTGTGATTTTAACTGTTTGACATTTATTGTTGTTAAAATACATCAGCAAACTTTATGAACAACTATAAACTCAAAGTTTGTCACATATATAATAAGTGAGAGTAAATGGTAAAAAGTTTTTACTAAGAAAGTCTTAAAACATTCACATATCAAAATGTTATTAAATACAGAATTGTCAAACTCTCTGTTTTTCACAAAGTAGGCTACATATTTATTCCTACGTGACTTAAAACCGTCGGATTGTTCTGGTTTAAATGTTTTTGTTTTGTATATAATGAGTAACATGCGTAGCATAACATCAGAAGGTTGTGCAGCCGGAAAAACCTCATTCCACATTTTACAGATCTTGGTACAGACCAGACGGCAGTCATCACATTACATGAATTATAGTTATCCAACACATTTCAGGCTCAGTGTATAAAAAGCTTTAAAAATAAATTTAGCAAACACATACGCATTTAAAATGTAGGTGAAATAATTACAGTTTTTCTCAGTCGCTTTAGTACAATTCTCAGATCAGAATTCAAATTCTCAAAACTACCTGTTCAATTCTCACATCATTGTGTCACTTGTGCACATCAAAAAAGCACTTTCTCATTTCTTTGAACAAGTTGCAAATGCTTTGGTACATCCATGCAAATGATTATGTACAATTTTCTGCTTTTTCCTATATTATCAGTTGCTTATGTCATGTTGATCAAAATGTATTATAATGGGTCTCTGTTGAATAGTCTCACTCCACACAACATTTAGGCATTAGTTTATAGTATAAGTCTTTACATGCAAAATGGTTAAACATGTCAAAATACAGGGTATGGTCAAACATATTTCTATACATTTCCATTAGACGTTTTTTCTAAATCTGTCCTGAATTGGTAAATTGCTCCCAGGTGAATCTCTAACAGACAGAAACATCCCCAGCAGGCAAAAACTGAGATGTTGAAATGATGGCTAACTATAGACCCAATATAGTCCAGCTTTTACCCTAAATAACCTTGAATTTGGTTACATTCCATTTTTGCCAAAATAATGTATGATATTCCAACATGTAAGCAAAGTCAACAGGTGTTCAAGGTGTTTGCTTTCATTTCTTTCACATGTTCTATGGTTAGACATCTATTAGACTTTCACTGGCAGCCCAAATTTAGCCTTGTTTTAGCCAAACATGATTGCTGGGTCAGGAGGTATAGGAAGACTTCAGTGCAATTCCTACAGCACTGCATGTACAGTTTTCCCTAAAGATATTGTTCTATGTTCACATTTCTACTTTTTTATGTGCTATGCAGTGCTGTTTTTTTTCCTTTCTGTATGGCAATGACATGGCCTGTCAACGAATTACAGTACAAACAGTAAAAGCGTAAATGTGAATCTTGTCCAGTCTCTTACAATCAAACTCACACATAACTTACACTAAGGTGTAACTTACAATTTACAATAATTGTCATCAAAACTTTAGCCATAGTTTCCATTAGACAGAGTATATACTTTTATACTGACAACATGACTAAGCAATTTGACTGTTTTATCCGTACACAATGACACAAGGACTTGTCATTCTGATGGCACTGACATGTTCATTAACACAGATATTTACTTTTGAGAGACGAACTAAGGATTTTGAGTAAGAGACTGGCTTTTGCAGGTGTTTTGCTATTTGTACGAATTGTTTTGAGAAATGCACTTACTGTTTTGCAAATGTCGAGTATGATTTGAGAAATGTACCAAAGCGACTGAGAAAAACTGTAAAGTAACAAAAATATATGTTGATTTGCTCTTCTTAGTTGCATTTGCATCCGGCAAGACAATACTTAAGTTACAGATATTTGAAAATTAAATCACATATATTCCTTCCTTACAGAAACATGCAAAATAATCATATTTACAGTATGTTTAATCAAATTTAAAACATAACATGTGAAATGTAATAAAAAAAAACAGCCTTAAAGGTGTAGCGGAGGATTTTCTCGAATTTTAGAAAAGAACCGCCTTCTCCACTTTAAAAAAAAAATGCAATTGCGCAGCACTCCTGATTGACAGAGGACCAATAGTCTTGATGATCCACCTGGAAAAAGAAAATCCTCCGCAATACCTTTAAATCGTAATTTACATGTGTTGTGTAAAAGTAAACAAAATAGTTTTAAGAATACCTGATGTCTGGAGAATCATCTCCATCTCCATGAATGTTTGTGAATCATCCATGAATCATTCAGTCACATCGATCTGATCTCCATTGATGAATCTGATCATTGATCACCACCACAGACAGACTGAATGAATCAAATAGCTGATTAAGGGATGCATAGCGATCAATCGCAATTAATCTATAGCAGAATAAAAGTTTTTGTTTACATCATAACTGTGTATAATAACTTTGAATAGACAAATGCACACACATGCATGTATATATTTAATACATTTTTCATACATTTGTATATTTATGTATAATTTATATTATATATAAATATAAATACTTAATATATAAATATATATTTTTTCTTAAAATGATACATGCATGTGTGCATATTTATATATTAATAATTACTATATATACACATATATGATGTAAACAAAAACTTTTATTCTGCTATAGATTAATTGCGATTAATCGGTATGCATCCCTATATAGCAGTAATGTTATGGTTATATATACATACAATATACACATTGTACTTGTTGTTTAAATGAGGCAAAACCCACAGCTGGAATCATCACCTTTACATTTAGCAGACACTTTTTATCTGACTTTATCTATCTTTTAAACTGAGGAAAACTATGAGTGAGTTGTCTCAGAGACAGAGAGGCAATGAGAATTGCTACACAATTACTTCACTTTAAAGTTTCAACCGTTTTTATATAACACAATTTTATTAAACTAAAAACAGTAATATTTTAATACATGTAATATTAAATTATTTTAATATAAATAGACGTCGAGTACAATAACAACTGAAAACTAATTTTGTGACGCAATCTAGCCTACTTACCTCAGTAAAAATGTTTCTGGATATTCGACTCAAACATCAAGTACACGTAATTGTAATTAATAAAAAAAAGAAATCTGAACAAGCTAAAAAGTAGTTCTGATAATTTAATTTTAATGGTAGTTTCCGATCATTCTTTCATCTACTTTAAAGTGAATTGGTCAAGCCTTTGTAAAACAAAAGGTGACGAAGATTACATCTTTTTGACAATGGACCGCAAATATCAATTAAATGTTACACCTTCAGAAATAGGTGAAAATATAACAAATATAAAGCATGTAGGCTATTCAAGCATGTTTTACATAGAGCTCGAATGTCTGGATCAAATTTCACCAGTGGTCAATAGGGGGCGCTGTCCCCTAAAGTGAGCCAGAGAAGAAAGCCACTTTAACGGCGCATTCACACGGGGGTCAGCGTTAACGCTTCTCATTCACTTTTAATGGGTGACTTCATGCGTTGCCGAACTGAATTGTGGATCCGTCGGCGCCGCGTCAGTGCCGTTGCTCGCGGCAGAAGTTGAACATTTCTTAACTTTTCAAGCGGCAATGCGTGCGTCAGCCAATCAGATCGTCTTATGCAAATTACATAGACAGAGCCAGCCAAATACGTTTATGGAAGAATGGAGCATGTGTAGCGGCCACTGTGATTGGCTGTTGGGCACGCTTCAGACAAGCCTTCCGTTAAGCGTTAACGCTTACGCCCCGTGTGAATGCGCCGTAACATGTTATAGTTTTTCTCAGTCGCTTTGGTGCATTTCTCACATCACTTTTTACATTTGCAGAACAGTTAGTTCAAACTCCACAACATTTAGTCATTTGTGCACATCATAGTAGCAGTTTCTCATTCCTTCGAACAAATTGCAAATGCTTTATTTGGACATTCATCAATTGCTTTCATACAATTCTCTGCAGTTTTATAACATTAAAAGTGAAACACATTTCAACATGGCAGCGGGGATTCCCATGAAGGGAAGTCCTTAGGGCAATTCACCAAAACTGACAAAGGGGACGCAGCCTAAAAAACCTTGGTAATGTCCATCGTGGCCTGGGCAGAGGGGCTTCGGAGTTTACGGCCAACCATATCTGCCATGACGGCTTCTTGGTCAGTGTAGTGGGTCTAGTGATCTCTGGGGCAACCACTTTTTCAGCCACTTTTCTGGGGACTCTGATTCAGCCATCCTGGTCAAGACAGAAAACTCAGGACACTCAGGTTCAGTCATTTTGGTTGAGACAGGAACCTCAAGGGACTGAGGTTTGGATGTTTTGGCTGTTACGGGAAGCTTAGAAGGCTCAGGTTCAGCCACCTTAGAGGTCACAAAAAATCAGCACATCGTAAACACAGCGTGAAATTTTGAGGTGCATTTGAGTTGGCTTTACATGGACACGATAAGAGCAAGAGCTCAGATAATCCCGGGATATCCTGATTTTGTTGCTTCCGTTGATAAAGTTTTAACAGAGCACCTCTTGAATGCCACTGTGTTTAAGGGAACTTCAAAAAACCATGGAGAACGAGACTGTATGTTTTCTGTTGCAAGGGAACATCAGAGCAGGACGTTTCTCTCAATCCAGGTCGACGAAACCACCGATATTGCCACACAGTGCCAATACAATTACCCATTGAAGGTAAACAAAACAATGAGGTTTAATAAGTTGCAAATATTTGTCGTTTTAATCGCCGCCTTTTTCCAGAAAAGTATTTGTATTATTCTAGTTGCACTGTAATTTATAGATATGGGAAATACATTTTTTTTTACAATATCAAAGTGACAATAATAAATGTACAAGCACAATGTAGCCAAGCTTCTGTAGATCAGGGCTTTTCAACAACAAGAGAGACGTACAAAATGTGCTGAGCAGTGGGCCTCCAGGAATAACATTAAACGTTTAATACGTTAAAATAGATAAGGCCATTCCACACACACCAAATATGCTTTCTCTCATTCCCTATCAATTACATGTTAATGCAAACTGAATACTGGAAAAACAGCATTTTCATCTATCCCTGCTCACTATCTCTATACTTTACCTTAATATACTAAATATAAAGCATAAAATTCCTCTGATATCTTTATTTTTTGCATTTTTGTGTGTGTCCACATCCCATCTTTGCTTTAAATATTTTGTTCATTGATGAATTCATAAAAAAAAACATTTTCAAGAGGAAGTGACATCATCTGGATCTTTTGAAGGCCATGTGAAGATCAAAAGTGACTTTTCTCATTTTCTTTTCTGTATATTTTATGATATTGATGCTATGACTGTGAATGTCAATCTTAACAGTCAGTCATGTTACTTACATTATTTCTTTGATGTTATCGGATTCTTTTAAAATAAATAGATTTGGTAAATCACTAGAATTTGCTGAGTGTCTTTATGCTATTAGCACATATTTAATGCAGTTTTATTTCATGTATTTCAATTCTGACGAGTTACAACATACAAATGGTACCGATTGGTTGGAGTGACCCAGTAACTTGCCTTCAACTGGAAATATATTCAGTCATATCTGGCGACATCTTTTCAATATCATTAGGATTAAAAACATTAGTGATAAGTATTACAACATGGTATTACTCTGAATCCGATTGATAAAAACAGCTGAGGGTTCATGAAACTTTACATGTTTACTCTTGTTTACTCTGTTTACATGATTATCTTGTCCTAGTTTATGAACTTCTGAGAAATTAAGGATTCAAACACTGAAACTAGTCTCCCTCTATAGCTTAAAACTGTCATTTTGAATGTTATGTAATGTTAGTAAGCTGAAGACAGAGCTTAGTCTCATCTTCTTCAGCTGTTTATGGGGAACAATCCTGAAGAAATCTTTTCTGAGACTGTCACTTTCCTAAAGATGTTCATCATCACACCCATGACCACAGCAGAAGACGAGTGGTGCTTCTCTTATGTTTACAAAAGATTGTGTTGTAAGAAGGCATTTGTGTAAAAAAATACAGTACTAATCTATTGGTCTTAACACTATTTATTATACACAAAAAGAACTATTTACAAAATACAGTTTTGTACATAACACACAATTTTTTGCACACAATCATATTTTCTTTTGCACTTAACAATATTTTTTCAAATGCACAAAGTAATTTTAAATGTAAATTCAGATCCTCCATTTTGGGTTCAGTCTGGAGAATTCAGTGCTGTTCTTTTCCAGGAGATCGAGGTGTTTGCCTGAGTGCTGTAAAAAAAAACATAAAACACTGTTACTGTCACTGTTATACCAGTGAAGAGTTATATTACCATCATATTTACATCTGAAACTTTCATGACAAACTAAAATATAATGTTGATAGTGAGATGTGCAAGTGTTTTAAGAACTAGAGGTACATACTTCAGTACTGAAAGTCCTCTTCATTGACATGGGTGGACGAGGTTGTAAAGGTCTGGAGGGCGGGAACCTTCCCAGAAGTGGAAGAGACACTGCAAACCAATCAGATTCAAGACATAAAAACTTGCACACAATCCATTGAGGTAACGTGATATCTAACAAATTGGAGTTTATAAAACTCACTTTTAGGGGCTTCTTTAAGTGAAGATCCAGCAGGAGGCACACGGGTAAGAAAAGGTTCATGTTGAATAATTTCCCCTCTGATGATCCTCGTGTTTGATGTCAACTGCAAAAACATAAAAGTTAACAAGTTTACAATTTCCCTTAAAGCTGCAAAGTAATGTTGGTTAGAAAATTAACAAAAATCAGACTGTAAAAGGACAATTTAAATAACTAGGTCAATTTCTTAATTTCACAGTGAAAGAAGAAAATTTAATTGACTTAATTAACTTTAACGGTGCCTGTGAAACATACAAAGATTGATGCACAACTAAATAAACTGAATCAGACAGAAAGTTGAATAACATTAATAAAACCTTTTATACCTTTTGCTCAGGCATTCTTATAATGTTGGACGGTGAGAAGCAATCAAAGAGTGGAAGAGACACTGAAAACCATGAAAACCAATCAGATACAAGACATGAAAACTTTCACACAATGCAGGTAATCTGATATCTATAAATTGAAGTTTATAAAACTCACTTTTAGAGGCACCTGTAAGTGAAGATCCAGTCGGAGGCACATGGGAACTAAATGATTCATATTGAATCTTTTCCCCTCTGATGACCCTCACGTGTGATATAAACTGTAAAAAACACAATAACTGTTTACATACAAAGATTGATCCACATGCACAACTCAATGGATTGAATCAGACAGAAAGTTGAATAACATTAATGAAACATTTTATACCTTTTGCTCAGGCTTTCTTATATTGTTGGACGGTGGGAGGCAATCCAGAAGTGGAAGAGACACTGAAAACCAATCAGATTTAAAACAATGTAATGAATTGTGCATTAGCAGCATGTGCACCAAAATCTAAAGAGGCCATGAAAACTTACAAGATGCATTGAGTTACTATGATATCTAACAAAGTGTGGCTACAGCTAAGAGATGCAAGAGATGAAATACTGTTGTGTCTCGTATGAGAAGCTCACTCACCTTTGGAGGCATCCAGACCGGTTGCTGAAGGCCCGGCAGGAGGCGCACGCATGCGCATACGGTCAAATTGAGCCTTTGGGACACTGCGCCCTCTGTTGGCCGTCGTAAGAGATGGCAACTGCAAAAACACAATAGATTTCACTTAAAAATAATTTTATTAACAATGTCAACCTCCTAATTTCAAAGTAGAGTGTGCTACTTTACCTTGAAAAAAGTTTTAAACCATATTTAAACAACTTTTACCGTCACTGAATACCTAAACATCCATATTTAAATTAAACTACATTAATTAACTCAAAGATAAGCAGCTAGTCAAATTAAAATACCCACACCTACCTTTTGGTCAGGCTTCACATTTAGGACAGGAGGACCCATCAGTTTGCCATCTTTCTCAGCTAAAACACAAAAAGTCATTTTTAAATGTAATGTTTGATTACAAAGCAACTCATGCACACATAAAATTAATAAACTTTTTACCTGGATATCTGGGAATGGGGAAAATCCTCACCCCCTGACAAATGAGCGGCGGACCATCTGAAAATGGTCTAGCAGACTTCCGAAAATAATTCATTTTTGAGCCAAAAATTAGCCAAAAAGTCAGAAATTACCAATCAAAACCACAAATTACTTGCGAGTCGCGACACTGCCGATAAGTTTGAATGATGCAATTAGGTAATGATGCTAAATACTAACAAATACGTAACCATGGTAACAGCTGCTTTATTTTTTTCTCAAATAAACATTAAAAATATTAACCTGAATAAATAATTAAAAATTAGTAATATTATAATAAGTATTTTTTATTAAAAGTAAACATATTCAATAAAATAAATAATGTTATTATT
Organism: Misgurnus anguillicaudatus; assembly: GCF_027580225.2. Taxonomy (NCBI): domain Eukaryota; kingdom Metazoa; phylum Chordata; class Actinopteri; order Cypriniformes; family Cobitidae; genus Misgurnus; species Misgurnus anguillicaudatus. The sequence goes on from NC_073350.2 coordinate 10,260,230, forward strand.
TAATTAATAAAAAAAATTCTACAGAGGCTCAAAAAGTATTTCTGATAGTTTAATTTTTTATGGTAATTTCCGATCATTCTTTATCTTCTTATCAGATCATCTACTTTAAAGTGAATTGGTCAAGCCTTTGTAACACCTGAAGGAGAATAAAATTTTAAAGAAAAATATGTATGTATGCATATATATACCTATTGCATATAGCCTACAAAGTTTTCTGATACACAGAATTTATTTTTTTCTGTTGCACATTAAATTTCACCAGTGGTCAATAGGGGGCGCTCCTCCCTAAAGTTAGTCAGAGAAGAAAGCCACTTTAACATGTTAAGTTTAAGTTAAATATATAGCGCAAATTGATACAAAATGAAATAATTTAGTCGTACTATTACACTGGAAGTCAAATTATTATTTATTAAAAAAACTAAATCAAAACTGTATTTCGTTCATATGTGTGTGTGACACACTCGTTTGTTTGTATGTATGTATGTAGGCAGTAAACTTTTTAAAATCATGCAACTTTTTAAAAGCCAGCAGCGGCAGTCTGAGGATGGCAATGGCAATAGGCTTGTTCGACTTTATGCAGCGCTGCAAAAACGGACAGGCGGATGACGTCAACGTATCACGAGAGCGAGTCGAGAAATCACACGGGGAATCTAATTTCCAATCGCTCTCGCGCTACTTCGACGTCATTCGGCTGTCTGTTCTCGCAGAGTCCCATGAAGTTGCAACGAATGGCACGGGACGTCATTCTTTGACGGAAGCTAATCAACTCGGCTCGACTGCTTTGGTCTAACGTATTCATTGACCACTTCCTGTTCGAAGTCCTGTCCATTAATGCGAGTCAACTGTGTAAAGAGTGCATTTTAACTAGTTTTAAAAACGCAAACGGGTTATATATGCTCTGCAGATTTTTACATTCAGCAAACCTACTAATGGACTAGCTAATGCTAAAGCTAATAAAAAGAAAGTCATGCAGAACTCAGTCGAGTCTCTCGTAAATATGCTGGAATCCTACAGGGGGAGAGATAAAGTGGTGAGAGTTTTATTTAAACTATGCATATAAATCTGAGAAACCTGAGATCTTTCCTATGTCCATACACTTTGAAGTGCATAATATAAAGGTTTTGTTATCATAAATAAGCCTTACAGTGACTATTGATTATCATGTATTTCTTCTGGATTTAGATCAGGACTCTCTGCTATGGATCTCAACTAGTTGGTGGAGTTCTAGCAAGCAAGAACACTCAGTCGTCATTGGGCAAAAGTCTCCTGCTGTTCTCTGCTCAGTTGAGTCAATGCAGAACCACACTGAGACTCTTTGATGATCTGTCCATGCTGGCGTACTCCACAAGCTATGGGCTAGGGGCCACGGTGAGGTCATCAAACACCTGCTAAATGTAATGTTGTACTTTTGAAGAAGTTTCTGGTGTAATGGCCATAATTTTGTGTTTCTTAGGAGGAGGACTCTTTGGTGCGGTGGATGAGTGTATTGACTAATGTGGCCGATCAGCTGTATTACCCTTGTGAGCATGTAGCCTGGGCAGCAGATGCAGAGCTCATCAAAACCAAATCTGACAAGTGGTGGGTGCTGAGCACAGTCCTATGGGGGTCGTCCCTGCTCCTGAACATCCTCAGGTAAACTTGCACTAGATTGAATTTTAATATGTTCAGTGGGCTCTAAATGTGTAACATTACACTGAAAATCAGTGTTTTAAACAAAAAAGCTAAAAATAATTGAAGCATTATAGATTTTTAAAAATCTGTTCTTAATATGTTTTCTCTCTGTTGATTTTAGATCCATTAGACTCATATTGATTCTAAAGAGGAAAGTTCAGAAGTGCCAAAGGTCAGGCTCAGCTGACAGCAGGTGCATCTTCATTTTTAAGCACATGAAGTTCAGGTCTGAATTGTGCATGTTGTGCAAATGCTTATTGGTGTTTCATCTTGCCTGAATGACAGGGAGGAGGTGTTTGCACGTAAAGCTAAATTCCGGCAGCAGATCAGAGGGGAAGTGTTCGGTATCCTGAGCAGCCTGGCAGACCTGAGTAATGCCATTCACTGGATGCCACCTGGATTTCTATGGGCTGGTCGGTTTCCTCCGTGGATGGTGGGACTGATGGGTACAGCCTCCTCTCTGATTGGCCTTTTGCAGATGAGCTCTAGTGAGCAAGAGCATGTTCCTGACTGATGCATTGTGGGATGGTTTTACACATACAAATCATTGTTAATGTTAATTGCGGATGTGTAATAACTTGCCTTTAAATGACTGACTGCTGCTTGCTGCGGTGAATGAGCTCCACCTGGGATAAACAGAATAATAGTAGTTGTTTAATATATGTGCAAATACTAAAGAGTTACTGTCAACTCTGTATTATTTTTAAATCATTATTATTAAATTGTAAACATAACAAAGTAAAATTTTATATTTAATTGTATATAGATTAATACATGTATATATCATGCAGATGCCAATATGTAAATATGAGTTAACATTTAATTTCAAAATAAATTATTTTTCCACAATTGTTCTGTCAATATTGACATTTGGGGCACTACACGTTTGACAATATTATCATTGAGCAAGCACAGCAATGTGAATCGAGATGCGATCGATTAATAATGTCTTGGTTGCGCATGCGCAGTGCGGATGTTCCGAAGTACGACGAAGTTCCTCTGTGCGGCACAATAACAGTGACAACAGGGTGAAGTTTTCTGCTCTCAACAAAATGAATTACTTTAGTTAGCAGACGTGTTTTTTTGAAACACGACGACTTTTTGACCTCCAGTCATTTAGATAAGCTGACAGGATTTGTGAGATGTTGACAAATGACTATTGCTGACGTGTGACGGTAAGCAGCAATAATGACATTCACATTAAACTTTAGCTGTCGGTCATAGTACTTTTGCACATGTGTGTATCGATAAAACATCTGTTCACTTTGCAAAATCAGATTTTTGCTTTTCACTCGCTCGTAATTTGCATACTTAAGTTAACACTGACGTGCACTTCAAAGCATCCACTAATGATAAGCCAGAGACAGATGATATTGTGTGTATACTTTTTTATACTTGTGGGTGCCATATTATATCTGAAATTGTTCAACATAGCTAATGAAACATGTAAAATTGACTTGTGAGGGGATCTGAATAGTTTTTTTCCTTTTAAAAGTCTTAAAAGTGAGTCAAATGTTTTGCTTTCAAATTACAATGCCAGCATGTCTGCGTACGTTTTGTGTGGTAGGTACATATTATTTAATATTATTCGTTTTTTAAATATCATAAAAAAATTGTGTATTTGCCAGGTCCTATATTTTGTGTGTGTGTGTGTGTGTGTGTGTGTGTGTGTGTGTGTGCGTGTGTGTTTGTCTGTGTGCTGTCTGTGTGTTTGTGTCTCTCTCTCAATTTCTGTGTTTGTCTCTCTGTTTGTTTATGTCAACATGTGCGTGCGTGTGTGTGTGTCTCTGTGTGTGTGTCTGTCTGTCTGTCTGTCTGTCTGTCTGTCTGTCTGTCTGTCTGTCTGTCTGTCTGTCTGTCTGTGTGTGTGTGTGTCTCTGTGCTGTGCTGTCTGTGTGTTTGTTTCTCACTCGATTTCTGTGTGTGTCTCTCTGTGTTTCTCTGTGTGATTTTGTTTCTATGTCTGTGCAAGTCTGTGTGTGTGTGTCTCTGTGTGTGCCTTTGTGTGTGTGTGTGTGTGTGTGCGTTTATCTGTGACTGTGTGTGTGTCTGTGTGTCTCTCAATTTCTGCGTGTGTCTCTCTGTGTGTTTATAACTCTGTGTCTGTGCAAGTCTCTGTGTATGTGTCTCTGTGTGCTGCTGTGTGCGTTTATCTGTGACTGTGTCTGTGTCTCTGTGTGTCTCTCTCAATTTCTGCGTGTGTATCTCTGTGTGTTTATAACTCTCTGTCTGTGCAAGTCTCTGTGTGTGTGTCTCTGTGTTTGTGTGTGGTTATAATTTGTATATATAACACTTTATAGATTCCAATAGCTATGTCAAAACATGTCTGCAGGTGTACAGTATCCTAAAATTTTAATAATAAAGATGCTTCATGATACCATAGAAGAAACATTTTTGGCTGAATGGTTCCACCAAGAACCTTTAACATCCAAAAATCATTTTGTAGTGAAAAAAGGATCTAAACTATAAAAAGGTATTAAGGAAAACTTTGACTGAATGGTCCCAACAATGATTCTTCTATGTAAACTTTTATTTTAAGAGTGTATGTTTTAAATTGTTTTATAGTCATTCAATGTTTAATTGATATTCATAATCTGTTTTTGTTGTTTTACATTTAGCAAGACTTTTCTGGAAAGGATGGATGATTTTTAAGATATTCTAATGCTCTTACTCGAGGAAGTCTAAAAGTTCTTGGACACGGCTTACTTCAATCAAACAGATGCAAATGGCGGAGCAGGATGTTCCTTCTGATGGAGGTTTGGGGTTTGAACAGAGTTCCCCACCTGCGCCTCATGATCCCTCAAACTCTCAATCTGAAGCACAGGGTCCTAAAAGCTTGGGTATTTCACACTCATCTCTGGATTCCTCCATTAACCCTCCTGAATCCAAAACCTTACCTTGTGAACATCTACAGAGCCCCGAGTTGGAGGATCTGGATTCCTATAATCTGATCGAGCCTCCACCGCTGGACTGGAGGTCCGACTCTTCCAGCGATGCCGGTTCGGTCGGAGAACTTGAAAGCTGTTCGGTGGGAGAGTTTGAGGTGCCTGGATCTCTCAGCACGGACACAATCTCTGCCGTTGCTCAAACCTCCACAGAAGCCTTCAGCAAAACAGAAGAGCTTTCAGCTCAAAAAGCAGTGCCTGAAATTAGGGATTTTCAAAAACAGGAAGAGGCGGAGGAAGAAAAAGAAGTGATGAATAAAGAAACCGAGAAAGATAAAGTTAGCAAACGGGATCTTGACCACTCCCACATTCAAAGTCTGCTGAATCAGCTCCATCTTTTTCACCCATCGACGCCAATAAGTAGTCCCGCCCACTGCGCTCCTGACGATTCAGACAATCGCGACCCTTCGCATCACACTCATACTCCACCTGAAGCTGCCGCCCCCTTCTGTCATGCCCAATCGGCAACTGCAGATCCAGACAGAAGCGTCCCTTCAGCCCTGCTCTTTTCTCAGGAGTACCAGAGAGATCTTCTGCAACTGTTGGACGACCCAGAACCTGAAGAACCAAGTACCATTCTTCAGTTAGTTCACACGCCCCTGCTGACCCCCACCGCAGAACCTCAGCCGGGACTCAGACGGCAAAGCAGTGATGCAGATGAGATGATCTCCATATCTCACAGTGAAGACATCTGGCACAGACATCTGCAGGATGAGCTGTTGCTTTCAGGAATCACAGAGGAGGATCGGTGGGCAGCATCTGAACGTCTGACTCCAGATCAGTCTGTAGGGGAGAACAATGATTTGGTAACAATCTTTTATGGTTGTGTTAGAATCATCAGGCTTTTGCGATGTCACTGAGGTTGTTGTGTGTTTGTTTTTAGCAGGAAGACGACGCACAGTCTGCATATAAAAATGGTATGGAGCTCAATGCTGAATCGTAAAGCTTTTATTTTGTAGATCTTGTGAAGCAGATGATTAATAAATCTGTACTTCGCTTTAAGTGCCCGGCCCATGTGACCCTGAAGATCTTCTGGATGGAGTGATCTTTACAGCTAAATATCTCGGCTCTACGCAGCTGCAGTCAGAGAAGAATCCATCCACCAATGCTCGTATGAGCCAAGCACAGGAAGCCGTGGATCGCATCAAGGTTGAACCCTTCGTTTTAACAGTCAGCATTACATAATATGCGTAATGCACCTGCCAATCAGAATCTTTTTGTTTGGTATTCACACATGTTTTTATTGAATATTCAGGCACCTGAAGGGGAGTCACAGCCTATGACGGAGGTCGATCTCTTTATCTCCACACAGAGAATCAAAGTACTGAGTGCAGACACACAGGTACAGTAGCACCACACACTGGATGCGCTGTATTTTCTGATGTTTGGCTAATTTCTCCAGTTTTTCCTCATGTTTTTAGGAGGCTATGATGGACCATGCTCTGCAGATGATTTCATACATTGCGGACATCGGGAACATTGTGGTTTTGATGGCACGCAGGAAGCCGGCCGGTCGCAAAACGGAGGATTCAACAGAGGGATCCACGGCACCACCGAAAAAGTGCTGGATGATCTGTCACGTGTTTTCTTCTGATGATGTAAGTGAATTGAGTATTGCTGACATTTTGTACTTTTAATTTGTTTTATTACCTACACACGTTGATTTGAAATGTGTAAGTCCTGTCAATGCAGATCTTTGTGTGGTTGCTTTAAGAATAATATGAGACAAACTGTTGTTATTTGGTCTAAAAATATTTATAATTTCAATATTTTTGCCAAATAATATTTTAATGATGCTACCTATTTTATGCATGTTTGTGTCAGGCTCATATCATCGCACAGGCTATTGGTCAGGCATTTGGTGTTGCATATCAGCAGTTTCTGTATACCAATGGAATTAAATCCAGTGACTTGCGGCCGGGCGAGTACAGCGATTACCTCGGCACTCAGGAGCTCTATAACGGAGACCTGGTTCATTTCTCTCGCTCTGAAAACATCCGAGAGGTATGATTTTATTTCCCCTTTACATGCACATAGTTGCTGCTTTTACACGCCTTACAATAATCAGTTTGCAGTGTTATCGTTTACAAACACTAATGAAACACTATAGATTACAGTATAAGACAACTAAATTGCAAAGCAAATTACTTGAGTTTTTTGTATGAATTTCTTTGTAGTTTCAGTTGAAATTGAGAGCCCATGAACTGTTATTTTACAAAATTACTCTAACTAAATCATTCTTTTTGCAAAATGGTGATGAAATATGAAAATTTAGAGCTTTCCAATGATATATTTATAGTTTGTCAAGATTATTTTAGTTTTAGAATAGGCTATTATCCGTTTAACCTGAAAAGGATCACTGTGCCGTACACAGCACACTCCCTCCCTTGCATGTGAGGCTGCATAAACGTCATTGTAACTTTGAAGCATTAAATCTTCAAAATATATACGGTCATGCGGCACATCGTTTGAAAGCTTAGACTTTCGGGATTCCATTAAGCGCACACAAAGCATAATATGATTTTTAGCAGTCATAAAACTGTAATCTAGTTGTTAGTTACCTGAACCGGGCAGCGCCAATTTAGGATATTTACTTACCTTCAAAATCTTCCCTTTATCCGCTTCGGTGAAATTGTCCAAAACAAATTGTTCATAAATCCCCAAAAGTCCAAGGAAATGGAATATCCAAGCCTTTTAATCCAAAACGATTTTTTCATCTCACAATCTTGATGTTTCTGACCGAATTACAATATAAATACTGTATACAATTAGTTCACTAATGGACATTCGTTTGAATCTCACTTTTCATTCATGATTTATAAGGAATATATTCGGATGTCACGTTTATTGTGCAACGTCTGAGGAACAAATACGCCCCCTTGTGGAATTTCAGCCGTTCCATAAGAGGCAACTAGTTACGTAAACAATTTGGGCCCACCTGTGGGCCTGCAACAGTTAGGGGTTAAATGCAAAAACAGCTCTTTTGCCTAGCTTACATTCATTTTTCTTCTTATTTCTTATTATTATTTTCAGGTGTGCATATCAAAGAAGCCAGGTGAGATATTAGGTGTTGCTATCGTGGAGTCTGGCTGGGGATCCATCTTGCCTACAGTGGTGGTTGCTAACCTGCTTCACGGCGGCCCCGCTGAACGCTCCGGCGAGCTGAGCATCGGGGATCGCATTATGTCGGTGAACGGCACCAGTCTGGTGGGACTCCCCATCGCTACCTGCCAAAATATCATACGAGTAAGATAAACAAAAGCTTTTCAATAGCAATCACAATTGACCTATGACCAAGCCACGCCCCCAAATGCGATGAGCCAATCACAGTGTGCATAGTGTGCATAGCTAACTCAATACACTCAGACATGATCTGCTTCCACGTCTATTGAAATTGCAGTTAGTCAATTTTTTATATGTTTTATCTTATCATTTTAAGTTTAGAATGGTCAAACGGTGTGCATGGGGTACATGCAACTCTGGGACACTAGGTATCCAGAAATGCTGGGCGACGTTGTGTATGTTTTGCCCTTTCCCAAGCCACATCTCAACTGAGATAACATTAAGTGTCTTCTCTGGATTGAGTTATGCGGTAGACCACAACACCAACTAAACGTGGATAAATTAAACAAGGATGTTTACATCTGTTCTAAGCTAGGTCAACAACGTATTTGAACGTTATCTTTAACATCTCTAACGTAACGTTAGCCTAACATTAGAAATCGTTAACGTTAGCTTCTAGCTGCGTTGTACATCATGCCACTTAGCTTCATTAACGTATCTATAAATAACCGAAATAACAAATCTATTTGTAATAACAATGTTGTGCTAGCTAAATGATTCATGTAAATACTGTAGCACCAAACTAACAGAGAGGTACTCTTGGTAAAGATGGTAAAAAGGCTTGATCTGGAAACGTATGCAACTTAGACCTGTACATATTTAATTTGATCATGATGGCAACGAGATTCAGTTTATGGCGTTTACACTGTGACCTGTAAATTTTTGCCTGGAGCTAAAGCTTTTCATCGACCTTCTCAACAATAAAACTCTCCAATAGTTAAGGTCCTTTTGGTGACTTTGAGATAATATTTAGTCTTTCTGTCTCCAAAAATCATCAATTGCCTCCTCTGAAATGTCTTCTACTGTGACAGCTGCCATAGCGCCTATCACCGAATGTTAATTGTTAGTCCGAGTGAGTGGAGGGGGCGTGACTTAGCCATAGGTCATTTCCCTTATCACTTTGCATCTCAAGACTGGGATGTTTTCTCTCAAGGAGCTGAAGACTTTGGCGATCGTAAAGCTCAGCATTGTCCACTGTCCACCTGTAACCATGGCGATCATCAAGCGTCCAGACCCCAAGTATCAGCTGGGCTTCAGCGTGGAGGATGGGATTGTAAGCGACTGTTTACAAACATTATTAGTTGGTCGTTGAAATCATATAAAGTGTATAACATTCTGTGTATTTAGATTTGCAGTTTAATGCGGGGAGGAATCGCCGAGCGGGGGGGCATTCGAGTTGGTCATCGCATTATTGAGATCAACGGGCAAAGTGTCGTAGCCACACCTCATGAGAAAATCATCCACATACTGTCCAGTGCCGTAGGGGAGGTACAAACTTTACACCCTGTTCACACAGATATGAACACATTTTAAAAAGCAAAATACATGAATAGATGTCTTTTGCATTTTACATTCATGCAACAATAAGCGTTTTGTCTTTCTAACAGATTCATCTGAAGACTATGCCAACATCAACATACCGTCTCCTGACTGGACTAGATCAGCCCGTGTTCCTTTAAATTAAGAGGCTGCTCCTCTCACGTTCTCAGCACCACATGCAACTTTTAATAAAATATATATTTCAATATTTAAAAAATTAAATGGATCTGGACATGCAGATTATGGACCTCCATTTTAGAGACTGAAATAATGATTTAACTGCTGGTTTGTAACATTTGTCTTTGTTAATGCTGCCAGATCAAGGTGCCTGAAGATAAGCCTTGTGTTTGAATGACTATGCATTAGAGTCCACACCTATACTGAACATCAGACATGCAAATTAAACTGCCTGCACCTACGCAATAAAGCAGCAGTGAGTGACTCCATGTTCAGTGTTTTTAAAGCGTTTACATGCTCTTTACAGAGCTTAAGATTTAGTGCCTGTAAAAATAGACCTTGTTTACTGCACAGGGTTTGTTTTTTTAGCTATATAGAGAGGTATATTTTATTAACTGCTGTATTTGATGTTTATTAAAGACACAAAAACATTTTTGTCCCATGCTTCAATTCAATTTTATTTATATAGTGCTTTTCACAATTGTTAATTCTGTTTCAAATCAGCTTTACATTAATAGATGTAGGTAAAGCATAGAAAAGCGAGCGTAGTAAAAATGTAACGTATACAGTAAAGTAGTAAGTTAAGCCAAAGGTGGCTGAAAAAACCCCTAGGAGAAAAACCCTTCTGGCTAGTCCAGGGGGAAAACTCCTAGGAGGGGAAAAACCATTGAGAGAGATACATATTTATATATATATAGAAATAATATCTACCTACTTGTAGTTTTTAAAACTTCATTTATTTTGAATATACAGTACTGTGCAAAAGTCTTAGGCCACCATGCCAGAATTAGATTTGTTGTTTTTGCAATGTTATCGTGATCATATATAATTGTTTCTCAGTCTCTTTAAAAGAATACATCCAGAAAATACAGGAAATGTGTATGTATTATTAAAAACTGTATGAAAATGTAAAGGGATGTGTCAAGTTTTTAGGGTAAACTCCCGCTTGAGCAACAGCAAGAAACTGCAGGATCTCTTAAACTTAAATAACATTAAAGGTGCAGTGTGTAAATTTTAGCGGCATCTAGTGCTGAGGTTGCAAATTGCAACCAATGGCTCAGTCCACTGCTCACCCCTGGCTTTTGAAACGCATAGAGAAGCTACAGTAGCTGCCACCAGACAAACATGTCATCTTTGGAGACAACTTAGTAAAAACGTTTGTCCATTAAGGGCTTCTGTAGAAACATGGCGGCACAAAATGGCGACTTCCATGTAAGGGGACCCTCGGTATGTAAATAAAAACGTTCATTCTAAAGTAATAAAAACATAACAGTTCATTATGAAATGTCTTTATACACCTCTAATAATATAGTTTTGTATTTTATTTTGCATTTCTGTCAAGAGATCCTTCTAAAAACTACGTACTGCACCTTTAAATCCTAATTTTGAAGAAATGAAATGAGTCTTTTTACTTCATTCTGCTCAAAAACGCTCAGGATGTGTTTAGTGCCAAGAGAGCTCACACTAAACACAGATGATGCTTAAATAAGACAAATAAGACAATTTTAATTTTATTGTACTTATTTCCTGTATTTTCTGTTTGTATCTTTAAAAAATAGATCATAAAAAATAAGGATGGTAGTGGCCTAAGACTTTTACACAGTACTGTTCATTGTATGAACTTTACAATCTTTCTATACCGAATAAGAAATAAAGATACATATTTTAGTTTTGACTGAAATGGAAAAAGATATTAGAAAGGATTTTGCATTACTGTTAAAAGTCTCACTTAAAATAGTAAAAAAGTATTATAAAATAAAAGCATTTTTTGGTATTTGTTAACACTACAGTAATGAGATTAATGATGCGACTATGCCTTATTGTTATAAAAATACTTTTTTAGGTGCGTGACCCTTGCACACTGTTCTTGAGATTCGTCTATATTTAGTTATTTTATCTAATTGTATTTATTTAGTGTGACACTTCAAAGCCTCTACGCATCAAAACGTCAATACGTAACAACTCTTTTATTTTTTTTTTTATTTTTTTACGTAACAACTCATCTACCGGAAACTGTGTCGCCTGTTGTAAAACCTAAATGGGCGGGATTTATGCGAACACAAAGCAAATCATTAGCTAAATAACCAGAGCGTGAGGATTACGATTGGCTTAGAGCTCAATGTGGTTTCAGTGTTATGAGTGAAAACTCCGCCCACATTTATGCTTCCTCAGGAAAGTGATCTCGTAACACCGGTAGCGCGCGTGGACAACAGCAATGTACGCGCTTTAAATAAATGAAGAAGAGCAAGATTTGGGTTCAACGAAAGATAACGACAGTCGACCTGTGATTGAGGTGTATAGATCGATCGCTAAAAGTAGGAAATGTTTAACATCAGACTGATGCAGTTATGAATGGTTCATTACATATTAATGTCTATTATTATCATATCCTGTATTACTGTTGGTTATATATAACATTATACAACCAAGAACAGCACAATAATCGTCAGCATAAGTAGTATATTTTTGTAACACTATTATTGATTAGAAAACATACGCAGCATGTATTATTTACGTTTCTTTGGATTGTTAAGGTGAGTCTGGCAATTAGATAAAGCATTTTGTGGTGATGTATATTATTTGTAATGATAAACTAGTATGATATTATGTGAGTTTAATGTTAGTAGCAGTCCATAATAATTTAATTTATCACAAAAACGTTTCTGTCTACACAAACAAACAAACTGACAAACACAAGACATTGTGCTTGTCATGTAAGCCTATTAGGATAATGAGGATTTCATGATCAGGTGAAGTGACGGTCAATACTAAAGAGATCATGCCGTTTAACTTCATCCATTCATTGTCTTTCTTTGCCTCTTTTTGATAAGTTGGTTGTCATTGACTTTTTATTCTTGTAGATTACCTGTGTTACCATGGCAGCATAGATCTGTGTCTGTCTCCCATCATGACCATTGTAACACAGCTGTACCTGCTGCTGTGGAAAAACTTCACGTACCGCAGAAGAAACAAGGTGTCACATCCCTAAACCCTCATACACTCGCTGTATACTCTGTCTAAAGTGTCAAATGTGTTAAAACACTGCCGCCATGTTTCTTTACAGGTCCAACTGGTCATTGAACTCCTCTGGCCGCTCTTCCTCTTTCTCATCCTCATCGCTGTTCGTCAACACCATCCGCCGTATAAACAGAGTCAATGTAAGTGACTTCCTGTGTTTTTCCTTGCCAGGTGGCAGGCCAGTAAAGCTGATTAGCTTCTGCAAAAAACAGGACGTTATTGAGCCTTCGTGACATTGTTTTTACTAAATCGTGACCTTTTAGACGGCTCACTTGAAGCTATTTTAATCACAATCATATGAGGTGACCAACTAATGTTATATAAGTAGTAAACCGTTTGATTTGCTGGTTGCTTTGCACTTTTGAGCTTTAGTTATTGTGATGTAATTATTTACATTTCAACGCACCCCAACGCAATATGCACAACTGTAAGAAAGTCATTGTATTTTTACCTCATTTCAGGTCATTTTCCCAACAAGGCTCTTCCATCCGCTGGCACGCTTGCTTGGCTTCAGGGCATCGTCTGCAATATCAACAACCCCTGCTTTCATGACCCAACGCCTGGAGAGACACCCGGGCGAGTGAGCAACTTCGACAACTCCATGTAAGATCTCTCAGAAAGAATACGCTCGGGAAGTGTATCACAGGTTATATGTTTGGCTTCAGTGCTTTATGAAGGTTTGTTCTTTTGTTTATAGACTTTCGCGGCTTTTAGTGGATATCAGCACCGTCTTTGGGGTCAGTGGAAACCGGACGGCTTTCTCTGGCCTACAGGACCTGTCACTGGCAGTGCAGAGACTTGGGGAAAGACCAGATGCTTGGCCAAGTATGTCGTATTAATGAAGAAGTTTTGTGTGCTGTTGAAACTCATAGAGTAAATCAAATATGATATGAATCATCAAATCTTAATTGTTTCTCTAAGACAGAACTAAAATTATATAGTTTTTTTCATTCAAAGACTTTTGGTGGCTTTTAAAACCTTTGCAGATTGCTCTCCTGAACCCTGTAATTTCACAAGTGAGACACCATGGAGTTTCTTATAGAAATATATATATATATATATAGAAATATATATATATATATATATATATATATATATATATATATATATATATATATATATATATATATATATATATATGAAGAGTTTGGTTCCAAAACGCAATAAACGCCATTTTTGAAAAAAATGAGTTACTGCCAAAATCAGCATTATATCAGGTCAGTAGTTAAAAGTAAATTCTTAATTTTACGCAAAATCCAATATCCGCCGTGTGATTCTGTCATCTTTTCTCCCTTTTTTCCCAAAATGCGATAAACGCCACTCCCCCTTTTTTACAGAACGCAATAAATCCATTTCTGATATTACAGCGGACCATTCACGCAATGTAAACAAACATGGTGGCGCGCAGAGTACATGGAGTCCTATTTTTCCTCATCTACTTTGTACTTTGTGATCAACAAACAAAACAAAATAATACTTTAATTGCATTGATAAACATGTGATGGTTTTCTGTGATGGGAAAGAAACGTAAGCCATCAACATCTAATAATTTCCCTGTGAGGCACTCGGGAGGCGGCCGCTTGGTCTCCCGACAGCATCAAGCTTCTCATGCTAACACATTGACTCCAGAGGATCTTATGAAAAACTTTCCATAATTTTACTCAAAGTCAACGAAAATCGACCAGGACCAAAAACATTTTACAGCTGATCGCTGTGAAAGACGTTAAGCGAAGACGTCAAGTAACCGCAATGACAGGGTTCTTAATATGACAAAGTAAGTGTTTTGATTAATAACATTAATGTTTATATTTTTAATTAGTGTGTACAACTAGTCAACTAAATGAATATAACATGGCAAAGATGAATGCACATTTATATAGGCTATTGATTCAATAGATTTATAGCATTTTGAATAAAAACTTGTCATGGATTTATTGCATTTTGTGGAAAAAATAATCCGTTTTTATAATAAATCTTTGAAAATCAACTTATGGATTTGAATTTTTTATGTTTTTATAACCTAAAGATGCTGTGTGAAAGTTTGTAACAGAAAATAGTTGTTTTCATCTTGTCACTTTCTTGGTATAGAAAACACGTTTTTACCAAAATTTGTCAAAATGGATTTATTGCGTTTTGGAACCAAACTCTTCATATATATATATGAATGGACACTGGAAGTTCACAGTCAGTGCCTCGCACATGCCATACAAATCCAGAACAAAGTGCGTGCGATTTTAAGGATCAGTGGGTCAAACTTTTCACCTGATCTATTATAGGATTAAACATTGTAATGTGAACTCAAAATATATTCTTTCTCAATTAAAGGGCACCTATTATGCAAAATCTGTGTTTACAAAGTGTTTGTACATAAATGTGTGTTGGCACAACAACCCTACAATGAACAAATCTACACACTTCTTTTTTTAATCCCCATTAAACCAAAGCAGTCTCATTAGACATGCCATTTTGATTCTCTTGTTAATGTGACATCACACTGATAAAGCCCCGCCCAACGCCAGTGACTGAAAGTCCTGTATTACCATAGTTTCAGCCCTCAGCGAGTTGTACGCTGTTCGCCATATCTCACAGGAATCAGATATATTTTTAATCGAAAATGCCCACTGTCTGTTAATAAGGGAGTGAGGAGCAGTAGCTAATTTGCATTTAAAGGCACAGTCACAAAAACTATCCCACCCAAAAAGTGGCATTATATATATATATATATATAACTACATCTTTTCAAAATGGGCATAATTAAAGAGGATACTCTTTAACATTTTCTGTGTTTGTCACGCATCCAAAGATCTTCCAGTCGGAGAATATCTGAAAGCCAATGAAAGTTTCACGTCCTTCCTGAGGTCAAACACCAGCATCCCTCCAGAGTATGTTGATCAGTTACTGAGGGCACGACTGAACCTCCAAGTGGTAAGAAAAAGTTTATAATCATCTTCTGGAAACCTAAATTAAGCTTGATAGTTTAAAGGGGACATGCTGAAAATCATTGTGCCTGTTTAAAACACTGGCAGCAGCATGAGACCTAAAAGTATTTTTATTCCACAAAGTTCCCCATCTGCTGATAAACATGTATTTAGTATGCATAAAACAGATGATTGACTTTTTAAACTTGTTCAAATATATAATGCAGAACATCTCTTAACTTCTTTCGTGAGAGAATGCAATGGCTGTTTCTCAATTCCAAGAACGCAAAGAACGGTCTTGCGTCCTCGTGGAGATCGGTCTTGCCAGGCGACCTTGGAAGAACGAACTCTGAAGTTTTGCCGCAATGACTTCTGGGGCGTAAAGCGATTTCAGCAAGTCTGCACTCGATGCATCCTCGATATCAAGAACACATCCGGGTATTTTCATGCGTCCTCTGTCCTTGCATTCTTGAGAATTGGAATGAACTTCGACCGTTAATGATGACGTAGAGCGAGGACACGAGGACGCAAGATCGCTGAAGAACGCATATTGAGAAACAGCCAATGTCTTGTCTTCAGCGTGAGTGCTTGAGACTCCGCCCACCTGAGCAGCTCATTTGGATTTAAAGGGATACACAAAAAAATGGTGCATTTTTGCTCAGACCCATAAAGTGCCTATTTTAACATGCCAAAATAAATTATCTATATGGTATTTTGAGCAAAAACTTCACTTATGTACTCTGGGGACATCAAAGATTTATTTAATATCTTTAAAACGTCTTGTGGAATGTCCCCTTTAAAGAGCACATATTATACAAAATCCACTTTTACAAGGTGTTTGGACATAATCTGTGTTGGCAGTGTGTAGACACAACCACACTACAATGAAAAATCCACCCTCTCCTTTTTTTGAAATCCCCATTAAACCAAAGCAGTCTTATTAGACATGCTGTTTTAATTCTCTTGTTGATGTGACATCACAAAAACAAACCCCCACATACGGCCACTGACCGACTGGTTAAGTTTTTACACCAAAACTTTTCCAATTGTGTTTGTGAGCACATTGTAGCACTGATGCGGCTAAATAAACTATTGTCTCGCAGGAATCAGATCTATTTTAACTGAAAGCGCTCAATGTCTGTTTGTAAGGGAGTGAGGAGCTCAATAATGATTATTATTAAAATTTCATGAACAGCAGAAGATTTTATTTATTGTTATATGTATATAATTATACTGTATATAGATAATATCATGACCAGAGGATAGTTGGACAACAGATGGCCACCGAGTGAACTGACCCAGTGAGAAGATCAAATATGCCTTTTGCTTGCATCTAGGTTTTTTACCCACAATACCGCTGACAGTTGCACTAGTTAACTTAAACACTAAATAATTAATAAGATTGTCAAAAGGATTGTCATACTGTTGTTTCATAAAGGTCTGGTTATATCTCTGTTCTCTTCAAGATGACCTTAGCAGGAGGTGGGATGCGTCTGTCTGACATCGTCTGTAATGCGTCTCTCTTAAGTCGTTACCTCACTGTTAGTGAAGAAGATTCGTACCCTGACCTACAGGAGGCGCTGTGTGCGGTGCCCTCAGATATCATGCAGAGAGCCGAGCAGATCTTTCTCTCCCAGCTTGACTTCAGTAAGATCCTCACGGTCAGTTGATGTGTATTACTGATGTAAAGATAAATGAAATACTTTGTGGTTGTCACTTCCGTCTGAATTCTTACGTTATTCTTGATTTTTTTTTTTTTAGAGAGAAAGACTGAGAGCAAACGTGGGCGATCTGCGCCTCATAAGCAGATCCGTTTCTTCGGTTTCTCGGGAACTGGCGTCGGTTATGGATGAAGTATGTGGCTTTGGGATCTTTTGGTGTCAAAGTCTCTTTGCACATCACAGCACTGAACCTTTTTTCTCTTTTAGATCTCCTCTCTTTCCAGTTTCACACAGCTTAACAGAGAGCTCAGGCTTTTAACACCTGCGAACCGATCTGCGCCGCCGCGCGAGAGCTTTCGTGCCTTTTCCAGGATCGTGTGCGGCCACCCGGAGGCCGGCGGAGAAAGAATCCCATCATTCAACTGGTATGAGGACCAAGACATTAAATCTTTCCTGGGCAGAAACGGATCGGAAGAAACAAAGCTGGGAAATGATGAAAACAACACCAGTAAATGTGTTTATGTTTTCAGATGTTTACTCTGTATTTTAAACTTTCATAAAAACACTGATGCACTGATTTTGGATCTTTTTTAGCTCCATTTTGTGAAAACTTGATTCGAAGCCTCGAGTCAAACCCTCTCTCCCGGATTGTGTGGCGTGGCATCAAGCCACTGTTTATTGGGAAGCTCCTATACACACCTGACACGCCGGTCACCCGTGCAGTCATGGCAGAGGTACCGTACCCGCCCCCGCCTCACGTTCTGTGCACATCTTTGTTATCTTTCTGTCTAACCATACTGAAATCTTCCTCTAGGTAAACAAGACATTTCAAGACTTCCAGATTCTGAATGAGGTCATGGAGGCGTGGCAGGAAGTGGGTCCCAGAATCAGGACCTTCATGGAAAGCAGCGTGGAAATCCGCCTCTTGCGGGATCTTCTGAGGAGGCCTGAGGTGGCAATAGTTGTGAACCTACGCTTGGCGGGCACCTCCTGGACAGCATCTCGGATCGCCCGGTTCCTCTCCGCACCTGACCCGGACATGCCCCCTAAGGATGGAGCTCCACCCACGTGGCTGGATCTGTACCAAGATGTAGACAACACTATTAGAACTCTGTCAGAGTTCACTAAGGTACTAAGGTTGGGTCGTGGTCCTGATAGGTCTACTATATGATCACAAGTGTTGGGTGATATGCCCCATTTTGAGATTGTTCTATAGTTAGCCTGTGTGATCGGGGGCGGGGCAATAGTTTAATCATTTATTTATTTGTTTGTTCATTTTTAACTCATTTATGACAAGTTACTTGATTGGTGGACAAAAAAGAATTTACTCCAACTGGGGGTTCACACCAGACGCGTTTGAGGCGTCAAATTCACGTCTACCGCGTGTAGTTGGACGCTTGAACATTTTGAGTGTACTCGCTTCATTTGCGTGTGATAGCCGCGCGTGAAATTCTAGTCATTGACACATTCACGCTGTAATTCGCACCATGTGAGGTGCTTCTGCGACTCCGCTCCCTTCCTGTAATTACGCCACTACTAGAGCAAGCTCCTGATTGGTTAACGTGGCGCGTTTTTCTGCCAAAGTTCAGATTTTTCAACTTGCGAATTTCCCGCGGCAACGTTCATTTCGCGGCATTCGTGCAAACTAATTCGCGTTTGAGGCGGCAAATTCGCGTCTACCGCGTGTAGTTGGACGCTTGAACATTTTGATTTTACTCTCTTCATTTGCGTGTGATAGCTGCGCGTGAAATTCTAGTCATCGAGACATTCACGCTGAAATTCGTGCCATGTGAGGTGCTTCTGCGACTCCGCTCTCTTCCTGTAATTACGTCACTACTAGAGCAAGCTCCTGATTGGTTAACGTGGCACGTTTTTCTGCCAAAGTTCAGAGTTTTCCACTTGCGCATTTCCCGCGGCAAAGCTCATTTCGCGGCATTCGTGCAAACTAATTCGCGTTTGAGGCGTCAAAGTCACGTCTACCGCGTGTAGTTGGACGCTTGAACATTTTGAGTGTACTCGCTTAATTTGCGTGTGATAGCCGCGCGTGAAATTCTAGTCATCGACACATTCACGCTGTAATTCGCGCCATGTGAGGTGCTTCTGTGACTCCGCTCCCTTCCTGTTATTACGTCACTACTAGAGCAAGCTCCTGATTGGTTAACGTGGCGCGTTTTTCCACCAAAGTTCAGAGTTTTCAACTTGCGAATTTCCAGTGGCAACGCTCAATTTACGGCATTCACGCAAACTAGACACGTGAATGAGGTGGAATCGCGTCTATTGCGCCGCACTAAACGCCTTATTCGCACCGTGAGACCTCCAGACGCGTGTCAACATGTCTTTACATTGACTTTACATTGAAATCACTCACGCTTGACGCCTCTACCGCGGCTGGTGTGAACGCAGCATAAGGGCAACACTGTCATGACCGCAACCTTCTTAAAACTGATGCCATTAATCCGGACGCATCATTAAAGCACAGGCGCTCTGAAATTGTCTTTTTTAAACTGTATCCGCTAAAGATCGCCATGTGATGTGTATTTTCTGTTGGTCTAGTGCTTTTCTGTAAATAAACTGGAGGGTTTAGCCACAGAGGGTGAGCTGGTTGAACGAGCCCTGGAGCTGCTCGAAGGTCGTCAGTTTTGGGCTGGAATCGTCTTCCTTCTCCCAGACCCTTCATCATCCTCACTGCCTCCCCACGTCAAGTACAAGATCCGTATGGACATCGATGACGTAACCCGCACGAACAAGATCAAAGACAAGTACTCACACTTCCTCTGTTTAGTTAACTACGTAAGGTCTCCATGGTCAGTTTTCTAATGTGTTGTCATGTGGTAGATTTTGGGATCCAGGCCCGGCTGCTGAGCCCTTCAGTGACCTTCGCTACGTTCGGGGCGGTTTTATTTATGTGCAAGACTTAGTAGAGAGAGCCGTGACCCGTTTACACACCGATAAAGAGACAAATATGGGCATATATGTGCAGCAGATGCCTTACCCCTGCTTCGTGGATGATGTGTAAGATTTGTATTTTTTAATTTGTGAATCATTGTAAACCACTTTTTATGACAATTCCTTAAAGTTGTTCATATAATTGAGACTGCCATGTTTTATTTTCCTGTTTCGCACAGGTTCATACGTGTCTTGAATCGTTCTTTGCCTCTGTTCATGACACTGGCGTGGATCTATTCGGTGGCGATGATAATAAAGGGTGTGGTGTATGAGAAAGAGGCTCGTCTGAAAGAGACCATGCGTATTATGGGACTGAGCTCTGGAATGCTGTGGCTCAGCTGGTTCATCAGCAGTTTCTTGCCCTTCCTCTTCAGCGCTGGACTCCTTATCGCCGCCCTTAAGGTGAATGTCGGTAGTGTAAAAAAAAGCTAGTGCACTAAAACCATTATAATTAAAGGGGACATTTCACAAGACTTTTTTAAGATGTCAAATAAATCTTTGATGTCTTCAGAGTACATATGTGAAGTTCTAGCTCAAAATACCATACAGATAATTTATTATAGCATGTAAAAATTGCTATTTTGTAGGTGTGAGCAAAAATGTGCCAGTTTTGGGTGTGTCCTTTAACATGCAAATGAGCTGATCTCTGCACTAAGTGGCAGTGCCGTGGTTGGATAGTGCAGATTAAAGGGTGGTATTATCCCCTTCTGACATCACAAGGGGAGCCAAATGTCAATGACCTAATTTTTCACATGCTTGCAGAGAATAATTACCAAAACTTAGTTACTAGGTTGATCTTTTTCACATTTTCTAGGTTGATAGAAGCACTGTGGACACAATTTTAGCACTTAAACATGGAAAAAGTCAGATTTTTATGATATGTCCCTTTTCAGTGGCGGTTCTACACGGAGGCCAAGGGTGGCCCGTGCCTCTGTAGACAAGTCCCTGGCCACCCCTGTGGCCACCCCGTGCTGACCAAATAAAAAAGTATACATTTATTTTGATTTTACACGCGAGCGCCAAAAGCGGAACTAATGCGACGCATAACGTTCTAAACGGGCAAATTAGAGCGGCGCACCCAATCACTGTAGCCGGCTGCGGGTGCTGCTCGGCGAGTGTCTCAATTCGTTCCCATTTTTCCGATGTTGAGAATGTGTATGCAGGTTTGGGCACTGGTAAGGACTCTAGCTGACTTGACATTGGGACACTGTTCACTTGTTCTCCTGTGACGTGGCTGCTTAAGCGCGGTGATCATTCACAGCTGTTCAACAACCGGTGAAACCAACATCTCGCTAACTTTTTAAAGTTTACACATTGTAAAAAGCGCTGTAATTATGCTCTTACATATACATGCATAAAATTGGAGGAATATAATTAAATGTGTCATATAAAAATGTTTACAATTTAAAATAAATACTATTTTAAATACTGATTAGATTGTGGTCCCTAAATGTCTAGCAATGTGTGTTTATATGTAAACTAAAACAAACGTTTGTCTTTATAAAAGTTTGCATTTCATAAAGTTTATTGAGTAGGCTCGCATGATTTTCGGTTGGGGGGCTTTAGAAAAGAGCCAAGCTCCCCTTTTGCACCTGCACTCACTCTTGTATTAAATAAAGATTTATATGATTGTACAGTAAAATAAAGTTTATGGGGCAGTTTCCCGGAAAGGGATTAGACTAGTCCTAGACTAAAATAAATGTAAGAGCTGTCCAAACTGAAAACAACTTGCAATGCCATATTTTAAAATACACAAGTGCTCTTTGTTTTGCTTCAAAATGCACACAAGTAATGTATTTAGTAAGGCATGTTTGTTAACACTAGTTATATTTCTTAATTAAACTAAGGCCTAGTCCTGTCTTAAACTAATTCCTGTAACCGCCCCTATAATCTTTAAATATAATTTCTTGCCGTTTTTTTTATGTGCCCCTCTGGTAAAACACTGGCCCCTCCTTGGCCCCCCTAGTGAAATTTGTCTAGAACCGCCACTGTCCCTTTTAAATGTAGGCTCTTTGGATACCTTAAACTCATAGAACTAATATTTAGCTACAATTGGAACATTGAATATTGGACAAAACGTCACTTATTAAGCACTTTCATTTATGCATTTAGCAGATGCTTTTATCCAAGGCGAGTCGCTTTGGTTAAAACTATACAAAAACAATAAAGCGATTTTCTTAAAAGATTTCTTCTCTCCGATGCTTTACTGAAATGACTGCGGTGTATTTGATTTATTTCTGTTCTCTCCTGCAGGTTGGAGATATTTTACCCTACAGCGACCCAGCCGTCGTCTTCTTCTTTTTGACTGCATTTGCTACGGCCACCATCATGCTTTGTTTTCTCATCAGCACGTTCTTCTCGCGTGCAAACCTGGCAGCAGCGTGTGGAGGACTTGTTTACTTCGCCCTGTATCTGCCGTATGTGCTGTGCCTGGCCTGGAGAGAATATCTGACCAGCACACACAGGATCTTAGCAGTAAGAGCTTTTATCTACTTACCTTTGTTAAAACCAGATCACATTACACATTTCCGCAACTCAGAGGAGTCTTCTCCTATTTTGCACCAAGACAAAAACTAAATAGACCATAAAAGCATTGTTAAATGTTTCATATGGCTCCCGTGCTACATTTCAAGGCTTAAGAAGAAGCCATAACATAGAAGCCATATAATATTCGGGAATGAAGTCTTTATTCATAGATAATCATAGATAATTTTTGTTCTGTGAACATAAATACTTCTACATTCAAGCTTGCTACTTTATGATCAGTACAAATATGTGAAAACCAATGGCATTTGGCTTAATTCATGTGAAATCATCACAACACGTCTTTGAATATACATAGCATATTTGAATGCAAGCTAACGTGAATGAAAAACTCAAGTGTAAATGAATGAGTGAATGAATAGAAAAATGAGGTGTCAGTGAATGAACAAAAGATTGAAAGAATGAAGAGTCAGCGATTAAATGAATAAATGAACGAACAAATAAACGAATAATGTGTAAATCAATGAATGAATGAAGTGAAAAATGAGGTGCAAGTGAATGAACGAAAGAATAAAGAGTCAATGACTGAATGAATGAACAAATGAAAACATGGGGTGTAAATGAAAGAATGAATAAAAAATTATGTGCTAGTGAATGATTGAATTAAGTGTCAATGAATGAATGAATAAAAGAATTAGGGATGCACCGAATATTCGGCCACAGCTGAAAGACTTATCACTGAAACAATATGGCCGAAATGTTGTGATTACGCAAACAGAAACCGCGACCTGCACGTGCTTGTCTGAAGCAACATATCTGCGGTGTGGACGTATTTCAGTAGGCTATCCCTGTGTCTCAATTCGTTCCCTAGCTCCCGATCAGTACGGATAGGCTTGCATGCGATTCGCAGATTAATGCGCAAATTTGAATAGGGAAAGTTTATCATTTGCACGTGCTTCAAAGGCTTTCAAATGTTAACATTCAAGTGATTTTAAACAATTTATCTGCAAAAAGGCATTAAAGCGAGCAGCTTTCTGTATGCACAGACGCACATGCGGTTGAATGTGTCTGGTCCAACTTCAGTCAGACGTGATCATCCTATGCACTTCAAAGATCAGAACTCTTTATGTGTAAACTTTAGAGAGAGTCGCGCTACTGTGTCTCATACTGTAGTCCATTAACATGCATTTGGCGAATAAAGCAATGAAAAGCAATGTAACGCTTTTATCAGGAGCAACTGTTTATGCTGCGCTGTTTGGGATTCACTCTCCGTCTGTGTGTGCGTGCGCATTTAAGTGAGACGTGTTTCAAAAAGCAAGCGAACATAAAATCTTTCTGTTCTTGACAGTGCACATACAAACAAAATAATCTCCATGGTATTCTTTTTCTAATAAAAACATTTGTTTATGTCTTAATGGTATGTATAGATTACAGTCAGAAACCAGTCCGTGCTTATCTTAAAGAGACAGTAACCTCAATTAACCTACTTAAGTCTGTAATTAATGTTAATCAAAAAACCCAAGAAAAAGAGAAAATCACTTTTGTAACTCCTAAAATTAATAACATATTTAATTTATACAATAAAGACAGTGTTGTGATTCATTTAATTCAATTTCTGTACCTAATGCTAATTTCAGACCTTACTTAATGTGCAACTTTATTTATTTTTTAAATAATATTTTTTTGTTTTTTATAAATGTTTGTAGTTTCTTTATTTTTTATTAGATTTTTCCCACCCATTTTTTTGCTGATCCGAAAAAAATCAGATTCGTGCCTCAAAAACTGTAATGTGATCCGAACCGTGAGTGATCCGTCACACCCCTATTAAAGTTAGTACACAGTCATAGCCATAAATGGTACTAATAATTGGCATAATTTCTTTCAGTGTTTCGGTTTTCAGCCTTGGTTTCCCTTTTTCATTTTCATTTCGGTGCATCCCTAAAAATAATAAATTAACGGAAAAATTAGATGTCAGTGAATGAACAAAAGATGAAGAGTCAGTGATTCAATGAATGAACGAACGAACAAATTAATGAATGAACTAACAAATAAAAAGATGAGGTGTCAATGAATGAATAAATTAATAAAAGTATCAACGATTGTATGAATGAATAAACAAAAATTAGGTGCCAGTGAATGAACAAAAGAATGAAGTTTCAATGAATGAAGTGTTAACGATTGAATGAATGAATAAACAAACAAACGATGTGCCAGTGAATGATTGAATTGAGTGTCAATGAGCAAATGAATGAATTAATGAAGGGTCAAAGAATGAATGAACGAAAAGAGAAACTATCAGCAAATAATGACTGTAAGAGTTAGTTAGTAACAGACTAAAATTGAATTCAGATGTCTAAAGAATTTTTTTTGTTTTTGTAGAGCTTCTTGTCTCCTGTGGCCTTTGGCTTTGGCTGTGAGTATTTCTCTCAGTATGAGGAACAAGGTGTCGGGATCCAGTGGTTCAACTTGAGATCAAGTCCCGTTGAGGGAGACAGTTACAACTTTACCACCTCCATTATTATGCTCTATGTAGACGCTGTCATCTATGCATTGGCCACCTGGTACATAGAAGCTGTCTTTCCAGGTATAAGAAAATCAGACACATGATGTGTTTATAATAATATGTTGATTTTTATCATTTGGTAATGTTGTCATAGTAAATATTTAGTCTGTATGTAAAAATATGACAATATTGTGTTTCATAGGGCAGTATGGGATTCCCAGACCGTGGTATTTTATCTTCCAGCTGAATTATTGGGGAGGAGTTCCTCTGGAGGTGGGCTTACCTGTTCCTCCAGCACCCGGGGAGCAACTAGATAGTAAGAACTTTAAACTGGGAGTGACGTTGTATTTGGTATGAATAGTGGATGCTGTTTTTGATCAACTCGTTCTTAATTCTGCTGTTTTTTACAGATCGGATTGAAGCCGAGCCAACGAACCTCATTCTGGGAGTTGCCATAAGGAACTTAGTAAAGATTTATAAAAAAGGGGCCAAGCTTGCTGTCAATCATCTTAACATGAAGTTCTACGAGGGCCAAATAACTTCCTTTCTGGGTCATAATGGTGCTGGCAAGACAACCACCATGTAAGACTTATACTGATTTATTAGATCATTACTGCAATCATTCAAGACCCCGTAATGATTTTTGTTATCTCATAGGTCAATACTAACTGGCCTGTTCCCTCCCACTGCTGGTACGATCTACGTGAAGGGAATGGACATCCGCGCGGATATGGATATCATCCGCAAGGCTTTGGGAGTTTGTCCCCAACACAATGTTCTCTTCGACATGTAGGTTCCCGTGGCTCTGTATTAGCAGTGCAAAGGTCATGGATGTGATCCCCATGGATGAAACTTATAGATAAAAAATGTGTAGCTTGAATGCATCGTATGGTGCTTTGGATAAAAGTGTCTGTCAAATGAAAAAAATAGACCAGGGTTCCCCAAAAAAATTACCCTGGAGGGCCGGAGCACTGCAGAATTTAGCTCCAACCCTGATCAAACACACATCAAAATCACAGGTGGGTAAGTTTGATTAGGGTTGGACCTAAACTCCAGGGTAAGATTTGGGGAACCCTGAAATAGACGTTTCAGCGGCAACAACATAAATAAAACGGCTTTTGTGGCCAAAACTTAACTTACGGTAGACTTCCGCAAAGAATCAATTAAGAGTCCTTAATACTTTAACAAGCAAAATAAATAACCAGTAAATTAAAGGGGCAATAAGTAGGATTTACCCCATCTAGTGGCGAAATTGTATTTTGCATTCAAACGAACAGTGCCCTCTAGCGCCTCGCCTTTCCAAATGCGTGTTGCAACTACGGTAGCCGTTATAACCTCAATGATCTCCTTATCCGTTGCAGCTGGTTCACGTGTTCTGAATGAAAACGTGTTGTGGAAACGCGTTGGTAGGCTAGTGCTTTTTGTCCCTCTCTGCTATTATAGTTTATCAATATGGTGAAACGATATGGATGCCTCCTTGGACTTACCCGTTCAATGTAAGTAAAGAGGAGAAATTCTAAGCTTACAAAGAAAAGTCAGATCACTGGCAGAGGTCATTTGACACCAACGAGGACATATTTATGAATAAAGACATTCATTTTGATTAATAAAACACTTAAAATCCTACTTACTGTCCCTTTACGTCATAATCATAGTTCAAATCATAGCTAAAGTGTTTAACTACTAAACTGACTACTACTAAAGTTACTGTGTAAAATTAATGTATACACTGTCCATGCTTGTCGTCTCCCCTAATTTTTAGAAAACCAAAAAATGTTTGATTTCAACAGGGTATTTGTTCCAGAGGTCACTTTAGCCACTAGCCAGACCGATAGATTAACTTCTGTAAATGAACACTCGTAACCATGACAACGCACTTAATGTCCGACGAAACCGTCTATACGGTTTAAGATGAAGACTAACATTAGATGAGTTGTTAATTGTGTTTTGAGTAGGGTTGCACCCAAAATGTGCAAAATAATTTGAACAATGAAAAATAAAAGAAAAAGTTTTGGTTGTTCGGTATTCGGCCTTCGGCTGAGTTATTCATTTTATTCAGCTTTGGCCAAGAATTTTCCTTTTGGTGCATCCCTAGTATTAAGTTTTCTGTTGTGTTGTTGAAGTTTGACAGTGGAGGAACACGTTTGGTTTTACGGTCGGATGAAGGGTATGAACACAGAGCAAGTGAATGCAGAGATGAACACACTTCTGGAGGATGTGGGCTTACAACACAAGCGCCACGAGCAAACTAAAAATCTTTCAGGTAGGTTAACCAGTTTATTCATTTATAAATCATTTGAGTGTGGAGTCGATTGTAGTGTTGTAGAAATATTATTAGAAGTCATTAGAAATCATTTTTAATGCAAGGAAAAACCTTTTTTTACTTTCGGTTTTAAGGGAAGACGTTTAAAATATAACATCATGTCTGTTATTAAAAGATACAGTTATGTGCATGTTTTTTTTTTCTCTGCAGGCGGTATGCAAAGAAAGCTATCCGTGGCCATTGCATTCATTGGAGGGTCAAAGGTCGTGGTCTTGGATGAGCCCACAGCTGGAGTGGACCCCTACTCACGCCGTGGGATTTGGGACCTTCTGCTCAAATATCGTGAAGGTCACTTTTGACATACTGTATATTCCCATATTGGTTTGTCAGATGCCCGAATAAACACTTTATTTTTATGTTTAGGGCGCACAATCATTCTTTCTACACATTATATGGATGAGGCCGATCTCCTAGGCGACCGCATCGCCATCATTTCCCAGGGAAAGCTTTGCTGTTGCGGCACACCTCTTTTTCTAAAGGCGCGCCTCGGGACGGGGTATTACCTTACACTGGTTAAGAGAGAGATGCACGGGACACCCAGCACAACCAGCACAGGCAAACCGCCCTCAACCACATTAAACAAGGTGAGATGATGCCAAATGACTTTAAGTAAGTAAATAGTGAGAGATGGCATAAAATGATCCAGATTGTGAAACATAGGACTTAAAACTATTGACAGTTTTTTCATTCATTCAACATCAGATGGCTAATCGTTTTTTTCTTAAAGGAACACGCCCACATTTTGGGAATTTAGCTTATTCACCGTATCCCCCAGAGTTAGATAAGTCCATACATACCTCTCTCATCTCCGTGCGTGCTGTAACTCTGTCTGACGCAGCCCCCGCTAGCTTAGCTTAGCACAAAGACTGGAAGTGGGTGGCTTTAGCTAGCATACTGCTCCCAATAAGTGACAAAATAACGCGATCATTTTCCTATTTATGTGTTGTGATTTGTATAGTCAAACCGTGTACAAATAACAAGGTGATATGAGACACAGCGATCTTTTAACAGTATACATACTGAGAACTATATTCTCTGAAGACGAAGCACTGCCGCATGGGCGGAGTGATTTGCACAATTCTGACCGAACTCTCTGCTCCTCACCAGGGGCTTCTCGTGTGCTGCGAGCAGATCACTCCGCCCATGCGGCAGTGCTTCGTCTTCAGAGAATATAGTTCTCAGTATGTATACTGTTAAAAGATCGCTGTGTCTCATATCACCTTGTTATTTGTACACGGTTTGACTATACAAATCACAACACATAAATAGGAAAATGATCGCGTTATTTTGTCACTTATTGGGAGCAGTATGCTAGCTATAGCCACCCACTTCCAGTCTTTGTGCTAAGCTAAGCTAGCGGGGGCTGCGTCAGACAGAGTTACAGCACGCACGGAGATGAGAGAGGTATGTATGGACTTATCTAACTCTGGGGGATACGGTGAATAAGCTAAATTCCCAAAATGTGGGCGTGTTCCTTTAAGATTTACTTTTAGGGACTTTGCACCCAAAATGGAAACAAACAGGCAGAGCAATGTTTTTTGATAGGGCCACATAGGGTAACCAATTTTAAAGACATCAACCTAAAAGACTTTTTTAGTCAGTCTACTTGGCTAATTGTCAAGCTAGCCTTCTTTACATATAACTGGGATAAATAAATTACTTTAACAATGAAAAAACGTAGTACGTCTCCTAAAAATCACATTATTCATTGTTTTAGGACAGTGTTTCCTCTTTAAGTGATGACACTGGATTGGGCAGCGAGGATAATGGATTTGGTGGGTACATATTTGTTTTTTGCTATCCCTATATATATATACTTATGAAATTGTCTATGCTTATTAAAATCAAAGGTTATGTATGTACAGGGTTTAGTCAAGTCTAGTTTGAATTTAAGACTGATCCAAAAGCTTTAATGTCATAGATGTGTCTGGCCTGGTGGCCCTCGCGCAGCAGTACATCCCTGATGCTCAGCTGGTGGAGGACATCGGCAGAGAGGCGGTAATCAATCTGCCTCACGCTGCCTCTGAGGACGGGAGTCTCGCCCTCTTCCTACACGAGCTGGACAAACGGCAGGGCGAGTTTGGGGTGGTCAGTTACGGGCTGTCAGACACCACGTTAGAAGAGGTGAGATGATGCAGATGATGTCTCTCCTGAAACTTTTCTTTTTGTGTCTGCAAAGAGAATTCACTGCTGTCTGAAGGTCAATACTGTGACATATATGTGTGTGTTTCAATAACGCATCATTATCCTATATTGGAAAATCTGTGTGTGGGTGACTGTAATATTTAGCTGTGTCTGAATATTTTTAGATCTTTTTGCGGGTAGCAGAAGAGACCGGTGTGGATGCAGACCCTGAGGTCCCTGTTGGGCCTCCAGGCCACCAGGGGGCGCCATCTGAGACTAAAGATATAGGTAAATTCTACAACGTCTGAGATACTAGGGGAAAACAAGGCATCCCGATTTAAATATCATTGAGTACGTTTACATGCACAGAATAAGGGGATAACTATCAAAAATCTGCTTAATATAAAAAACTGTTTTCATGCCAGAACCTGTACATATAACATCAGTTTTTATTTTCTCTGCCAACTGCTTTAGTAGAGCAGAGACTTTTATGCGTTACTTTGCGCTTACTTTCGAGTCACGTTTATCTTTCACACGCAGAGACATGCGCATATGGACAAAACCGTGAGAAAGCCAGTTAAGGTGTTTACATGCCACGCAAAATCGGGGTAATGAGCAAAAAACTACGTGTGCCGATCGGTTTTTGCTTACGCCGTTTATGGTCTTTCCCCGATTAAAGAAAACCGTTTTACGCGTTTACATGACCCCACGTGTTATCAGTTTATTAATCGGCGTAAAACTGTGCATGTAAACGCACTCAATGCTGGATTTTATTTAAAGTATGATTGATATCTTAGAATTTTGACAAAACAGATCTCCTGATGCTGGAAAGGTGATATTAAAAGCAAACGAAATGGAGGTGCTACTGTTAGCTTCGCAGGTGACCTCTTTTTACGTGCCCCCAAACGTATGCGCATAGTCGAACGCACAGCCTTGCAAAGCATAGTTTATTTGACTCGTACGTAGGGGTGGGCGATATGACCAAAATTTCTATCACGATAGGATTTATTTTATATCATGATAACCATATGCATCACGGTAGAGTTTTTTTATGTTTGAATAAGGTTTTTCTGTTATTAAAATATTTAATACCATTTTTATTTAAGGTAGAAAAGTGAATTAGTCAATAAACATGAGTGACAGACAGGAGCAAAATAATTAGGTGACTTCTCCTTTAAGACCAAATTCCCGACCTTTTTGACGCATGTATCTATTAAGGCCAATTAAGCGGGAAAAATGCTCACGAGCTTAATGAGCAGCGGTTGCGCCACTCGCGCGCTCCTCACACACAGAAGGAGCGCACGCAAATATATCTGTTGTTTGTTTTTTTAATGGCTTAAAATAACTTTAAAACTGCGATGCTTAAATACGTGTACAAACATTACGTTTCTGTGACAACGCGCACAGGAGCGTAACATAGGGGCATAACCTCGATAGAGACGATAGTCCAAAATCTCTACCGGTTGACAAATTTCTACCGGTTAATCATGTCTACCGGTTTATCGCCCACCCCTACTCGTACGTGTACGCAGATATTCGAAGCATGCACATTGCGACAAAATGCAATGCATCTCCTGGGCTACATACTACATTCTCCTGTAGGCGCATGCGTTACCTAGGAGTATAATGTATGCAAGGTTAAGGTTTCAAAAATCTGGCACTGCGCGTACAGTATGCACACATTTTTTCTGATGACGAAAATTTCGTTACACACACTGTACGTGACCATACTTCAACCTTTTGTCAACAAAGAAGTCATCTGCGAACCAATTTGGAGATGAATTATGATCCTTTTGCAAACCTGGGATGCCATCGAATGGCATCATGACATCATGAATAGACTACCAATAAAAAGCTTTCCAGAAAGTGTTAGATCCAAATTGATCTACGTCAGGTATTTTAAAGATGTTTTTGTTGTGCCCCTCTCTCTGCTTCACTGGCAGGATGGAAACAGCCAATCAGGAAAGGTATCAAATGCAAAAGTGCAAACTGTACTTAGTGTTGACAACCACACATCATGTGGGACGTTTATTTAACCAGATGTTTTTGGCACACAGAAGCCCAGGAGACTGATCCTCTGAGTGGGATGGGTCAGGGGGCGGGGCTCCTCTCACAGGCTGGTTCCTCACGTGGCAGCAGCTTCGAGCGCTTTTCACCAAGAGGATGAAGTACGCGCTTCGCAGTCGCAGAGGCATTTTTGCACAGGTACACGAAAATCATAGATTCATAAATCATCGTCCAAAAACCTTAACAAAAAATATACTTCCTCTATATAGTAAATGTAAATGTTTGAGCCAATGTGACATAATGTTCGTGTTTTTCTTTGGCTTCTTTTGCGGTATTTCGCAACATAAATCATCAAAAATGTAGTTTGAAAGGACTACAAGTCGCTTAAAAGTAGATTAAATTGTCTGCCTGATGTGTAAATGTAAAGAATGACCTCTCTTAATGACATCATTATGTTTTCCAGATTGTTCTGCCTGCAGTTTTTGTTCTCATCGCTTTACTATTCAGTCTCATCGTCCCACCGTTTGGTAAATATCCACCTCTGGAGCTCCAGCCGTGGATGTATGGAGAACAGTTCACATTCTTTAGGTATAAACTCTTTAAGAAGCAAACTAAATAACATCTGTTTTATTTTGCTTATTATTTATTCATTGGTGTCTCTTTCCCATAAAGCAATGATGCCCCACAAGACCCGGACATACAGAAACTTCTGGACGCTTTGCTTGATCCACCTGGGTTTGGGACCAAATGTATGAACTCAAGCAGGTATGACCTCTGTCTTTAAAAATACAACCTCACAGCTCTTTTGGTACTGTATGTGTTAGTCAGTGTAACATGTCGTGATGTTTACTGTGGGCTTTCAGCGACCAGGAGTGTTTAGGGGACGTCAGCGCAGCGTTTCTCCGGCCTCAGCTTCCATACAGCACATGGCAGCTTTTTAATAAAGGAAACTGGAGCACGGCGCACCCGTCTCCTGAATGTGAATGCAGTACTGAGAATATCCGCAGGATGCTTCCCGACTGCCCAGAAGGAGCAGGAGGTCTCCCACCTCCACAGGTTCTTCTCTCATTTGTGTATTCATAAATAATTAATACTTAAAACATTGTGAGACTATATAGTTTTTAGAAGACGGATTAAAACGGATATACAATATTGTGCAAAAGTCGTAGGCCACCACCAGCTTTGTTGTTTAAGTTTAATGAATCATCATTTATTTTGTGCTCTTTTTATTAAAGGTGCAATGTGTAATTTTTAGAATGATCTCTTGACAGAAATGCAAAATAATATACAAAACTATATTATCAGGGGTGTATAAAGACCTTTCATAATCAGGGTTTCCGCGGGGTTGTAAAAGGTAGTAAAAGGTAGTAAATTAAATTATGCCAAATTAAGGCCAGTAAAAAGTAGTAAAAAGTAGTAAGCGTCATCTGACGAGGTAGTAAATTTTCGATTGCCTTTTGTAATGTTATGATGCCTGGAAATTAGTTCAAATCACCTGCATATCTGGGCAAATATCAAAGATCTTTCGTCTCTGGGATGTGATCAAAGCCTGGAGTGGAGCCAAATCACGTTCCTCTCTCCGCTGTAAGCGTTCTGTAATCACTACGGACCGGATCCACTCCGGGTTTTCTGACTTTATCACGTTGAGGTAAAACTTTTTCAGCTAGCATGGTCAAACTTATAATGCAGGAAGGCTCCGATGTTTTGAAGATCGATAAAGGTGTAAAAGACGATTGACTTGGCTTAGCGAAATAACGAAGATTGGCAAGCCTTTCAGTTCGTGGGATAAGAAAACCAAACAGGTAATTGCGTGTCTTTGCACAGTATGACTAACGTAAGGGGTCCTGTATTTTGGAGGTAAATGATTTCTCACGTTACTGATGCTATGCTGATATAACCAGTGGCTGGTACAACGGGTTTGTTTAACTCGTGGGTAAACTTCATGTGGATCCACAAGAACCAAGAGGCAGATGACATCCAAATCCTGTGAGAGCGATTGACGAGGAATCAGAGGAGACTGCTTCCGAAATGCTCTCGCGGGACTTTGATGTCATCCACCTGTCGGTTTTTGCAGTTGCATTTGCGTGTGGTCACAAAAACGTAACATTTGTACATATATTTAAGCACATCAGTTTAAAAACAGGTGATTTTAAGACATTCAAATACAAACAACAGTGCGTCCGCTGTTTCTGTGTCAGAGGAGCACGCAAGCCGCGCATTCGATTCTCATTGAGCATGTGTTGTACGTATTTTTGCCGCTTTATTGGCCTTAAATAACACATATGCCTCAAAAATCCCGTCTTTGCAAATATCCTCATATAAACACGACCATTTAGGTCTTAGGAGAAAGTAAACAGCAGAAACATTGCGCATAAACTAGCACATCAGCGCTGCCTCTATTGTAACATAATATTTTGTTGATAAATGTACAGTCATTCAATTTACATCTGTCACTTTACAACTATGGTTACAGACATCCTGTGTGAATTCTACACGAGTTTGACTCGAGTTACTCGTTCAGGGTTTATATTCAGACACAACGTTACTGTATTAGAGCTGTGACTGTAAGCTGTTGTGTGAACAGAACAGACCCTGGATTATTCATTTATGTGTACTGAATAATATGATATGAAAAAGTTGTATTTGTTCACATTAGTAAATGCATTATATAACATAAACAAACAATGAAAAATATAGAGTATAAGCATTAATTAATTCTTGTTTATGTCATTACAGTAATTGACAGTGGTTCATGGTGCATTCACTAATGTTAACAGTTTCAACTTTGATTAAAAAATTATTAGTAAATGCTAAAATAAATACATTTACAATTAATAAATAATTAATAAAAGATTCATTAAAGGTGGTGATATTCATGTTTTCTTTTTATACAGTATAGTGAGTTATTTAGCTGGTTCGCCTTAATCTGAAATGCCCTGCAAACTACAGCTACCTATATGCCACATGAGACTTCAATATGGAATTTATGGCAAAAAAAATCTCCCCTTAAAATGCTATTGGTCTCGCCTACATAAAGTGTTAGGTAAAGGAATATGACTTAGCCTGAAAAATATTTCAGTCAGAAGAATTTTTTCACTTTAATTCTTTTTTGTATGTTGTATATGTCAAAATCTGTGTAAATAATAGAAAGGTCGCTGATTAACACTTGCAATTCAGTGTCGTGATGGTTTTAAAAAATATTCTGAAGGTAGTAAAAAAGGTAGTAAAAAGTAGTAAATTTAACTTAAGGATTTCTGTATAAACCCTGATAATGAACCGTTATGTGTTTATTAACTTAGAACGAGACCTTTTTATCTACATACACAGAGGGTCCCCTTACATGGAAGTCACCATTTTGTGCCGCTATGTTTCTACAGAAGCCCTTAACGGACAAACTTTTTTTACTAAGTTCTCTCCGACGAAGACATGTTTGTCCGGTGGCGGCTACCGTAGCTTTTCTATGTGTTTCAAAAGCGAGGGGTGAGCAGCAGACTGAGCCCTTGGTTGCAATTTGCAACCTCACCACTAGATGCCGCTAAAATGTACACACTGCACCTTTGAGATACAAACATAGGAAATATGTACACAAAATGTAAAAAAAAAACAATTTACAGAACAAAATGTCTTGTGTTGAAAGTCAGTATTGGTGTGATGTCTCTTAAACTCTTTTGAGGAGACTGAATTCATTAGATTAGAATGAGAAATTAAGATTTTATGTCATTTAGGTTTAAGAAAGCCTGCAGGTTCCTGCAATTGCTCTAGCATAAGAGGAGATCACAGTATTTTTGTTTTTTCAACAGTGCACACAAATTTTCTGTATGTTCTGGTTGTATGCTAATATAAAGATTGAGAATTAATTATATACGGTCACTATACCATTGCAAAAACAACAAATCTAATGGTGATCTTTACACAGTACTGCATGTTAACATGGGTCGGAAGTGTTTCTTGCTGTTTTTGTCATTTCTTATTTTTCCATTTTAATCTGACATGATTATTGGTTGATTTAGCACACTTTTAAGAATTTAAGAGAAACATTGTCTTTGTCTCTGCAGATGAAACGATTGACAGGTGATTTCTTGCAGAATTTGACTGGGCGCAACATTTCTGACTACCTCATCAAAACATATCCACAAATATTGAAGAAAAGGTTACATATTTCTACTAATTGTTCTATCAAATGTGATCATTGACCACTAAACCAGTCATAAGGATGATTTTTTTAATGTGTACATCATCTAAAAGAATAAATAGGCTTTCTGTTGATGTGTGTTTTGTTAGGATAGAATAAGGGTGTTTCTCATTTCTCTGTCTTACCCCTTACCCCTACCCCTCGGTTTTGCGCGTTCATGTGAGGCGAAGTGCGTCTCAATTCTCAGTTTGATCAAGGGCTAGGGCCAAGGCGTAGGGATACATAGCCTTTGAAACTAAGTGTGATAAGGACCACACTTGAAAGAGAGGGGTAAACGTTAACGTAGGAATTTCTCAGGAGAGCCGTCATCAAGATGTTTTATGGCTGAACGTCGAACTGTCAAGGAGTCGCACAAATAAAAGTAACTTTATTTTCAACAGTTTAATTGAGATTATATTATGACACTCATGTTTTATGTTACTTTTAATAAAATGTTCAAGCAGTTTTAATTGCAATGTTTTTGTTTTGAATCGCTAGCTAGCAGCTAAGTTATGCGCTATTTGTTGAGCTCAGGCAATCGATACCACAACCGAGACGATGGCATTTTCGTTTATGTCAACGCTTGTCTGTTTACGTAGCAGCCAGTTAGCGGCAAGGGAAGGTGACGCAAACAGTAATCGAGTGGTGTCTCATTTTTTAGACAAACGATCTGTCTTACCCCTTCCCCTTCACTCGTTTTCGAGGGGCAAGGGGAAGACGAAGACAAAGGCGAAGGGGTAAGACAGAGAATTGAGATTGGCCCTATTATTTGGCCGAGAAGAAACTTGAAAATCTGGAATCTGAGGGTGCAAAAAATATCTAATTATTAAGAAAATCGCTAAAAAAGTCATCCAAATGAAGTCCTTAGCAACACATATTACTAAAGAAGAATAAATTTTATTTAGGGTAGGAAATTTACAAAATATCTTCATGGTACATGATCTTAAATGAGGATCTACTTCAAAATAAAGCGTCTTTTGCAGTGATTTTTGTGTGAGCATATCAGTAGTTAAGTGTAAAATACCGAACTTGTCCTTTAACTTAAGAGTCTTCTTAGCGCGCTAAGCAGGGGCGGAGTGGGACCAAAAAATCTACCGGGAAATTTCGTATACCACCGGCCCTCCGTGGTAAAAAAATGTCTTTTAGCCTATTTGTAGTAAAACTAGAGTAATACAAATCGTAATCAATTTGCCCCCCCCCAAAAAAAAAAAAATTTCATAACATTAATAAAATCATTAAATCATGGCTAATTTTAATAAAATAGTAAAAAAACAAAAAGATAACTGGTTTAAATAAGGAGATGCGCAACTCAAACAGCTATTACATAACAGAGCTAGAGCAGAGATGAATGTGCTCATAAACGGGAGTAATATGGAATAATTTGTGCCTCTTTGAATAACTGTAAGAATATTTCCTTTAAATATAATTTTTGTCATATAAAGTTTTGAGAGATAATAATGTTTTTCCACGGTTTGCTTATTTATTTTAACGTGTTTGGTGCATTACCTTAGAGTTTATTTCAGTTATATTGCTTTTTTCCCGCTAATAACAATACAACACACTTTCTATCAAATAGTTTCCGCTTGATGGATCAATCCGACCGAATATGTACTGAAATAAACAGGCATTCGGCGACGCGGCTTTTCACATCAAAGTCCGACGGGCCGTTCAATAATCCCCCTATATTTTTTAAAAACATGGTTGGACCTGCCGAACAGGTTGAGCACTTTTATATAGCCTACTGTGTTGAGCAAAGAGGCTGCACAGTTTGACCAGAGGGAAGCGGCCGCACATCAGGCCGGCAGACGGGGTTGCTATATAACTTGAAATGTATAACTATTATCAGACCGGCCCTCGCAGCCTCAAAACACTACCGGCCCACCGGGAAATGTCCCAACTCTCCCGATGGCCACTCCGCTACTGGCGCTAAGAGACAACGTTATCGGAAAACCCAGCCCAGGATTTTTCTCCATATAGTGGACCTTAACACTTTATAGAGTTTACAAATTTACAGTTTCAATGCAGCTTCAAAGGGATCTAAACGATCCCAATCGTGGCATAAGGGTCTTAATCTGGTGAAACAATCGATATTTTCACCCAAAAATGAATAAAAAATGATATGCATAGCCGTGTGATACGCCAGCCCGACCTTACGTATTATGTAATCACGTCGAAAGGTCACGCGTTACATATGTGGTTAAAAACTAATTCTTTTTATTTATTTTTGCCAAAAATGGCGATCGTTTTGCTAGATCAGACCCTTATGAATTGGTTGGGATCATTTAGAGCCATTTGAAGCTGCGTTGTAACTGTAAACTAGGTCCAATAAAATCCTGGAATGTTTTCCTCAAAAAATTTATTTCTTCTGGACTGAATAAATGAAGACATAAATATCTTGGATGACGTGGGAGTGAGTAAATTCTAAAAATTAAAAGTGGAATATTCCTTTAGTATCCTAATGCTTTTTGGCATAGAAGAAAATGGATAAGACTTATGACTTATGGTTTTGTGGTCCAGGGTCACAAATATGAATAATCCAGCTATTTTTGGCACATGTGAGTAATGCCTCTCTCTATTATGTCAAACTAGCTTGAAGACAAAGAAATGGGTGAATGAATTCAGGTGAGTTGATCTTCATGCAGTCACAGATCCAAACATACAACATGCATTTTGTTTGTTTGTTTGATCTGATGTTTATCTCCCATTTTTCCAGATATGGAGGTTTTTCTTTGGGGGCTAAAAGCTCTCAGGCTGTGGATGATCCACTTTACCTGGAAGAGTCTGTGTTGGCCATTAGAAGACGCTACAGCATTGCAGAGGTGTGTCATATGAATTTGTTTTAGATTTGAGTAGAGCACCATTAAAGGGGACATTTTAAGACTTTTATAAGATGTCAGATAAATCTTTGGTGTCCCCAGAGTACATATGTAACGTTCAAGCTGCCGTTTTTGGGAGTGTCCTTTAAAATGCAAATTAGCTGATCTCTGCACTAATTGGCAGTGCTGGATTGGATAGTGCAGATTAAGGGGCGGTATTATCCCCTTCTGACATCACAAGGGGAGCCAAATGTCAATAACCTATTTTTTCACATGCTTGCAGAGAATGGTTTACCAAAACTAAGTAACTTGGATTATCCTTTTTTTACATTTTCTAGGTTGATAGAAGCACTGGTGGGGACTCAATTATAGCACTTAAATATGGAAAAAGTCTGATTTTCATGATATGTCTCCTTTAAGACTTTAACTTGCATTTGTATTGTTTGTTTGCAGAATAGCTCTTTAGATCAGCTTCTTTACAGACTACCAGATGTCCTCAAAGGCCTCACCAGCCAAAACAATGTGAAGGTAAATTAGATACATGTGAAAAACTTTTCTCTTCAGTCTCAACCCTCTCCTCGTCTCCTTATTCAACTATGACTTGTGCTCACCCAGGTCTGGTTTAATAATAAAGGATGGCACGCCATGGCATCGTTCGTGAACATCATGAACAACGGTCTACTACGTGCAAACCTGCCGCCAGACCAGGAAAGACGCAAATATGGCATAACAGCCTACAATCACCCGCTCAACCTCACAAAAGAGCAGCTGTCAGAGGTGGCCCTGTATGTAACCGCTGTGTATCATTTGGTTAAACTGTATTGATAGTGAATAGTTTTGGATTTTCATCTTCTTCTCAATGGTCTCTACAGGATGACCACCTCAGTAGACGTCCTTGTCTCCATATGTGTTATCTTCGCCATGTCATTCGTTCCTGCCAGTTTCGTGCTGTTCCTCATTGAGGAACGTGTCAGTAAATCCAAACACCTGCAGTTTGTCAGTGGAGTAAAGCCTATACTGTATTGGACCACCAACTATATATGGGACATGGTTAGTACAGCTCCAGACCAGTTTGTTGTAGCTCGCTTGAGGTGGTAAGAGTTAATATTGGTGTTTCTGATGTGTTGCAGTTGAACTACACAGTTCCTGCCATCATGGTTGTCCTGATCTTCATCAGTTTCCAGCAGGAATCGTACGTATCTGAGAAGAATCTGCCTGCGTTGGTGCTTCTACTGCTATTTTATGGGTAAGACTTTATTAGGGCACCGTAGATGTACATCTGCTGGTTTGGATGGGCAACCAACAAAACTTCTTTGGTCACTAGAAAGACCAACATCACCTGATTGCTGAATTAAACTGGGATATTTGAAACATTGACAGTATGTTGTTCATGTCTTCTGCAGCTGGTCCATCACTCCACTTATGTATCCGGCATCCTTCATCTTCTCAGTCCCTAGCACTGCTTACGTTGTGCTCACCTGCATCAACCTCTTCATCGGCATCAATGGCAGCGTCGCCACCTTCGTCCTGGAGCTTTTTATCGATGAGGTAAAGACATAAATCACACAGAAGTGTTATTATGAGTTAACATCAACCCAATATGTTGCTGGGTGAACATCCATATTGGTCAATTTTATCAACCAATCATATTGTACCAATCATATAATGTGGATTAAGCGATATCATCCTTTCTGTTGTACTTCCTTAGCATCTGAACGAGGTCAACAGAATCTTGAAGAAAGTTTTCCTGATCTTCCCTCACTTCTGTCTGGGTCGAGGTCTCATTGACATGGCCAAAAACCAGGCCATGGCAGATGCATTTCAGCGACTGGGTAATATTTCACCACAGCAGGCACGATCATACGAATGCGAGAGTCGTTACATATTCATCATTTTTGTTGTCACCAGGAACCAAACAGAATCTGGAGCCTTTATCCTGGGATTTCGTTGGGAAGAATTTGTTTGCCATGGCGATGCAAGGGATCGTGTTTTTCATTTTCACTCTTCTACTGCAATATAAATTCTTCATTAATTTGAGGTAAGTTATATGTCTTAGTTGTGAGTACTGAATCGATTAATCGATTAAAAACTTGCTCTTGATAAGTCGTATACCCCCAGCCGGTGGTCTGGCTTTGTGCTGCCCCCTCTTGGCGCGGAGGATGAAGATGTTGCCAGAGAAAGAGAGCGTGTGAAGAATGGTCGAGCTCAGGGAGACATTCTCACCCTTACAGACCTAAGTAAAGTAAGGTACCACACAGAAACACTGTTGCAAAAAAACATGTTTGCAAGCAATCTTGAAATGTTAAAATATGTGGCTCTGTAGGTGTATAAGGCGGGCAGGAAGCCAGCAGTAAATCGGCTTTGCTTGGGAATTCCTCGAGGAGAGGTGAGTGGAGTTCACATATCCCAGATTTCTGAACACCGTTTTCCCTGCACGCCCTCAAGCTGTAGTTTAGATTCCTGGATGTGAAACAGGATTTTACAGGTTTTTCTCTCACATGGCAGTGTTTTGGACTTCTGGGTGTTAACGGAGCTGGAAAAACCTCAACATTTCGTATGCTGACTGGAGACACGAGCATCACTTATGGAGAAGCGTTTCTTAGCAACCACAGGTTAGATCACCGATATTGTCATGCTCACACTAGACATTTTCTCCCATTGACTTTCATTCATACCCATGCAAATGTGGTAGACCAGAAATGCAAAAGATTTCGATTTTCGGTGCATTCCAGAATCCACAGTTCAAGTTTCACAAACTCTGACCTGCAAATTCGCATCATGTTAAGACGTGTGACCAATAGATGATCGACCTCAAACCAGGGTTTCCCGCAGCACATTTTAGTTCAGACGGCCCGCCTAAGCTTGGAAACCCTACCGCCTTAACTAGATCGTCCAAAAAAAAACAAAAAATCGTTGCACAAAAGGCCGTGAAGTCCGCGAGCGGGAACACGCGCCACACGGCCGAAATGAGAAAGACGTGGTCCGGACCATCACTGTCGGGAGGATAACTAGCCAGTTGATAAAACATCTTGGTTAATAGCGCGGACGTGCTTCACACCACGAGCGTGCACACACGGCCGAAATGAGATAAAGACGTGGTCCGTCATGTCTGTAGCCAGTTGATAAAACACGTGACTTGTGTTTTGGGTTTATTTAAGCCTGTTATTGTATTTGTCTATAGTTCTTGCAATTTTAAAGTAAAGTAGCTGGTGATTTTGATGTTTGAGCAACCTGCTAGCTAGGTTTCACGTGCCTGTTGATTCAATATAATTGTTGAGCGCTCTTGCTCACGTTATTTATGTGCATTATTTACATGCTACAGTAGTTATACTCCTTTAAGATAATGTAATTAATAGTGGGAAATAAACAGTTTTTACCATTTTTGCGCCATCTATCTTCGTTCACCTGACGTTCTACAACATCTGCTGTAGTTTGTGTTTATTAACCCTTTAGTTTCAATTCATCATGCAGCTATTCCCGTTAAAGGTATCTATTAAAACATTTAATTCATTAATAATCTAGTATGTGTTCATTTTTTGTCATAGTTTCTTCAAAATTAAGTTTTATTTGAGTGTTTTAAATAAAAATATTTTAATTTTCATCAAACGCCCCGCCCCTTTGATTGCCACACCCTCTGCCCACCCAACAAACACCCCGCCCCTTTGATTGCCACGCCCTCTGCCCCAACCAACCCTACCACCTTAACTAACACATTGTCTGCGGGAAACCCTGCTCAAACCCAGAAGTAAATGTCTGGAACGGCAAACAAAGTCAGGTATCTAACCTCTCAACTCAGATTGATCAACCCCGACCTTAGCGAGACACGTCATTTGACATTACAGACAAGATGGCGGCTAGCCCTTCACAGCCTTACGTGAACTGCAAACAAACTTTTACAGCACGTTACATGAATGTTAACTCTTTCCCCACCAGTGTTTTCCCATGCCTTAAAAACTTTTTAAAGTTTTTTTTTGGCTTCCAAAAAAATGTTCTTCTTTAAATATATAAACATACAATATATCAAATGAAAGAACAGACCCTCTGCTTTCACACCTTCATTAGTTCTCTTGTAATCACCTCTCAAATATGGATAGGTTTCTTCAAAACACCCCATTTTGAGCAAAGAGCTGAGATAATTTAATTTTTGTGAAGGACTTTTGATAGAGATCCCATTCAGCGCGATCATTAAAACATACACAGAGTTCTTACTCTTTCAGGTGAGGCGTTACTTCCGGATTGCATAAGTTGCGGAAGATAATAGCGGTATTGTGGAAAGCCGGAAAAACTCGTAATTGGCAGGGAAGCGTTTTCTCTTGAAAACTCGCCAATGGCGGAGAAAGAGTTAAAACATCTAGTAACTTGTTTCTGCCATAATTGGCACAACTTCTCTCGGTGTCTCATAGTTACGTCATGTGATAAACATGTCATGTGGCACGTGATTGACTGGAACGCATTGTGGTCGGAGGTAGGATATCTTAACGACATAATACCCGAAATCCGAGTTGTCTGGAATGCAATATTAAAGGGATAGTTTGGCCAAAAATGATATTAAACCCATTATTTACTCACCCCGAAGCCGTCCGAGATGCATATGCCCATCATTTTGCAGACGAACACATTTTCAGTTATTTTAGAAAATGTCTTATATCTTCCAGCTGCTAAACAGTAAAGTTATGGGGTCCACGTCCTTCAAGTCCAAAAAATGTGCATATATCCTTCCCCAAAGAAATCCAAACGGCTCCAGGATGATAAATAAAGGTCTTCTGAGGGTAATCCGCACGGTGCTATTATAGAAATATCCACATTTAAAACTTTTTAAACGAAAATAACTAGCTTCCGATAACGGCGCCATCTTAAACTCCTCTGTATTCAGGAGAGAGAATATCAGCGTAGTGTATGCACTTTTCTTAGTGACGTATGACAATCGGAAGCTAGTTATTTTCGTTTATAAAGTTTTAAATGTGGATATTTCAACAACAAAATGAGGTGGATTACCCTCAGAATACCTTTTTTTATCATCGTGGACCCGTTTGGATTTATTTTGTGAAGGATGGATGCACATTTTTTGGACTTGAAGGAGGTGGACCCCGTAACTTTACATTTGATTAACTGAAAAATCAAAAACATTTTCTAAAATAACTGAAAATCTGTTAGTCTGGAAAATAATGGACATATGCATCTCGGACGGCTTCGGGGTGAGTAAATCATGGGTTTAATATCATTTTTGGCCGAACTATCCCTTTAATGATGTGTGAATGAAAAACAACACTTCATCATGTGATATCACATGGTTGAAGGCATCAACGTAGAAATATTGCATGCTAGGGTCTAGTGTCTAGCGTGACCACAGCTATTAAACTCAAACGTAACATCTTAGTTGTTCTCTGTTTAATATTATATTGGTTGCTAACCATTATAATTGCAAGTTGTTGCAAAATCTTTCAATAATGATGTTTGCACTTTTCTTGTTTTTGTTCAGTGTTTTTACAGAA
The DNA here is from genome assembly GCF_027580225.2 of Misgurnus anguillicaudatus. Lineage (NCBI taxonomy): Eukaryota > Metazoa > Chordata > Actinopteri > Cypriniformes > Cobitidae > Misgurnus > Misgurnus anguillicaudatus. The sequence continues at coordinate 10,304,148 of NC_073350.2, forward strand.
ATGGAAAAGGTTCACCAGCTAATGGGCTACTGCCCTCAGTTTGACGCCATCAGCGACCTGCTAACAGGTCGCGAGCACCTGGAGTTTTACGCTCGCCTCAGAGGAGTGCCAGAAGCTCATGTTACAAAGGTACACGCCTCCACATTATTATTAATATTATTCAAATATAATTTCAGAGAATGCAAATAAAGGTGACATTGATATGGACAGTAATTATGTCTCTGTCCTGTAGGTGGCGCAGTGGGGTGTGCAAAAGCTCGGTCTAAGTCAGTACGCCGAGCGAGTGGCTGGCAGCTACAGCGGAGGAAATAAACGCAAACTGTCCACCGCCATTTCACTCATCGGAGCCGCGCCTGTCATCTTCCTGGTACGACTGCGTAATACACCAGCGAAGTGTTTTGATTAGGGATGCACGATATATCGGCCGACATATCGTTAACGGCCGATAACTGCTTATTTTTAATATTATCGGTTTTCGGTCTGATAGCAAAATTAGGCCGATAAATGAAAGCCGATAAATGATGGATTATTTTGGTTAGTTGAACCACTTCACTTGCTCATTGCTGGCCATGTGGAGTTTTGATTGGTGCTTTCTGTGACATACCACAAATATGACACGTGTTGCAGGCTTAAGAAGAGTATGCTAGTCTAGCGCAAAGACAAGATGTCCGCGGTCTGGGAGTTTTTCATTGTGAAAATAATATAAATTGAATATTTATCGGCCTATAGATATCGGTTATCGGCCCCCAAATTTAAAGAGTTATCGGTATCGGCCAAAATTCCCATATCGGTGCATCCCTAGTTTTGATGCGTCGTTTTAGTTTTAAACCATATAGATCTTAAATTTATTGTTTTGCAGACAAGTTTTTATTGTTTGAACATACTGCTTTATGAGATGATATGACTCTCGCTGATATTTAACTCTATGTGATTCCTGGATGAACCCACAACTGGTATGGACCCGAAAGCCAAACGCTTCCTCTGGAACTGTATCCTCAGTGTGATTAAAGAGGGGCGAGCTGTTGTTCTCACATCTCACAGGTAGGGGTCACTCTTATAGCAGCAGACAGCCTTATCATTGTGTAGGGTGCATCCCTTTGCACAAGAAAATTCATGACATAAAACAAACTTAAAATTTAAATTAAACAAAATATATTAAATGGTACAATATAGTGCTGTTGGTTGGTAGTTTCTGAAGTTTGATTACACAGAATTTATAATAAAGTAATGTATTTTATAAAATGACACCTGGCACCATTCTGCGCCACCCCAAGGGGGACCACCACCCTCAAGTTTTGAAACCACTGCTGTAGCTAGACTATAATCATAAAGTCTGCATTTATGCATTTGGCCAATCCAAAGTGGCCTACAGTGTATTCCAGAAATACATTTGTTATCAGTCTGTGTGTTGCATGGGATTTGAACGCATGACCTTTGCACTGCCAGTTGAGCAACAGGAATATTTCAGCAGGAATAGCTCTTCCTAGTAACTTTAGTAAATGGAAAACAAATTTCTGGTGAACCTGGAAACAAACAATCAATGTGAGTGAAATAAAGGGTCAGAATTCAGTTTTAATGAATAGATGTTTTGTTCACCTTGCATAAGGTGCATACGGCTCAGTTTATAGACATTCAGATGTAGCCCCCTCTGTTAAAATCTCTTAAATGATACATTTCTTATTTCTGTACAGTATGGAAGAATGTGAGGCTCTGTGCACCCGAATGGCCATTATGGTAAACGGCAGATTTCAGTGTCTGGGCTCAGTTCAGCACCTGAAGAACAGGTAACAGCTATGATCATAATGAAACACTAGCATAATGCCTAGTGGCCTCGTACACACTGCATATAAATTTGGTTGTCATTTCACTTTTTAATGCTTAATCCTGTTCTGTACACACACAGTTTAGTAATTTACGGGACTGAGAACCGCATTCTACAACCGAATTAACTCTACTGCAAAATGCAGGTAGTGACAACCGCATTTACAGAAACTCTGCATGGTGTGTACATAACCAAACTGAACAACTAGTTGTTGATGAAGTATTTAAACATGCATCTCGGACATGAGAGGTCTCTCTTCTGAAAAAATAAATGTCTAGAAGGGGAAAAGTCTTGTATGTGCATGCAGAGGCATGCTAGTGTTGCCAGATCTTGCACAAAAAACAGCGGAAAAAACGATAATAAACGGAAAATAAATCCAAATGCTATACCTCAAAAATCGAAATATTGGGACCGGCATCTTAATCACACACAAAACTTGATCACTTCATAAGCCAAAAGCCATAAACGGGTAAGCGCCACAATGGTATGCAAGTACAAAAAAGACGAGGACCTGGCAACACTGCAAGACAAATGCATACAACACACAACGCCATGACAGAGGTTTAGTGCAAAACCTAATGCTGTAATGTTATCTTTGTCAAAGGTGTGAATGATAAGCATGCGAGACGGCAGAGCGTTGCTATGGTTATCTTTGTGTCAATCATCAAAGGATTCACTCCCACATTTAATGCAGTTGTCACTCACGAAAGTTTGCAGTGTGTACGAGGCCATTGACTTGCCACATGAGCTTGTATTGTCTTTAACCCATTTTTGTGTAAAAATGAAACATTTAATTCTGTATATATACTGCAGATGTAGCATAAGTAGTACACTGCAAAAAATGATTTTCAGTAAAAATATATAAAAACTGCTTAAATTAAGATGCTTTTTCTTGATGAGCAAAACGTCCCAAGAAAATAAGTCTACCAAGATTTTTTTCTTGAAAATCATTTTTTGCAGTGTATTAAGGTATGCAGTATGCACTGCAAAAAATGACTTTCTTACTATGTATTTTGGTCTTGTTTTCAGTAGAAATATAAAAAAAATCTTAAATTAAGATGTATTTTCTTGATGAGCAAAACGTCCCAAGAAAATAAGTCTAGTTTTAAGTGATTCATTTAAGTGATTTTGTGAATAAAACAAGCAAAAATATCTGCCAATGGGGTAAGCAAAAAAATCTTGAACATTTTTTAAACACTAAATTCAAGAAAAGTTTAAGAAATATTTGCTTACCCCATTGGCATATTTTTTTGGCTTGTTTTATGCACAAAATCACTTTTTCACAATTTTTTTGACTTTTTGATATTTTTGACTTATTTTCTTGGGGCGTTTTGCTCATCAAGAAAAAGCACCTTAATTTAAGATTTTTTAGATATTTTTACTGAAAACAAGACAAAAATACTAAGATTTTTTTCTTGAAAATCATTTTTTGCAGTGTATTAAGGTATGCAGTATGCACTGCAAAAAATGACTTTCTTACTATGTATTTTGGTCTTGTTTTCAGTAGAAATATAAAAAAAATCTTAAATTAAGATGTATTTTCTTGATGAGCAAAACGTCCCAAGAAAAGAAGTCTAGTTTTAAGTGATTCATTTAAGTGATTTTTTGAATAAAACAAGCAAAAAAAATCTGCCAATGGGGTAAGCAAAAAAATCTTAAACATTTTTTTAAACACTAAATTCAAGAAAAATTTGCTTTTTTGCTTGTTTTATGCACAAAATCAATTAAATTTGATATTTTTGGTCTAAAAACTAGACTTATTTTCTTGGGTCGTTTTGCTTATCAAGAAAAAGCATCTTAATTTAAGATTTTTTTTTAGATATTTTTACTGAAAACAAGACAAAACTAAGAAAAATAAGTCTGGTTTTTAGACAAAAACTATGCAATTTAAGTGAATTTGTGCCTAAAACAAGCAAAATTATCTGCCAATGGGGTGAGAAACTTTTGTTAAATTAAGTGTTTAAGAAAAAAAGAGAACTTATTACAAGATTTTTTTTCTTACCCCATTGGCAGATATTTTTGCTCGTTTTAAGCAAAAATTTACTTAAATTGTATATTTTTGTCGAAAAACTAGACTTATTTTCTTAGAATTTTTAAGATATTTGTACTGAAAACAAGACAAAAATATTAAGTAAAAAACTCACACGCCCATCGTCAGCTCGTTCAGTCTCAGTAACGTGTTCCTGTATTTCCGCTCAGGTTTGGGGACGGTTACACCATAATCCTTCGCTTGTCCGCTCCGTCTAAAGAGCCGTGCCCGGTGGACAGCTACATCAGGAACTCCTTCCCGGGGATTCAGCTAAAGGAGAGGCATCAGAACGTTCTCCATTACCAGCTGCCATCACAAGCCTGTTCACTGTCTCGTGTCTTTGAGGTTTTGTCAAATAACTATAAGGAGTTGGGAATAGCTGACTACTCTGTGTCACAGACAACACTGGATCAGGTAAGTGTATTATCAGGGCTTAATGTGTGTGGGGAGAAGATAGATATAGATCCAGAATCTATTTTAGTGAATCTTCATCTTTATATAACTTTGCAAGAACTTTATGCGTTAGCAGCATGTGCGTACGTTTTATTAAAACATTGCCTATAATGTTGTCCCATATGTCATATCTTGTCAATCACACATTTTTCCAGAAAAAGAAAGTCTTCAGACAAAAACTCCCCTTTGTTAATTCTAGAATTTTAAGTGCTGTCATGGCTGAACTTGAACACCATAGCACAATAAATGTGATATTTCTTCCTTGCAGGTGTTTGTTAACTTCGCAAAAGAGCAGACGGATGACGATCAACTCGGGGAGGTCACTGTGAACGGCGGATCTTTCCCAGCTCAAACCAGCAGACCTCAGCGACCCACTCATCTCAAACTAGAGAACCCCAACAGACCGCTCACACCTTCATCTTCCTCCACAGGTCAAGCTGCTAACTCGAGACAAAGCCCAGATCGGCCAGCTGGATCGAAGACTAAAAAAAAGGGCGGATCAAACAGTCCATCGATCTGCAGACAGCAGAAGCAGCACATCCCAATGGAAACTGTTGGCGAGGCCGCTAACGGATCAAAACCCGCTGGACGGCAGGCGTCTCGGAGCAAAGACCCATCCACGCTGTTTATTGTTAAAAGCAAAACACAGGACAGCAAAATGTGAAACGACAAAGACATTGGAGTTGAGGTGGCACACCAGTGATGATCTGAGGTGCATTGTGGTTCTTCCATGTTTGGTGCCTTTTTCTCTCTTAGTTATCTGAACCAAATGTAGTTAGCCTGAATGCAATCATTCAAACAATCTGTCAGTTAGTGGTTCACCATTCAATGGCCAATACGCAAAGTAAGAAAGCACTGTGCAAATGCCTAAAAAAACTGATAATGGCATAATACAATGTTTGCGAAAGAGCTGTAGAGTCAAGTCAATTTAACAGAATATTTAAAAAATGATGTACAGAATATTGATTTAAAAATCGAAATGAAATTTTGATAACAGGAATGTATAAAATAATTTTTCATTTGCAAAAGAGGTAAGCAACACTTCTGATTTTATTTAGTGGACATAATGTAAGTATTATACTGGTGTATTATACTGGTATAGTCATTTTAGAAAGGCCAAATATATCGGCATAACATCAATCAGGCATTTTATTCTGCAATTTTTCATTGATTGTTTTGGTTTATTTTTGATACTTGAAGTTAGGCTAAACTAATGGTGAAAAATTTCTCAGGCCTTTTTATGTTATACATTATCTTTGTGTATTGCACTTATTTTAGTTTTTGATTGGTGCAAATTATTTGAACATTGTTTTTGATGAAAATGTTACGTAATGTAGGACCTATTTATTTCTCTTCTTTCTTGGCATCAAACTCAGAAACTGCCTTTATGTGTTCAATATTTATATTTATTTCATCTTTTGTACTGTTTCAGAGGCATTATGTTGCGTTTCAGACAACTCGGATTTAGTAAATTACGTCAAATTAGTATTTGTATAACATAAAATAACATTACAACATTATGTTACAAATTATTTAGTAAAATCAAAACATTGAAATTGTTTAGTAATATTTAAAGACCGCGCTTTCCAGACATAATTTCCGGGTTGAGGTGGGAAATATCCTAAATCTGAGTTGTCTGGAACATAGCATTAGTCTTTTTGTTGCACTTTAGCAATGTTTTAGCCAGTCTTATCATTGTACTGTATCTCATTGCACTTCAGTGATTGTTACAATACTTCATACATAGCCTACTTTAAATTTAGTATTATGGATGAAATGAATGAGTAAAGTGAAGTTTGCAGACTTCCTTGTGTGCATGGCTGTACGTTAATATGCTGGGAATGTATATACACACACACACACACACATATGCATTAATAAAAACACTGTGGAGGAGTTCGGTGTGTACGTCATGTTATTTGACAGCAGGTCAATTTTTAAAGCAACACTAAAGAGTTTTTGCTCTTTGCTCCCCCTACAGGTTGGAAGCGGAATTGTCCATTAGCACTGTCGTAAATTATTTAGCCTACTGCAGCAAAGCTAGCTCTGATTGGATTGTAGATCTGCCATAAAGCAAGTTTTTGTAGTTTTCACTCGAACTACAGGACTGCGACCTGACGTTTTTGCCGATAGAGGGCTGCAAAGCGAATGTTCACTCTGTTTCGAGTGGATGAACAACTGAAACATTTTTGGAAACGTTATTTTAAGGTAAAAAAACTCTTTAGTGTTGCTTTAAAGTCAGTCTAGCAGCAAAAGAACATACATTTTATGTGACATTGGGTTGTGTAGCATAAAAAATATAATATACAATTAACAACGTAAAACATTATAACAAAACATAACATACAGTATAATGCGATATGTCATGATAAACAGTAGCACGTTGATTGGCTGGAGTGGTTGTCAGTCACGAGGGCTGGGTGTCTCTCAGGCTCCGCCTACTGTTTTTTAGCTCCAGCTATTAGCTGTAGCGGCTATCACCGGCTTTTGTGGACCTTTGTTTTTTTTCTAAATCTGTTTTGTTTGTATATCTGTCGTGCGTCTTTGTGTGAAGACTGTGAGATGGTTGTGTTAAATAGCGATAGCACTGACGAGCAGGATGTAATGTAAGTGTATTTGTAGCTTGTAGCCGGTTGCTAATGATCTGATTTGTCAACGCATACACGTCAGTTGTTTATGTTAACTGGTTAAAGCCCATTAGCCGAATAATTTGCCTTTTAATATCTGTAACGTTAATTACGTTGGCTGCTTTACATAAATAAACTAATGATAGTGATGTATTTGTTTAATGCTATGTAACCTATATAGTAATTGTTAATGCCATGTTAACGTTTAACGTTTGGGGTTTAAGCTAAACTACAGTGACAAATAATTGAACTGATAAACAGTAAACATCTTACCAGTATAACAAACCATATTTTGCTTTAGAATATATGTATGTAATTTCGTGTAATTTTTTGAATCTGTGTTTTTCTGACTGTATGTGACCAGATACACCTGCGCGATATGTTTTGTTTTAGCAAAGTAACGTAAAGCTACGGCCTATTTTCAGGATAAAGTATCCATCCACCCTGAGGCCAGAACTATAAATAAATATCCAAAAGTGGGTGTCAGTTGAGAGCAGATTCATAGTTGTGTAGTTTTACCACATTAATGTACAATAACCAGCACACAATGCCAAGTTTAAATATGACATTTTACTGTTGTTGTGATACTCATACTCATAATCATTACAGTATAATACGGTATTTGTTATGGTAAATGTTTGTAAGTTGCCAAATGGCTGGAGTAGTTGTCATTCACGGGCTTAGGGTGTGTCTCAAGCCCCGCCCACTCCCTCAGTCTGAGCCCCCCAACCATATGTGTATGCTTTATGTATTTGAGCATTGGGCAGCTTATAGATATATTATAGATATAGATAATTTTTGACTACATTGGCATTGTTAGAATGTGATTTGTATTATAAGTGTATCATTTAATGCATCTTTATGGGATCTTGGATCCCGTGTGGGCCCTAGGTTGGGAACCACTGTTTTATGGACCTATGCTATTTGTGACCTGTTTAAATTGGGCTGATGTAACGTATATATATCTGTATTTGGGTCAATGACAAGACATGCATATTTTTGTACCTAGGGCCATATTTACTTTAAAAATGACTTGATACATTTAAGAAATGTCACTTTATTCTGTTAAACCTATGTAGTTCAAATACATATTTTTAATAATAAATATTAATTTATGTTTTGGTATGTCAAACTTGTAAAATGCTAGGTGAGGTGACAATTTGGATGTTTTGAAATGTCAGGGTGAGGTGGTATAAACACAGTCGTGGGTCTTTTATTAAGACGCTAACAACAATAGATATGATATCACATCATCTAGTGAACCCCAAGTGATCCTTATTGCTGAATGAAAAGATTTTAAATTTCTCAGCAATACTGAGAAATAGCTACTTTAATGTAATGGATAGACTCTGGTACACTATTGTGTCAGGTGGTACAACCAGTGTAATACTAGGGAAATGCTTTTTCCTCAAACATCTTTTAATTGTAATTAAAAATAAAATAATATGTATTTATGAACTTTAGTATCAGAGGCAAACGTTTATACTGTTATTTAAGCAGAAGCCTGTTCAATGTAAATTAGTTGCAAAAGTCAGGTGGAGCAACCAGAAAGTGAATGTCCCTACACTGTAAAAAATTCCTTGTTGCACTTAAATTTACAATTCATTTAAAGGTGGAGTGTGTAATTTTGAGATGGATCTCTTGACATAAATGCAAAATATTATACAAAACTATATGATCAGTGGTGTATAAAGCCCTTTCATAATGCACCCTTATGTTTTATTACCTTAGAATGAGACGTTTTTATCTACATACACCGAGGGTCCCCTTACATGGAAGTCACCATTTTGTGCCGCCATGTTTATACAGAAGCCCTTAACGGACAAACTTTTTTTACTAAGTTGTCTCCGACGATGAGATGTTTGTCCGGTGGTGGCTAACGTAGCTTCTCTATGTGGTTCAAAAGCGAGGGGTGAGCAGTGGACTGGGTCGTTGGTTGCAATGCGCAACCTCACCACTAGATGACGCAAAAATGTACACGCAAAATTGTTCAACTTTATTTTTATAATTTATAGCAACTCCTTACTAGTCAAGAAAGTTGAAATTAATTGTATTTTCAAATTAATTTTATTTTAAGTGCAACAAGGAATTTTTACAGTCTATGAAATAAAAATCATGATGATAAATAATTTTAATAGTTTAGCTAATAATTTTAGTTTTAATAAATTTAAACTAACATTATCTATTATTGTTATTATATTCATTTTTTTCATTATATTCTCAAATGATAGTTTTATGATAAAGTTGTTTTACTCTTTCAAACCATTTTGGGATTCTAATTTTAAATGCCACTCTCAGGTAAAGAAACAATTAGCACAATGCATAGAGCAAATAGTCAATGATTGGTTGTACCACCTGACATTTTTTGGGTGGGGCAATCAAAAATACTGTGAAAAAATAAATTGAACTGTGATGTAATTAATACAACTTTTCAAAACACATGATACCTGACTTAAAAATATGCAATAATTTAAAAAGATTTTTCGACGCTTGTTTTGTCATTGACCCATTTGTATTTTGAAAAAGCAGTTTATTAAATATGAAAACTGTTTCATTTTCAGCCTGATTGAGCCACGCTGCTCATCTCTACCCAATTCACCTGCAAAACGTGTTTCTCCAGCCAAAAAGAAGCAGTTCTTTATAAACCAGGCCATCCGTAATTCTGATCTGACCCCGAGAGCGAAGGGCAGGAAGAGTCTGAGACGACAAGAAAACAGTGAGTGCTTTTAAATATGTGAAAGTATCAATTTATTATTCAATTAATTGTTTATTACACCATCTTTTCATAAATATGAATGTTTGTAGAAGAATAATCTATATTTTGCAAAACCCTTATGATCATGTTCCTCTTAAAATCAACCTCTAAAACAAACTTTATTTATAAAATATAAAATATTATAAAATATTTTAGTGAGCAGTGTTTATAAGATGAATGCAATTATGGATGTAATACATGTAAATTATAACGTTAGGTAATAAACCACATTTCTGCGTATAGCCCGTTTTCTGGACAATCTTTTGGAACGAGATGATTGCACCAAAGAGGATGGGGAAGGGCAAGAAACAGCCTCACCCACCGTCTTCACTGAAGCCTGCACCAATGGAAACTATGTGGAGGTAAAGCAGGTCCCTTTAAGTGCCGTCAGGTTAAACGTATTTTGACATTTTCAAATCTCCATCTCTCGTGTCTCTCAGTACTGGAGTGATTTTATGAATCGTTCTGGGGAAGAGCAAGAGCGACTGTTGGCTCTGCTCGAAGAAGAAGCCCAGAGGACACACGCCACCAAGAGCCATAAAGACCAAAGAGAGGGTCTGACATTATATAATCATCCAATCCAACATTCACTTTATGTCTTTTAAGTCAGTTACTAAATAATACAATTACTGCATCAATAAGAAACCAATCAAAATTGGAAAATAGTGATTGGTTCCAAACATTCTTAAAAAGTGATATTTGCTTGTGTAGTTTTATTTAATAACTATAGCTGCCTACTTTTACCTGCTGTCAAGGTGAAGTATTTGACATGACAGCTGAGTAGCCCAGCCAAAACTCACAACATTGGTTGAAACAGAAGGTGAACATTGAAGAATTAAGGAGCATTCACACTGTGACGATAACTATATACCACACTATTGTATGTTATATTTGGCAGTAGGTTTTATCGCTCATCATGGAAACTTACAGCATGAAACGTTATTGTCATAGTTGTGGTGTGAACTTAGTTATTCTCTTAAATTTAGGATTTTTTTTAAACCGGTTGTTATTGTTCATAGTGTGAATGCTTCTTCACTATTATTAATAGTTCAGTGATATTGAAGTAAACTGTATAGTCTTGACAGTATAATTGATGCTCATTTTTTGTCCTCTAAGCAGTTAATCCCGCTTTCAGCGCTCAGGAATGTTTTCAAAGGATCGATCGAAGATTACGTGCGACGCTGAAACGCAAACACATTCCTATGGTGATTATTATTTGTTTTTTAACTTGTAATACTCCCTATATTTCCTATGCTATAATTCTAGTATCCATCTGTTCTGTTTAAGGGAGTGTTGGAGGGTCTGGAGTCTAATCTAATGGTATTCTTCATGGCACGTCCGCAATCGATTTACATTACCAAACTCGGCAGCAGGTGCACAAACCTACAGCATACAATACATCTCCTTACCACCACAGATTTATTTCACCCCTACCTACTATACATGCTTGTTGCTGGTGAAATCAAAAGCAGTTCCTGTTGTTTATTTGTGTTTTTACAGTTATGAGCGACTGCTGCTTCATGCTGTCTGCCAATATATGGATCTGACCTCTGCCAGTGAGTGACCCCACACAATATTTAAAGTGAAACACTTTGGGTGCACGAGTATGCAGTCACAGTATTTTAAAGGGGCCATGGCACATGGCAAAAGACTTTTTTAAGATGTCAAATTAATCCCCAGAGCACATATGTGAAGTTTTAGCTCAAAATACCATATAAATAATTGATTATAGCATGTCAAAATTGCCACTTTGTAGGTATGTGCAAAAAGGTGCCGTTTTGGGTGTGTCTTTTAAACTGCAAATGAGCTGATGAAATTCAAACAGTGATCACAATGATGGTGGTTTGTTGCAATTAAAACTCAATTGTGCTTTTCTCTGCACTTAATGGCAGTGCTGTGGTTGGATAGTGCAGATTAAGGGGTGGTATTATTATAATAAGAGCTCCTTATGACATCATAAGGAGAGACCAATTTTAATGTACTGGGTTGATCTTTTACACATTTTCTAGGTTGATAGAAGCACTGGGAACCCAATTATAACACTTAAACATGTAAAAAGTCAGATTAACTAGATTTAAACACAAATTGATTTTTTCAGAACAATTTTTAAAACAGCATAAACTTTGTTTTACTTATATTTGATGAAAGTTTATTATTCTTGAACCATTTCTGAAGTAATACCATTTCACTTTGAATTTTAGTCAGTAGTATTGTTATATTTTTTCCAGAACTAAAAAAATTTGTGTCATCTGCAAAAAGAACAAAACGCAAAATATTTTTTACACTTCTCAAAGATCATTGATGTATAAAATAAAAAGTCTTTGCCCTAATACAGAACCTTGTGGGACTCCACATAGAATTTTTTCACGTTTTGATACATGCCCTGCATAATAAACATACTGTTCCCTGTTTTCTTAATAACTAGCCAACCATTCTAATACAATACCCCTCATTCCATGTGAATAATTTTTTGTCCTGCCAAAAAATGCAAACACATTCCTATGGCAAAAATAACAAATCGCAAAATATTTTTTACACTTCACAAAGATCATTGATGTATAAAATAAAAAGTCTTGGCCCTAATACAGAACCTTGTGGGATTTTTTTTTTCACATTTTGATACATGTCCTGCATAATAAATACAATAAATATTACATTCTAATACACAACCCCTAATTCCATGTGAATAATAAAAGACAGATCAGCTGTACCAATTCTTTTCGAATAAACCCGACCCCCTCGCTGTGCACCACGTGGTGGAGCGAGTCACAAACAAAGTGAGACACACAAAACATTATCCCACTATTTTTTGGATAACTCGATTGACCACGTTTTGTGTTGTTTCCATTATATGCACTTATGCACCGATTCCAAACAAAACACTGATATTTGATGCAGTTTTATTTACCGCCTGCGACTCATGACCTTTTTGGGACCGCCCCATTTCAACAAAATCCAGCGTTAAACAAACACACAAGCACAAACACAGATAAACAAACTATATCCATTGTTTCCATAATGCTGGGTTCACTGGGCAGCTGAACAATCTTAAATTTCCATTGATTTCATGTCAGCTCTTGGTTGGTGCGTGTGTGCGCTTTCTGGTTAAAGTGCCCATATAAGGACTTCCACTGCACTGAAATTCACCATAAAAGAAATGAAACAAGATTCTGAAAACTTTCTGAAACTTTGGGGAGTGCATTCAGCACAGGAATACTCCGTCACACGTCCAACTGCTTTTTTGACACTTTGCTAATGTTTTGCATAAGGAATCCAACTCTTAAACAGTGTAAATAAGTCAAAATGCATGTAATAGCTTTAGACCCCCCCCCCCTTTAAGCTCTCAGCAAACATGATTGACACGCATTGTTTCTAATTGCCTGAGAAAGCATGTGCATAAACATTTGTTTTTCCGTAGGCTCTGACTGTAATGGCGCTCGGCAAACGGAAGTGGTCAACAAGCAGGAAGCATTTCTCCCTCCTGAACCGTTGCTGTCTGCCTACCTGGAGCAGCTGAACTGAACAACCTTGAATCCTGGCCAGTGTTAGTAAAAGTGCTGTTCATTTTATCTAGCAGCACCACTGCCCATCACCTGACCAGCGTGAACTTTGAAGCAACATCAAAGTCATAGGAGCTGGTTCTTTAGAAGAGACTCGCTAGAGTTATGTACTCAGTCTTGTGGTCTCTTTCATTCACTTTTTCTGATCTTTTTGAGCACCTATTAGTAGTTGTCGTTGCTACGCCTCTATTTATAAACGATCTGATTCTTTCTTATGTTTTCGATTTTTACATTTACTATCAGTGGAGTCTTTGTATATAACTGATCAATAGACAAAAATATGAATTCTTTAGATATGTAGGACGTCGTTGTGAAAATCAACTTTGGTCATTTTCATAAATTTACAATACAAAGGGTGCATCATATAAATATGCACACATACACATCACAACGCTCATAAACGTTATGCAGTTGAATTGAACTTGAATTTTAACAAAACAGTACTTGTGCTTTGCCACTCTTTGGCGTCAGGCACCTACCCACATGCACTTACAACTATGCCTTATCTGCACATGTTGTATTTGTTTTTTTGTATTTAATATATGAAAGTTTTACATCAAGACTATTATGGTTTACATAGTGTGTAGGAAGAATGTTTTATACCATCAGTAGTCCTAAAACACTTGAGCATCTCTTGAATTGGTGTTTATAACCAAAGCGTACGTGTTAAATACTTATTCTCAGGCATCAGCCTTGAATGTGGACATTTACATTAATTATTGATATTTTTGTCATAGTAGTAGTGAGTGTTACATTTTTCATGTACATGTAGGTGCATGGGTTTTATAAATGTCTGTGTGCCAGTAATTGAGTTTAATGATAATTATACTTCAGTGGCAAATTCAGAACATGAATACACACCATCAAACGCTTCATTGTGTGACGAATATGTGTACCTAAGACAAATACAATTAATATGATATGCTTTGAATAAAGATCATAGTTATTGTGTGGTTACAGTAGGAATGGAAAGGACACGTGAAAATAAACATGTTCATGCTTGATATCACTTGACTGCTTTTCTTACTGGTGTCAGAAGACTAATAACTGTACTAATTCTATGGTGTACGGTTTTTATAGCCGTAGCTGTCAATGGTTGGGTGTGGTATATCTGACTTATGCACTTCCACTTACATACCGTTATGCACTTACGTGGAATTTATGTCCTATTAATGGGATAAAGACGATTGGAGTCGTAACAATGCATTGATGTGTTATATTACAGTATGTATAATTAGCTGTTACTTTAATGACCATTTGAGTGGTAACGCCCTTTCATAAACATGATGCTATATGATGGTAATACCGAACAATTATCTTATTGCAATAGCACATCATTGCCATGTTAATATTGGTGGAGCACTTTTTAATCTGTAATGCATAAAACAATTCATATGATTTTGAAATATGACTTAAATTATTACATTTATAATTATTACCTGACTTCAGAAACAGTTCAGAGGTGTGTTCTATTGGAGAAACTCTATAATTCTTATAGCTCTTTTTTGTAAAGTAATTAAAGGCATTAAATTTGTGTCATATGCCCCGTACTTCCAAACAATACATAAAATATGGTAAAATTAATGAACAATACAAAGTTCGCATTGCAGCGTAGTTTAACATATACTTAATTTTACTCAAAACAAAAAGGACTTTACAAACTTTCTTTTTTACATAAGAGATATGTGGCTTCCATTTTAATTTCTCATCTATGAGAAGCCCCAAAACCTTAAATTATAAACTCTTTCAATATTAGTTCCCTTTTTAAAATTTTTTTTTTGTTTTACTTAATTTTGATGAAAGTTTATTATTCTTGAACCATTTCTGAAGTAATACCATTTCACTTTGAATTTTAGTCAGTAGTATTGTTATATTTTTTCCAGAACAAAAAAATTTGTGTCATCTGCAAAAAGAACACAACACAATATAAAAGAAAAAGTCTTGGCCCTAATACAGAACCTTGTGGGACTCCACATAGAACTTTTTCACGTTTTGATACATGTCCTGCATAATAAATATACTGTTCCCTGTTTTCTTAATAACTAGCTAACCATTCTAATACAATACCCCTAATTTCATGTGAATAATTTTTGTCCTCTGTCCTCATTTGAGTGGTAACGCCCTTTCATAAACATGATGCTATCAGATGGAAATACCGAACAATTATCTTATTGCAATAGCATAGTTATTGGTACATCATTGCTAGTGCTGCACAATTAATCGCATTGCAATCGCAATCGTGATGTCAGCCTGTGCGATAATATGACAGCAAAATGTTGCAATTATATTAAATAAATAAATGTGTGGACTTGTTAACACAAACTTTCTGATAACAGTTTGATGATTTTCCTTGATGTTTAAAAAAAAGAAAGAAAAACGAACAAAAAAGGCAGTGCACGTGTGGCATGCACGTGTGTGGTGTGCGTCGTCACTTATACCAGAGCGAAGATGGATGCAGAGGAGGTTGACAGTGATCTGGTAGCTAAAAAAAACCTCTATGTCTGTTGTATGGCGGTATTTTGGATTTAGGATTACTGACACTGAGCAGTTGCTACATCACGTGGCAATATGAAAACATTTCTACTTTTACAAATACACATTTTAGCTAAACTGTGTGTGGATTTTCCTTAAAACCCATCAAGTTGACTCATGATACCATTTAGTATAATCGCACATCGCAATATTAGCATCAATAACCGCAATGGGAAAAATCACCCAAATCGTGCAGCCCTAATCATTGCCATGTTAATATTGGTGGAGGACATTTTAATCTGTAATGCATAAAACAATTGAAATATGACTTAAATGATTACATTTATCATTATTTACTTTATAATTATGAAAATAATATAATGCTGGCTGCTATACTTTAAGCCGTACACTGTCAGACAAAAAATGGTCCCCAGCTGTCAGTACCCTTTAATAAGTTCCTTATATTTACTATGTATACATTTGGTGGCACCAATATGTATATTTATATTTACTATGATACAGACTCATAATCTCTAAAACCAACAGACTGAAAAACAGTTTCTTCCCCCAGGCAGCTAAATGTTGAAATACATAACTCTTCTACAACCCACAGGACACGCGTAACAATAATATCCTACTACACTTAAAATTTTTGCACTATTTTACTATGTTTACATTTTTCACTATGTTTTGTTTTAGTGTGTATATTGTTCATATTCATATAATATATTGTTTATTGTCCAAATTTTGCATTGTTATTTTATATCTTATGTCTGATATTATTCTGAAGAGCAGCTAAACAGTTTTTAATTGTTTATGAACAAATTAACAAAAAAAGTAATTTTACATAGAGATGTGTATTTTTTAAAGAGTACTGCCCCAGTGACCACTAGGGACCATTTTTCACCTTTTTTTAAATGTATGATTTTATCTATTAAACTATAACATTTTAATTAACATTTGCTACTGTACTGTACATCCATTGGATTATCATTTGAAAACTTTACAAGCCTATTTCTTAATTTTTTTTTTTCATGGGTTAAAATGTATTTATGACATCTTAACCCTGCTGAAAAAAAACAATAAAACCATTACAGAAATTTCTAATGGTTTTATCGGGATTTATTGGTTCTCATGGAATATGGCCCAAAACACACTACCGTGTATTGTTTTTTGTTGGTCTCTATCTAATGGTATGTATTGGTTCTATTGGTTCTATGTATTGGTTCTAATGGAATATGGCCCGAAACACACTACAGTGTAGTGGTTTTAATGGTAAAGGTGAATGGTTCCTATTGGTATTTTAATGGAAACCATTCGAATTTTCTGTAATGGTTTTACTGTTTTTTTTTCAGCAGGGAAAATAAGCTTGGTGTATCGTATGGTCATGTATACATTTTAGGTGTGGCTTTGTCCAAATATGTATACAGTAAATGCAATACTTTGTCAGTCCAGTAGATGGAAACCCAATGCTGTTCGGAGTACGTTGTGTACTTTACACAGAACCCAACACATCATGTCAGTTCTTAGAAATGGCCTACACTTGTAACATATGACATTTATAAAGCATGCGTTATCATTCAATGTATATGCAAGTATAATCAACCTAAATAAAATATACATATTGCATCAAAAGTGGTGTTTGTTTCATCTCGTATCTTTTGTTCATGTAAAGTTTGCTTATTACACACGATACACCCATACTAATAGGCTAGTTATTGGGTGTTTATAAATATGCTTTTCACTTTCACCTTTTAAATTCCCCTGTTAACTAAACTAGATTATCAAATTTTTTACTTTAACATAATCGGAATTAGTTAATAATCTTCAATTTTTGGCAACACTGCTGGTTGTTTTATTACTGATTAGCAATGATACATAGGTCTGTGTATATGTTTGCAAGAGAACACCAGCAGCAACAACACACATAGAAGGGAAGAGCTTGTGGCAGGGAACGTCGCCCAATGTATACATCGCACCATATAGCGTACGTACGTATAGCTCTCGTCCGACGGGGGTCTACGGACTCCGTGTGCTTTATTAAACAGATTTTAACGACCGAAGCGACTACAACACAAGTTTAGGGCCCAAAACGCGAGTTTTTGGTGTAAAGGTCATCGTAGTTTGTCAAACTCAAGGACCTTTCTGCCCTCATTACCGTTGAGTCATTTGTGGATGTTTCCTATAGAGTGGGGGAAGGCAGCCATTGATTCAGAGCTTTGGAATTTGCATCTGATTGCTATTTGTCAACCAATGGCTTAACACAGCGACCGCGGGCACCGCCTCAGATCAGACGCGCATATGATGTTACAGCCAATTTAACCTCTATATCCAAATCTAATGAGGAAGAGAGAGGTGCTTCGCAGAAGACACGGGTTGTTAAGCTAATGTACACCTTTATGTATTCGTGACTTTAGCAAATATTGACTTGAAAGAGCGCCGCGAGCGCGTCGTTTTAACGGGGAAATCGGGAATGTTCCTTCCGCTTCCCGAGAAAAAACTCAACGGAAGTTGAACTGGTGAGTGAAGTGAGTTGAAATGTGTTATCTAGATGGGGAAAAAACGCATTGTGGGATATGCTCTCGATTTAGGAGGCAGAATGAGTTTATTTACACTGTCAAGTTTGATTTAATATAGTCGTGGTCATGTTGTAATGTGTGTTGTGGTTGTAGTTAGTTTGGTTAATGATGGTTATATTGTATCTAACTGCCAGTAGAATAAACATCGCACTGAACGTAACGTTACTGTACTGAACAAACTATCGCCGGACACACGATTTATATATGCAAATTAGTCCCTTAAAACCCTTACTCAGTTTTTGTAGTGAACTTCTTGGATGTGGTTTTGATAGGTAAGCTATTTGTTGATTTGTTTTCATTTATTTACTTATTAACGAGGTCTGTTATCTGTAATATTTATATGTGGAAGTTGTATTTCGATTTAAGATTTTGTGACATGGAAAATTGCGCTGATATTTAAAAAAGCTAAATACATATTCTTTGATAGGACATACACGTGATAACCTATATATGCATGTATGTTTATATGTATGTATGTATGTATGTGTATAGTTATATCTCTGTATATGTATGTATGTATGTATGTGTGTATGTATGTATATATTTATGTACATGTGTGCGTGTGTTTGTGTATATGTTTGCTTTTATATGTGTGTGTGAAATTCCAAGTAAATACATTTGTCAAAAATATAAGTCAGTTTTAAGTACATTTTATAATATAGGATATATGGACAAGAAAATATTTCAAATATCTGTATGTGAGTGTACATATACGTTCTATAGCTTTCAATGTGCTTTATGTCATGGCCACCTCTGAAAGGTTTAGGTCCCTATAGATTTGGAGTTCCCTGGGGTAATGCAAACCTCTTTAAAGAGCCCTGTTTAAAATGTATGTTGGTTAAGACTGATTAGATTTTATTCCCTTCGTCTTTAAGAAGCTCTTTAAAGACGGACAGACTAGACTTGTTCAGTCTCGAATAAGATGTCTGTTTCACATAAACAGGAAAGCAGATTTGTCGTAACCCTGTGTGCATGAACTACACGTGGCTTTATGTTGAAACATACCGCTGACTTGAGAACAGTTGTTTTTGGCTTATATATGCAGCCCAGCAACAGCTGGGAAATGTATTTGATTCAGTAACTGCTCGCTCCCACTAATCTTGTGTGGAATTTTTTTTCCCACAAACCAATGTGTAGGAACGACTCTTTACAATGCAAGGTTTGCATTTCTATTTGCATATATGATTCTATATGCTTAGTCATTACGTGCCTATAGGCACATGATAGGTTAATAATCCACAACATGCGAGTTGGGAAAAGAAACGTGTTTGATCTTTGCCATTATTTGGGTGCATAAAGAGAGAAAAAAAAACAGAAGAGAAAGTGCAGATTACAGTTGTTTGTGTTCAGTCTGCTTCTATTGTTTTAATGGATGGACTTTAAAAGGTTTTAAGTCATCCAGCCTTAATGAACCATGCGCTTGCCTATTATGCTCCGGTTTGTATTGTGTTGATTTAACAAACATTGTGGCTTGTTTGTCTGATGTCATGTGCATTTTGGCACAATTAAATATCTTGTGTTGTTTTATGAGACCTTATGTTAAAATGCACTTTGCCCAGAGAGAGATAGAGTACAGATATGTAAGACCTGAAGTGATGCCTGAACAATAAGTACCAAATCAAGCCGGTTTAAGCGAGAGTTCGATTGTATTCAGAAAATGATGTTCACAATAGAGTCGGCTTGCATTTCTAATCATATGCTTCAGTTTTCGCTTAGCCAGACGGCGTTATGCTCCATTAGCAAATGTAACCAACTCTAACTGTGGCTACAGCTGCGATCGCAACGAACCTGTCTGTAAGCAGATTTGCATGCCGTGTATATGGATAGATTCAATGAAGCCACAAAAAAAACCAGGGGCTATAGCGAAAGAGGAACTCCAATAATTGCTATGTGCATTTTGGATGAGTGGTTAAAATTATATGAAACCAGAACACTTTTTATATATATATTATTTTTTACTTTTTTAAATGATCTGCTTAAGACGATTAACAGAAGTGTATTTATTGCAAGGTCAGTTAACAGCATTGATTATTATTGCACAATTGTGTGTGTATCTGTATTAAGTGAGCCGTCAGCCACACCCCGTTTCTCTAGTTAATGGTATCAGTTTCGCCCACTGAAAACCAGGTCATCTGCTTAGATCCAGTTAAATGTGAAACATGCGATTTTTCTGGAAAATTACCCTATACTGGTTTATTATACAGGGACGAGATATGTTTTAACCCCCCCTCAAAAAAAAAAGATCTAACGTAACGACCGTTTGAACGTACAGACCAACCCTATACACCAACACGAACCGGTCGTTTGCCTGGGGGCCAAAGCTATCATTTTGTTTGACCAATGACAGGTCGGGGGAGAATTTGAGAAACCTGTATAGAAACCGTCATTTTGGAGTTTACACTAGCGGCACAGAAATCGCACGCTTTACGTGAGAAAAAAAAACGTGCATCACTGTTGATGCATGAACCGTGACTTAAATAGGTGACTTTGGCGCGTCCCAGGGTGAAATAAAACGGCGCATGAGGTATAAGCCGAGGTACATGGAGGAATGAGGCACTGTATCCTGTCACACCTGTTGAGATCAGACCGAAGCGACCGTATCAACCATCTTCATATCTGCAAGTTTTCAGGTTGACAGACCCTGAGCTGGCCAAACAGGTTTCGGCTTAGCTTGTTACCAGTTAATGCAGAGTGGGATCAGATATCCATCGTCACATTTGCACTGGGAACTGCTCTGTTTTTAGATGAATGTATACACGCATATCTCAATAGGGCTGTGGGCATTGCTGTACGTCAGCGAAACAAAAACCGCCATTACAAGAAAATGCAAGGCATCTATAAGGAAATAAAATATGTTTTTATACACAAACATATTTTGAATGCCGCGCTACAAACAAACAATCGGCTTAATTAAAACCAATGCAACATTCGTCGATGCATGTCAATGCGTTCAAGTTATTTGATGGGTCTATAAAAAGCCAGAGTTCATTGCTGACAGAATAACACGCTTGGGGTTGGGAGGAGGTTGTGTGGACTCGGTTGAGTGGCTTGGCTTATATTCAACTGCGCCTTTGCCAAAAGCCACATATTAAAGCGTTTCTGTGGCAGACTGCCGTTCACCTCGAGCACCTGCCAAAAACGCGATGATTTCACTGTTTGGGAGCGTGCCATGTGGGAATCCCAACCAGCTGACGTTCAGTCTTGTTTCCTTGCTTTTTTTCTTGGGAATTCCGTCTTGGGCGAGGAAGCTGTGGCCTGGAGCCACGGTTCCATGGTTGGCCATTGTGTCATTTGGTTAACAAACATTTCTGCTGTTACCCAAGCCATAAGAAGTTTGGCAGTTTGCCCTCATAGCTACAAGCCAACAAAATAAGCAAACCTGATTGCTGAATTACAATATCAGTCATCGACAATCTTTTGTGGGATGTGCATTTATACGACTGTCAGCGATTGCAAAGACTGGATTCTTCAAAGGTTGTAAGACAAAGGCGCAGCATACCCACCACTCACTCACCACTTTCATGTTCTACAAGAAACTATCAACCAACTCGTTCAGCCAGTTTTGTTTTTTAACAGCCAATGAGACTGTCACTTTAATACTGGTGGGATATCGAGCTGACCAGTATCACTCTTTGATGTCATAGATGAACCATTTTTGGCTGTATGGTTCCATAAAAAACCTTAAACATCAGTTTTTTTTTATTATTATTAAAAGAAACGAAAGATATGTTTTTTATGGCATCGCTGTTTGGAAGTCACTTTAACTGCTTGATGTTTGGTAGAAAAGGCTGAAAATTGTCTGCACTGTTTTTTTTACCCTGCGGGTGCCATTGTGAACGCAGGTCATAAAGGACAATAACAGCATTCACATGAAGATTCTGGAACACTGACGACAATAAAACTAAATGCAGACTGGAGCGTTGACATTTCATAGTCTTTACTGGCAGAGTTGGCAGAATAATAATGGGATTATAATGATGGATGTCTAAACTTTTATGATGACGCATGTTGTAACCAAAAGTGAAACCAGTTAAACAAATTTGAAAAGAGATAGGGGTCCAAAAAAGGATTTTAAAATAGTAAGAACAAAGAATATGAGGGATCAGTCTTTGATTATCTGTTAAAGATCTCTTTGAAGTCTTTGAAACCTATGAAACATTTTTTTGCTAAAAATTAGGGCTGAACATTTAATCGTTGATTCAACACTCTAAAATGTCTGGGCTATTTTTGACTCATAATGGATAAATATTGGACAGAACACATGCTGGGTTAAAAATTGACCCAATGCTGGGTTATTTTAACCCAACTGCTGGGTTATTATACCCCAACTGCTGGGTTATTATACCCCAACTGCTGGGTTATTATACCCCAACTGCTGGGTTATTATACCCCATGACTGCATAGCAACAACCCAACATTGGGTCATTTTTAACCCAGCACGGGGCAATTTTTAACCCAGCATGTGTTCTGTCCAATATTTACGCATTATGGGTAACCGAGGCATTTTTAGAGTCAAACAATTGCAAAACAAGATAATTGAGGTAAAGCAATCGTTGCGATTAAAATATAAATTGCATGCTGCTTGACCGATCTGTTTGTAAGACACTTGAAGGCACCACTGCTTTGACACATGTAGCCTATTGCAACACTTACTTAAAGGCGGGGCGCACGATTTTTGAAAAAACGCTTTGGAAAAGGAAGTTGGGCCGATTACCAAAACGCACTTGTAGCCAATCAGCAGTAAGGTGCGTGTCTACTAACTGACATCGTTGCCTGGGTTGTGTATGTGTGGGGCGGGTCTATCAAAAGAAGGTCCAGATTCTATAGGGGGGTGTTTGTTTAGGTGATTTCAAATGTCAACATTAGCTTTCAGAGATCATGGACCCTGCCTTTAAGAAAAAGGGTAAATAAATGCATGTTTTCAAAGTCACGGAGTAATCGTGTTAAATAACCGCGTTTATGATTTTTACCAAAATAACCACGATAATGTTTTTGCCCATAATCAAGCAGCCTTAATAAAATTATAATTGTTAACCCCCTTAAAGTTCCAATGTACCGTGAGATGAACACTGAATTTTTTGACCGAAAACTTAATGTCATACAACAACTCAAAAGGAAATAACTAAACATGTCACACATTTTTGGAAAGCCAAGATTCTTGTGATTTCACATGATGTAAACCCTTGTAAGATACAATCAACACAGCAGGTACAATTAGTGTCCTTTTAAAGGCATTTTTTCAGAAACGCAAAGCCATATTATGCATAGCTTTTTCGTGTACTGTGGCTTTTTGATCAGTAGGAAGTCTCCTTCAAATCACTGTGAGTTTGAGTCATTTATAACATGCATTTGAAAAAGTAACACTCGTCAAACATAATCATTTTACATATCGTCGCTGTCCGATGAAAACCATGTATGTCCATTTTGCCAATTTTTAGATTTGAACGTCTAGGTTCATTTCCGTATGCAGTATGCTTCACATATCTAAATGGCCAATGAAAAGTTGTGAAATCATGTCATCTGATTTTCACGTATATCCATTTGGTGTCAAAGCTGTCAATCACGCCGCATATCTCCCGCCCTGTGGAAGGATGTCGCCGGTCTTGTGAAGTTTCATTGAAGCTCAGCACTGGATAGCCGAATAGACAGCCTGTGAGACAATATCTTTCCTTCATTGAGGTAAACGTTCCCCCCTGATGCCAGACGTACGTCTAGGAGTGACAAAATTACGGTAGGACTGTGCAAACAAAGTATCTGTCTAGCATTACTATGTCAGTGTATTGATTCATTGTCCCTTCATAGCTTGCAAGAGACATTTAATAAATGTATAATTAATATTAAATAAACTAAGCGTATTTAATAAACTAAGACGTAGGCTATTTATTAAACTGAGCGTATTCATCTGTCAATATGAAACGCGACTTGGCCATTCTAATTAATGATCGGAAGAACGCTTATCGACCACCGTTACTGTAAAATATGCACGTATGTCCATTTAAACTCAATTTTGGTCAAATGTGGATTATATCATTACACTGGCAAGAATATGGTTAAATGTAAAGATGCCATACCACGTATGACAATGCTACATTCAACTGCTTTTGAAATACAGTGTTTTTTTTCACTTCCTGAAAAGTAACCATTTTGGACATACATGAGTTTCATCGGGCAGCGACGATATTCTTATTTTATCATGAAAACCTTGAAGAACAGCGATATAAATATGCTTATAGGCATTTCCCGGAGCTACATGTGTAAGGGGGCATGCACACCAAAGCTTTTACGCTTTTATGTTTTCAATTGTGTCCAATGGAAGCTCAGAGTTTTTCAATAAAGCCAGCAGCTAGTGTGTTTTTTTTCGAACCGAGAGTTGAAAAATATTTAACTTTGCGTGAAAAGCTCAGCTTGTCATTGTCAGTTTTCACACGGTCATCCAATCACAGTGGGGAGGAGGGGTGGGACAAATATTACAACAACCAACTGGCGCATCGTACAATGACTGATAAACAAAAACCAAATCGCTCAGCTGAAGAAACAGCTGGCATTCGACGTCCTCCAGGTGTTTCAGCCGCGTTTGAAAGCTTTGGTATGCACACACATAGATGCGTATAAAGGCTAGATGTGTTACGAGCCGGCGGAGTCTCTAACGTCATCCTCTGGCAGCCATCTTACCACAGGCAGTTCGCTCACTCGTAGCATTGAGTTTAATGGTGCAGGTACTTTTAAATGACCATAACTTGCTCAATTTTCTACCAAACGGTTTGGTTTCTTACAAACGTTATTAACGTGGCTATAATTCTGGATGCTTTAACATGTTTCATGAAAATTATATTTTTTTTTGTACAAGTATGCAGTGTCATAGGTACATCTTTGACAAACCAAACCGTTTGAAAATCGGTAGAAAATGAAGCAAGTTATGGTCATTTAAAAGTACATGCTCGCGGGCGAGACATCCTTTATACATATCTATGTGCACAGTGCACACCCCCAAAATGTTTTTTCTTTTGCGACGCATATTGAGTTTCTGCACGAGAGCGCCCTCTGGATTTGTACGTAGTGGCATTCACCATAATCATTGTGAAGCACAGCAAGCAGATTGCATGATTTGTCGTTACACCCCTAGTGAGCTGAACAACGCCTATTGAAGTTATTTTGAAAATGCAGAATACTATTTTCCCCCTTTAAAAGGCCTCGGAAGATGTGTACCATATTGTGTACATTTCTAGTGCTTGGGAATAACCATTGAGGGACAATCATGTGCGATTAATCATGCAGCCCTAAATAAGACCCTCGGTTTTTCAGCAAGACTAATGAGACAAATATAGTATCGCATCTGTAGTTTTTTTTACGATTTGAAATGCACAGATTGGGATTAATAATGCAAAGCAGCTATATTTATTGCTGAGGTTAACTGTAGAGCACTTGAATTAAACATGAAATATAAAGATGATGTGTCAGCAGTGTAGCATATTACGGTTTTAAACATTTATCATGCAGAAATGTGCATTGTTGCATATTAAATCTTAAATGCCCCCTATAGGTGATATGAGGTACTGACAGAAACTCTCTGAATAAAGTATGTAGGAAACAATTATTCAGAATTGTGTAAATCACATTCAGAAAAGCTGAATCAGGCCGTTCAATCACGCTTCATCCCTGAATAAAGAAACGCTGTTCATGGGTTCAATAGCCGTAGTGTTGCTCGCAGAAATGCCAAAAACACCCACGTACCCCACACCAGCAGAATGAATGAGCGTCTGCGGCACGTCTTTTAAGACTTCCGCCCCTTGTGTTGTTGAATATTTTCTGCATTGTCTTTACTACAGTGTGAAATAGACAAAGCGGTTTGCTCGCATCCTTTCCCAGCCTTTGAAGCTATAATTTTGAGGTAAGGGCGTTTGACATCACATCCTGTTCTTAGAGTTAAGATGAAGGTGTAAAGACTTTGTTTTTGGATCGTATGCATGGTTCACTTCAGTTAAACTCGTGTCAACTTTTATGATATTAATTGTTAGAAAGAAAGTCAATATTTATAGTCAACTTAGGAATTTACTTAACCTTGTGTAAGGTAAACAGTCTCATCTCCTCTCATAACTGTGTGTGTTGATCATTATTGTGTCAGCTCACCTCAAAGGCGCAATGTCCTCACAAAAACAAAAAAAATCAGGGCCATTTGCATTTAAAAGTGTGTGGGCTGCTTTTGTCTCGCTGCCGTGAGGAAGGAAGCATCATGTATGTGAAGGCGCACGCTATTGTCATAGAAACCGAGGAAAATATGGTAGCGAGGTCACGCGATTGGCTCACCTTTGCTTGAATTCCCTGAAACATGGTTTCAAGAGGCACCTGAGCACAGCTTGAAATTCAGGGCTTAAATCCCTGCTATATTTTTTCCTCTGCCAAGCATCATCTTGTCATATTTAAATGACAAAATCGAATGTCATATTTTGAAATGGTATCATTAGAAAGTGAAGCACAGATATGGGAAGCGGCACTTTAAACACAAAAGGACACAATATTGTTTTAGCAGCCTGTCTTAATGTTTTTTTTTACATACTATTATAGTGCAGAAAGCTGTGCTAATGGTCTAAAATGATCTACACTTGGTTGAATGTTTGGTTATCAGGGCAAACTAATTAGTTAAAGGAATATTCCACTTTCATAAAAAATGTGGAATGTCCTCCAAGATGTTAATTTCTTCTCAACTGAACAAAGAAGGCACAGTTTTTCTCCATATAGTGGACTTTAGTGGGCCTCAATGGTTTACAGTTTAATTGCAGCTTTAAAGCCAAACCATTCTAACCGATGCATAAGGGTCTTATCTAACGAAAAGATGGTCATTTTCACAAAATATTACTTTTAAACCACAACTTCTCGTCTTGCACTAGTCGTGTGATGCACCAGTGGGACCTTATGTTGAAACTAGGGGTCACGCAAGACGTATGCAAAACTACCACTCCACTGAGTGTGGAGAAAGATGATCGTTCAGATGTTGTTGTATGTGGAATGATACGAATGAATGCAGGGCTCAAAATTAACTTTTTATTAGGTAGCACTGGTGCTCCCAAATTTAAAAGTTAGGAGCACAAGCAAAAATTTAGGAGCATCCATTGAAAGTGATAGGAGCACCAAACCTTCATCATCCTGAAGATTAAAAGCTTAAACAATCAAACTTCATTTTAAATTATTTGCCACACTTTTTAAACAAGCTCGCTCACTGTCTAAAACATGTAGATTCGTGGGGCCATATAAAAACATTTAATGTTATTTTGAATAATTTATTTTTAAATTCAGTTATACAATTTTATTTTCAGAAATCCCAATTGTTCCGTTGTAATTTTTCTGGATTCTGTATTTTCACTTTTCATTTTCTTTAATGGTTAATTCAAACGACAGGTTTAAACTTCACCAGCAGTTTAATGCCTTTCAGAAAATGTTCTTCTTTAAATATATAAATATACAATAAAACAAATAAAAAAACAGACCCTCTGCTTTTAAGCAAAAAAGTTTCATTCTATTTTCATTTGCACAATAGCGGAAATATGGATTGACATAACTCTCTCTTTGGCAGGGAAGTGTTTTCTCTTAATTCATAAAATGTAATAATTTATTTCTAAAATAATCAAATAAAAACAAAACAAATTAATTTTAATCAAAAAAAATTTAAAATTAAAAATTAAAAATGAAAGTACAAATCTTTTGAGTGTGATTTGTTACATAAGTAATAAAATAATGTAAAATCATAATTTTTATTTTTTTAAAACTAGATTTTACTTTAAAGTGGTAATATATTTCTGTCAACTTCATTACATTTAACAGACTTTTATTTTGATGGATTTGACCATTACATTTCTTAATTTCTCTGACAGCAGAGTATATATTGCTCTGACTTGCTATACTGAATATGAACTAAAGCACTGAGTCATCCGTGTAAAGTTTCATTGGTCTCTATGAGATGTTTGCTAATTATTTTACAGTATATGCGAACATTTCATAAAGAAATTAAAACGGGTCGTATCACAACAATCATTTGCACTCGCACAAATCCTCCCAAATATATTTTAAGGTTGCGCCAATTAAATTTCAGGGGCATATGCGAACAAAATGGTCGCAATTTTGAACCCTGTAACGTCTTTGCATTAGTTGTATGTAACACGTGGCCTTTTGACGTGAATATGTAAGGTTGCACGGGCGCGTCACATGACTAGTGCAAGACAAGAAGTTGTTGTGGAAAAGTACTTTTTATTGTATTTTTGTTAATGCTGATCTTTTTGTACTGATACACACATTGAAAACATTTGAACAAGTTTTATTTTTGAAAATCACAATTTAATATTTCATGTCCCTGAACTTTTTTTCTGTGATTAAAAAAAAATCTGTCTAATAAGTTTACCGTGAATGAATACAATATATTATCCCTTAAATGCCGCCTTGTGCAAAAAACTATAGTGCATGTGCGCACCTGCGTCAAACTGATTCTGGCTGGACAGGATTTACTGCGAGTTTTCAAAATCATGGTAATCGAACACGGTTGTAATTTTAAACGTTAATACAAACCGTCAGGACATTTATCTTGGTTAATCGTGAAACTGGTAATCGTCCCATCCCAAGATAAGACCCTTAAAAGGGCTCGTTATAGTTGTGTATAGGTCCTACGGCGTAGCCGCGACGGTGTAGGTTCCGCTTCGGTTTTCATTTATACATTACTTTTGCGTTGTCGTCAAAACAGCAACTTGTTATGTATGATTTGAGAAGACCAGCAATGATAGAAGTAAATAAACAGCGACTTTTGTTGCAGTTTGAGTTAAAGGAACACTATGTAGGATTGTGGCCAAAACTGGTACTGCAATCACAAAAATTGTGGCTAAAGCTGGTACTGCAATCACACAACTGGTGGCCAATACACAAAATGACAACATAAACATCAGTTGAGGGCTGCAACTCAACTTTTTAAATGACAATATGCTGGCCAGACCACTGTTGTGAGTGATATAAGTATTTGAAATGAAAATGATTTCTTAATGTCTAGTGACATATCAGGGTCATTTTATGATTAATTGATATAAATTTCTTACATACGGTTCCTTTAAATCACTCCTCAACTTGGCTCATCTTAAATACATTAAAACCCTGAACTTACCAGAGATGCCACGTTAAGCAATAGCTAAAATAACACAAAGACTTCTCGGTAAGATCATTTATAAGTGACAGCTGATCTCTCATAACCAGTTTGATTTGTGTTATTAATAGATGTCAGCGAGTCTTTACTCATGTGGTACACTGCATACTCTGGATGTTAACTTCCCAAACAAGGTGTTGGTTTCTATATATCAAATCAGAAATGTTAGGCAGCCCATTTGATATTTTAATAACTCGTCTTGACATCTCAAAAGTGCCGTGAAAAATGTCACCAGACCAGAACACCTCAGTTTCATGTTAAATGTATGTTTAGATCAGGATAAAGTCTGAGTAAATCTATGAAGTCATGTGCAATAGGATTTTTTTCCTCAGGGTCACATTTCAAAAGAAATCACTATTTGTACGCATTCATTGTAATGTATCGGGTTCCAGCATGTCGTGATTAAATAATAGATATCCTGAACCAGTTTAGGCTCATTGGATTGAATGTGTGCATTTTTCGGACACCTATAGGGAATCTGTATGTCGGCCAGCGTGAGTCTCATTATCAGTGTGGAATTAGACCCTAAGCGTTCCCTTTATCTCCTCTGTGTTTGCTCAGACTTCACAATCCCTCCATTTCTGTGGGTTAACCCATAAACCCCCCGCAGTTTCATTGTATGCCCGCATCGTGCTGAGCGATGAAATGTTTTATAACCTGCTTTACAGCCACAGGCATGAAATGCACGTTGTGAACGAAATAGATAGGATGTGATGTAATAGCTGTCGAATGGCACGGGTTTTTGGACATGATGTTTATAAACTAGGGAGAGGGGTGAGTGAGGGCAAAGCAGTGCTTATATAAACTTTTATCACAACAAATAAAGCCCCAAATAGCAGCAGGCACAGTGCATAGTGAACGTGTAAATTTAGTGATGCAGTCTGTGAGATGTGCCGGTGCTTTTAACGCCATCTAAAAAAAAAATGATGAAAAGAAGAAATCAAGTCTTTGTTGTAGTCGCACACTCCTGAAGTCTACACCTGATGACCTGATGAGGACACTCCCTTTATAATTAATGAAGCGTCTCTTACAGTGTAGACTCATGTCATGATGGCTGTGTTTACAGGTGCAGTGAACAGAATAAGGTGGGTCATGATGGATGGTAGATAGCATATGTTGATGGTAAATGCAAATGTTTGTAAGAGATCATTTCCCCATACTAAAAGAAAACACTGTCTGCTTTATAATAAGTCGGGTAATGAAGGACGTGCTGTGTATGTGTCACTTTATCATTAAATGAGATTACTGCTGTTATTTCTAGCAATGTTTTTTTTCTATCATAGTTCATCTGGTTCATCTTTTATATCAGTTCAACAATAAGAGTTTTTTTGCTGCTCCGGTTGGGCGAGTACTTCATATCTCGCTGCCAACATTTTGTCTGGCTCAGAGGTTTCTATGTTTTTGTTCTGCAGCATGCTTTAGATGGCCTCGATAGCAAGTAGTTTTACTAAACATTCAGATTTCTAGGAAAACACATGTCTAGGACAACCTCTAGATTTCGCACATAGATGCGTGCACATTCAAGATACGGCGGTTTAATAGGGTAGACTGAATGGAAATGTTAAACAAAAAGATAATTTGATATGTTCGTCTTGACCTAAAAACATATTTTCTTTGGCTATATATCATTATGATTTGTTTACAGCAACATTTAAGAGTTTAGTTTATTGAACTGAGTGACCTGTGAAGTGATTCTGTTAATGCTCTGTTTTCCCCTAACACCCAGATTAAGTCCAGTGTAAATTTTGTATTTACATGACCGATGATTTTGAATGAATATTAAATGTCATTTAATGTGAATCTTTGCTGTATGAGGAACAGCAGATTGGTAGCTGAGATTTGGTTATTGCTTTATTAGATAAATTTAGCATTTCTTGACTTGCAGCATTAGTGTATGAAAGCGTGTATGGTCAGTAAGAGTATGTTTAAGTGACTTTCTCTGATACTTCAATAGCGGCAGTTGAATATTCATTGTTAACAGAATTCCTTGAATTCCTTGTTGTTGAGTCCTGATCTGTGTTTTTCACAGTGTGTTCGCTCGCTCGCTCACTTACTCACCCACTTACTCTCTCTCACTCTCTCACCCACCCACACACTCTCTCACACTCTTACTCACTCACTTACTCACTCTCTCTCTCTCTCACTCTTTCTCAATTACTCACTCTCTTACTCACTCTCCCTCCCTCTCTTACTCACTCACTCACTCTTTCTCAATTACTCACCCACTTACTCACTCACTCTCTCTCTCTCTCACACACACTCACTCACTCACTCACTCACTCTCTTACTCACTCACTCTCTTGCTCCCTCACTCACTCTTTGGGTCTCTCTCGCTCACCCTCTCTCTCTCACCCACCCACACACTCTCTCACGCTCTTTCTCACTCACTCACTTACTCACTCACTCACTCACTCACTTACTCACTCTTTCTCAATTACTCACTCTCTTACTCGCTCTCCCTCTCTTACTCACTCACTCACTCTTTCTCAATTACTCACCCTTTCTCAATTACTCACTCTCTTACTCGCTCTCCCTCTCTTACTCACTTACTCACTCTTTCTCAATTACTCACTCTCTTACTCACTCACTCTCTTGCTCACTCAAACACTCTCTCACCCACTCACTCTCTTTCTCACTCAAACACTCTCTCACCCACTCACTCTCGCTCACTTAAAACACTCTCTCGCTCCCTCACTCACTCTTTGGCTCTCTCTCGCTCACCCTCTCTCTTTCTTT
This sequence comes from Misgurnus anguillicaudatus, assembly GCF_027580225.2. NCBI lineage: Eukaryota > Metazoa > Chordata > Actinopteri > Cypriniformes > Cobitidae > Misgurnus > Misgurnus anguillicaudatus. The sequence goes on from NC_073350.2 coordinate 10,336,357, forward strand.
CTTTCTCTCACTCATCCACTCACTCTCTCACCCTCTCACTCACCCACTGACCCACCCACTCACTCACTCTTTCTCAATTACTGACTCTCTTACTCACTCTCCCTCTCTTACTCACTCACTCAAACACTCTCTCATGCTCACTCACTCACTCACTCACTCACTCACTCACTCTCTTGCACACTCAAACACTCTCTCGTGCTCACTCACTCACAATTACTCACTCTCTTACTCACTCTTTCTCGCTCACTCAAACACTCTCTCGTGCTCACTCAAACTTTCGCTCGCTCGCTCACACACACTCTTTCGCTCGCTCGCTCACACACACTCTTTCGCTCGCTCGCTCGCACACACTCTTTCGCTCGCTTGCTCGCACACACTCTCTCGCTCGCTCGCTCGCTCACACACTCTCTCGCTCGCTCGCTCGCTCACACACTCTCTCGCTCGCTCGCTTGCTCACACACTCTCTCGCTCGCTCACACACTCTCTCGCTCGCTCACACACTCTCTCGCTCGCTCACACACTCTCTCGCTCGCTCACACACTCGCTCGCTTGCTCGCTCGCTCACACACTCTCTCGCTCGCTCGCTCGCTCACACACTCTCTCGCTCGCTCGCTCGCTCACTCTCCCTCTCTCACTCACACTTTCTTTCACTTAATCACACACTTGCTCTTTCTTACTCAATCTCCCTCTCTTTCTCACTCACTCTTTCTCTCGCTCACTCTAGCTCTCTCTCTCTCTCTCTTTTTCTCTCACACTATCTCTCACATTCACTTACACACGCTCAGTCGCTTACACTCACTTCACTCTACTCTTCACTCTACAATTAGCTTTGTTTGGGCAAGCATTACACACATTTCCTCTTGCTCTCTCACACACACATAATTTCTCTCACACATAATTTCTCTCGTTCTCAGGTAGGCCCTTTGTGGGGGTCGTCCTCCCACTTAAAGTAAAGTAGAAGACCAACCATTCCGGCTTGTTATAAAAGCCCCGCCCCTCTGGATCAAGTCTACAGAAAGTGGTCCAGCCTGTCTTCAGCAGTGGGGGGAAGTGAAGGGGGCAGAATCCTAGCGCGTCCTGTTTCGCAGGCAATGAAGCTGCAGGCCGTGATGGAGAACCTGCACAGACAGCAGAGAGCCAAACTGCTGATGGAGCAAGCGGGGCAGTCAAACGGGCCCGCCCCTTCGGGGGAGGAGCTAAAACTGAACTCCACTTCCGATGCGGAGCAAGCTCAAATGGCAGCCCTGGCTGCCATGCGCGCGGTTGCGGCTGGACTTCAAAGGGCCGACAGCCCCATGTCTGACCGCAGCAGTGGAGGAGAGGATGATGAGGAAGATGATGATGATGAAGACGAGCAATACAATCATATGATGGGGTCTGAGGAGGAAGAGCAAATGTAAGTGCATGCACATAAGTTAAACACACACTTAACTCTAGCGAATTACTTGGAGATGACACAACACAGAAGTCATGACCGTTTGTAATTATTTTACAAAGTATTTGACTCGGTTTAAGAAAACAATAGGACCAATCCGTCATAGGAAAGGCCCAGAATATCATAACAACCACTGTAGTGTCTGGGTGAATGTGAGAGGAACCACATAGCAACACCCTAAAAGCCACACAAACCACATTATTTTTATAGCAATTAGCTTTGTTTGGGCAAGCATTACATTTACAATCATCCCTATCTCATGTCAATGTGCAGAAAGCAGAAATGGGACGAAGATGATTTCGAGGGCGAGATGGAAGAGGACTACGACGACGATCTGGGCGACGAAGGGCTACCGTCGGGTCGTGAGGCCGTCACCCCCGGCAGAGGTATTCTTCTCTTACCCCACCGCCAAATGCACCACTCCTCTCAGCTGCTGAAAGCCAGAGCCGGTTCTGAAACCGAACCACGTGCGCTGGTGCACTCCGCTCATTCGTCCCACGGGCCGCCTCATGGGCAGGATCACGCAGACTGGACCTATGAGGAGCAGTTCAGACAGGTAGGCACTGTGGGTGATTGTAACAATATTACTGTAACTCAGATGGTAGAGCATTGGGTTAGGAGTGCGACATGTCACCTCTCCACATTGTAATGTGTCATACTCTGTGTACACAGATGGATCAAATAAACTATACTTTGCAAGGCTATCATTTAAAAAACAGACTATACTCCGGGCTTCAGAATCAAATTCTTGACTTTTGCACAGCTAACGCAATGCTCTACCAATTAAGCTACAGGAACATGGATTTGAAAACGGCAGTGTGAGGAACCTAGACCAAATGAGACTTGACATAAAGGTTATGAAAGCAGAACCCCAGAAGTAATTGATATACAACCCGAGACAGTGAGTAAATCTGACTCTTATGTCTCTTAGCTACAGCCCACCTCTCTGGGACACCATGTTCTTAACAGGTGCAACAAGGACACATCTCATTTATATTAAAGTACATTTTCATCGGCTGCTTAATAGCTGGAGGTGGCCAAGTTGCTGTACTGTTGGTTTTGGGTTTTCTGCGCAACTGCATAACAAAATCAGTATTATTTGTTGTGACTGGTGAGTTGTGAAATTTGCATAAAAAAGATCAATAATCAATTTATTTGTAAGAAACATGAATACATAATATAGTTTAAGTTTGGTATACGCAAATGTTTTTGTAATTTGACACCTCGTGCGGATGTAGCCACTATTACACTCGATTCTTTCCTCCGTAAGACTGTAGGCATTGCTCTTGCCATTTGCTAAACCTGCACCATATATGGCATAGTTGCATTCCAAACATACATAATCTATAGCTATGTGACGGATAAGCTGTGGTTAAGCACTCGTATGTGCAGGCTGCAGCTTGTTGTGATGTTACACGCTCGTAACTTGAAATGAAATGGGTTCAAGGTTTAATAACTAGCTGTTTCTAAATAGTGCCAAAAGGCAAATGCAAAAAAAGAGGAAAAATCACATGCAGCATATTTAGTCTTTTGTCACATTTGAACAATGAAGAAGAACTGTTACTTTAGTTTATGTGTTCTTCGGTTAAGTTTTTGTTCCTCGGAAAATGAGACAACTGGTAGCTTCTCTCTGCCGCTATTATGATGTCTCCTGGCAATGCTACATAAGGGCAAGGGTGGCACTGGCCCATCCAGATTGACGGCTGGCCCACCCAGTCAGAAAATACACAATATTTTTGTGGAAAAGCCAAAGAAATCATTCATAAATTAAAATAATATCTTTAAAGGGTGGTCATGTTGTGAGATGTATATTTTTAAGATCTAAAGTAAATGTTTGGTCTCCCCAGAATGCGTATTTTTAAAATTGCCACTTTGTAAGCCTGAGCAAAAATGTTCCGTTTTGGGGTGTGTCGTTTAAATGCAAATGAGCTGATGAAATGCAAACATTTGATCACAATGATGGTGGTTTGTTGAAATTGAAACACAATTGTGCTGTCAATATTTTTTTTCTTCGCACTAAATTGCAGTGCCAGCGTTGGATGGTGCAGATTAAGGGGCGGTAGTATTGTAATTGGCCTTGCTACCTACATTCAAACAGGCAAAATCTGAATGACCTACTTTTTCACATGCTTGCACCACATACTGTGAAAAAAAGATGGAGGACGCTCGTTCGCTCTCTTCCGTTGGTGAAAAGTGAAGCCGTCAGTGTCCGGATACGACGCTGACATCTTGGGTCTTAAGTCTGCGCAGTAGCGATTTCGGGACCAGTCCTGCGCAGTAGTGAGCAGGAAGTCAAGCCGCGAAATCAAGGCCCCGCCCTCGCAGAATGCGCATATCACAGCTGTCAATCATGACGTCAAATCATCGTTTGTATAGCATTAAATAACTAACTAAAAACAAACTTATTTTAAAAACAAACACTTGAATTTACATCATCATGAAATAAACTACAGTAAATGACAGAAACCAGCTTTGGGAAAAAAAGTTAAAGTGTTTATAGGCGGGGGTTATGACCTATACTGGGACCAGTCACTGGGGGCGATCGAGACGTTTTGGCTTCACTTTTCAGGGCTTGGGCGGCACGCTTGGCTTGCACTGAGTGGCTTACCAAAACTAAGTGACTGGGTTGATCATTTTAACATTTTCCATGTTGATAGAAGCACTGGAGACCCAATTATAGCACTTAAACATGGAAAAAGTCAGATTTTTACGCTATGACCCCTTTAATAAAAATCGCTCAAATATGCATAATTCCGAAATAAACAATTATTTATATATATTTATTTACATGTTTTATAAGATAATTTTTGTCGTATGAATCCGTATTAAGTTAATAGTGCAAACACCCCAACGTCACAGAGGTCAAGCAAATTGTACAATGTGGTCGTACAAATTAGCCATCTTGTAAAATGCAGACAAATTGCCATAAGATTGGTCACACCTAACTTACCGAAAAATATATTTTTAAGTCCTTCAGTCGAGCAAAGTTTTTGTCTTTTGGTGTTTTATGCTATTTACGACGCAGCTTTTTGCAGCTGCTCAGAAAAGATTTAAGTAGTAGTTTATAGGTTTGTGCCGATAGACGATAGTGTCGTGTATCGACGATCGTCAGACATATCGCTTATAAGTGGGCTTTCATGATGATAGTTGGCGATAGTTGTTGTTATTATTATTATTATCATCCTAGTTTCACATTAACATGCGCATTGCGTGCTTTTCCTCGCATGAGAGGGTTTGTGGGCTGTACTTTGCGCGAGAGAGCTTGTAATGCGCACAAAAAAATCAACGAATACTATCGTGTATCTGTGATTTCGCAGACTGACGATAGGATGATCTCAAAATGGGGCATATCGCCCAACACTAGTAGTTTATATATCTCTGTTGTTATATACGTGTTTTGAACAGCACAAGGGTCTTTACGTTACAACAGACATTTCAGCTAAAGTGTCCCCTTTAGGTAACTCAAACCAAATTTCTAGTTTAAATGTGTTGTTTTATTTTATAATCATGCTTGATCTAGACAATTTGCACCCAAGAACAACTATCAGGGTTAAATCATGAGAACACAATCACGTGATTGGTCTATGTCGAGCGTGTGATGTGCTACATGAGGCGTTTGCAGGTGTTTGCGACTGTTAGTTCACAGAAATGTTATAGGGGCTCGTGTTCAGTTTAAAGCTCTATCTTTATATCAAGTCGTCGCCAGAAAGTGTGAGCAGTTACATAATCAAGACACGCAGCGCTCTATGTGCGTTAAGATGATATTATGCAATCATAAAGAGGCACTTGAATGGTTGTATAAAGTATACTTTACCCCCCACCCCACCCCTGACAATACAAACATCAAAACTGAAGGATACACCCAGTTTTGACAACATACAAATGTTTTTATGCTGCATACTATTGGTTCAAGTTTAATTGTTGACACATCACACTTGTTTGTTCAGTAACCGTGGTGTTTTAGATCGAGGGAGCACTACTGAGGAAAGGGTTAAGGCCCGCTGGTTTATTTTTGGGCAGGTGGGTGGGGGCAGTGTGGAATGTGCCTGAGGGAAAGTGATAATGTGGACCCGGGCAGAAAAGTCTATAGATCATCATAGCTGGAGTAGTTCCAAAGTCCGCCCTTTTTTTTATATATTTAATTCATTACTTAATGTGAAAATTCACATTAAACTTAAACTTGAATTTTTTTAGTTGTAGGATTAAACATTTCAAGGGCTCTGCCACCCAGCCTTCCCTACTAAACCACTATAAATAGAGGCGAAATAAACACAGTTTTTGCGATTGTTTCATGCAGATATTAATTAATCGTGTATTAAGGCGCGCTGCCAAACTGCTATCTGTGCCTGCCATAAAGTTGAATAAAGAAACAGATTTATATACTGGTATCAAAAGCGACACGCTCTAATCATTCGCACAATAAGGAAGGGGATTATTTCCGTTGTCCATTTCCTGCCAAGTTTTCGGCTTTATTCATTCGGCTCGATTTGATTTGCCTTTTCTTTTCTTGAATGCATCCTTTTGTAAACGAGATTAGTCAAATCATTCTTAAAAGAGTCTAAATATGCCAGTTTTTTGGGGCAATGCAAATATCTTTTCTTTAACCCGGTCATCCGCCCTTCTATAACTAAATTAGGTATAAATGTTTTTAGTTTCAGTTTGCCGTGTTACCAGCATTTTGTAGTCGATACCAGGTAATTATTCAGGGCAAATAAACAGTCAGTATTTAAAATACAGGTCAACGAACCAAGAGATACAAATGTAGTAAACAGTGCTTGAAGATTTTAACGTATCTAACAACAGCATCGAATATTCAGGTGAACAATTGAAACAAAAATACAATAGTAGTTAAATATAAAATGAAAATGAGTGTTCACTGCATAGTCGATATTATACATTTATTATACTGTTTTGCCGGCATGGTTTGACACCGATACTTAAAAGTAAATAAAAGTAAATTGCTGTCAGGCATCTGTTAGTCAGTTTACTTCGTATTTAGTATAATTACTTGGTTTTGTACAGAAATACTAGTATTGCGCTCATATCCCTATATAGGTCTACGTATATGTATGTGTGTGTGTGTGTTTATATTTCCCCTGTTTTGGTGGTTTGCCGTAACTTCCTCTTCATGTTAACCGACATAGTGCCCACCACTAAGTATTATATATTGTTTTGGGTTACACTTTATTTTTTATGTCACTGTTACAGCGTAATTACACATTTAGGTACTGAGAAATAATGATTAGTGTTGGGGTTAGGTTTAGGGTTGCCTTTTTTGTAATTTCGGCTTTATTTTACTAAATTTATATTTTAGCACATTGCTAAAAACTTAAACACATTTACACTCAGAATTAAAAACAAAATTAGTCCCATTCAGAGCCTTTGGAAAATGCAGATTTTGTAAAGCTGCCGATTCATCTTTATCAACTTGAGATTAATTCTTACTAATTAAACTCGACTCTTAGCATGAACATAGCCGTTGAAACTTGGTACGGTATTAAAAACGAACGAAATGAAAAACCTGCCAGTCTGCTTGCCTTGCAACTGTTAACAGACTACAGTTGGGCCCTGTTTACACCTAATATTAGTATGTGTCTCAAATGTGCCTGCTTTTTCACTCATGACTGGATTTTAAAGGGAGGGTATCTGGTTTCATGACTTTATTACTCAACATGTCACGTGCACAGCGTTTTTGTGCTTTATCAACCGTCAGTAACGCAGTTTCTTTCAAATACATGAATTGCGATCTAACCGCAGATGCAATGTTTTGTGTGCAATTCTCTGTTATGTTAGTTAAGCGTCTGGATTAAAGGGAACTAGTCTGTGTAATCGCTGCGTGCTGATCAGGCATACTGAAAATATGCATATACACCCAATTTCAAATCAAGTTTTTCCTTCTTTGTCGGATGAGTAGGCGTTCCTTTAAAGTTATCCGGGACGCATTAATGCTCATGCTTGCATGCCTCCGAATGTATTGGGTTTGATGGTTTACTTTCAGTTCATGTATTCATAGATCTCGCCCGGCGCACTTCTATCGTACATTATGAAATCGTGTCACGATCAGGATCCTATATGAAGGGGGGGGGGGGTATTTCTGCTTTTGCAGCTCTGTAAAATGTTACATGTTCGTTCCTTAGATGCAAACTTCCTGAAGTAAAGGGAAGCAGAAGTGTCCTTTGATGTCTCGGCTGTAAACGGGAGCAGGAGGGCAAATGGAGCCCAGATGGACAGTAAAGAAAAGAGCTCTTTAAAAATTCATCACACCCTCTACAGTCAGTTGCCATTTAGTGGTTTTAACATTAAACATTGATTTGCACACAGCAAAGACTGTGGGGGTGACCATTAAAGGCACAGTGTTGGAGTGATGCTTGGCCACAAATTTACCTTTTCATACATATATTAGTAAGTGGTTTGTTTTCGCAACATGAATTCCCGCTATCGGTTTCAGAGGTGCTGTACAATACAAAAAAACTTCATTTTTTTTATACATTTACATTTTTCGATCGTTGTCATTTATGACGTTTATTGTGCCATTTTGCTGATTTTCCATCTCTTTAAATTACATTTGTAGTCGCAGTTTTTTGCGTCTCTTTGTTTAAACAAATAAAATTTTCCGAGCCCATGATGATGTAAAACACATTAGTGTTTCATTTGCCTTACAGATTTGCTTTCGCTATGACATGTTATCAGTCTGATGTTTTATTCACTCCTGAAATTAAGTCATGAAAGGATTTGATGAATTTGCAAGTGTACCGACCCATGTCATTACAAAACACATCAAAGAGACATCTGGCCTTTCTTCTGAAACTGGCTACTAAAATAAAATGTAGATTATTTGTTTCTCTGTTTAATTTGGATGCTTGTCACGATAGCTACTTTTCATAAGTCGGTTAATTGCTCCAGAAATATTGGCGATAATCGATATTATTGCCTTTTTTTGTCACTGATTATATAATGACAATATAATAGTATAATAATGCAAGAATATTCTTAAAAGTTTAATGTTGGAAAGAATCTAAAGACATTGAAATTGGAATGTAAGAAAAATAAAATTCTAAATAATTAAAACATGCATAAATAATATAAAAGGTATATAAGCAGTCATTGGTTAAGCTGCATTTCAATATCAATCCACAAATAGTCATTGTTCAGTGTAAATCCCAGCACCACGCAACATCATGTGCAGTCACGTTCAAAATAGCTAGAACACCTCAGATCTAAACACTAGATGTTATGGTTATGTCTCAGCCACTTTTCGGAGCCGGATAGCAAATGATAGAAATGACAGAAACATACGCGATTGGCTAAAATGCTAATGACATTCATTTTTATGCAAACAAACACACATGTAAACACCATGGCAATATATCGCCTCTCCCAAAATCACTGAGGTCATGTTCATTAAGTGATAAGTCAATAAAATAATTATCTCAACAGGCCTACTTGGATGTAGGTATTAATCATGTATTAAGCCATTTTAAGATGTTTCATTAGCTGAGTTTCCATCCAAGCGTGAAGAAGAAAAAAATGCAATTTGGTGTGTTTCCAACAAGTTGTTCGAGCAAATAATGGTGGTATTGGTAACTAGTAACCAACAGTAAATAAAACAAGGCATGCTTGGAAAATTGACACGGGAACGCATGCAGTCACAATGGGCAAGTTATAAATTTACTAGTAGTGCAGTTTGTAATTGCCAAACTAAATACTGTGCACAGAAGAAGGAATGCAGCATTTTTGATGCAGGCACTAGCAGCAAGGGCATTAAGACGACACGGAGCTCCATATATGATAAAAACAATGTCAGTGGAAACAGCTAGCTACCATCTCCCATTATTCCCATTCACTCTCTTTCGCAAAAACCACCTCAGCCGAGCATAAAAAAAAACGTAAAAACGTTTTTGCAAATTAAGGGATTTTTGTTTGAAAATTGACTTTCCATCACTTGTTTTTGTTGCGATACTTTAAATGCGCATAAAATCATGGTGATGGAAACATGGCTATTGGTATGAAAGTGACATGTTTTAACCGTTTGCACAAAGAAGGGATTTTGCCATCTGTTGCCGGCCAAGTCTGTGGTTTTAGTTCACTGACCTTGATTTGGCTTTATTTTTCCGTTTTGTAAGATCTAATGCATCCTTTTGCAAATGAGATGTAGTCAAATGCTGGATTTTGAGAAAGCCTGATACTAAAAGCCTAAAGATTTTTGTCTGTATGCAAATCTCCCTTGCAGGGCTGGCAGGTGCTTAAGGATTTTATCAAGATATCTGCTCAGAGACGAGATCAAGAAGTTTAACACGTTTAATAAAACCATTGTTTTAACTTCATAAATCTAAAACAGTAGTTGTCAATTCGCTGTACGGTCTTATTAGGGCAGCAGCTATCTATTCTTTTTTTTAATCGATTAATCTAGCACTTAATCGATCGATTAATCGGATACATTTTTTGTGTTTGTTTTTAAACAACCAAAACAAATAATGCCTCGAGGAATTTTTGTAATCGAGTTATACGAGTAACTCGATGAATCATATTAGCCCTAGATCTTATTAACCTCCCAAGACCCCCCCAAGCTTTGGTTTGTCTTTTTTTCAGATTTCTTCCAGCTATTTTGGGGTTATGAAGAACCAATAAATATAATAACCAAATATTTTTCATTGAACATGAAGCAGTGTAATTGTCCACGTTTGTGTACAACAGGTTCCAGTTACACACACTTAAGTATTATGGTGCAAACAACCAAAAAATTTGATGTCCACGTATGTCTTAGGAGGTTAACTATATTTGCTTTAAATTGTAGTTTGAACGGCTCCCAAACTATCACTGCTTTGCTTTGAAAACATTGTAAACAAATGTTGAATTAATTTGTTAAATTCGCCCAGCACCGTGGCTTTTGTTGTTATAGCACAAGCTGTTGTTTGTGTCTCCAGGTTGGACTTTGTGTTTAAACAAAGTGTCCTGACCTTGAGATGGAAAGCATATCAGTGCTTCATTTGCTTAATTTACAGATTTGTTTTCTCGATGACCTATTATCATTCAGCTGTTTAATTTACTTCATTCTAGGGACACGAACGCCGAGTCATTCAATTGACTGAGACGCGAGGCACTCTGAGATTTGTCTTCTTCATGTAGACGTGACATCATGTGTCAGTATTTCGAATCAGACAGACATCCCCCATAGGCACACTGCCATTCAAACAGCTGGAATTGCACAGATGACTCGCTCGTGTCCGAACAGGAAAACTGGGCTGCTTTAGATATTGCTGTCGTAGCTGGATGTCGTCCAGACATTGCAAATGTCAGCCAGAACGTTGCAGAAACCAAGCCAGGCAAGAATGTAAACAAAGATGGACGAAAAACTCAGCCTAGCCCACATCCGTTTGAAAGCTCACTCTCGTCCTCACTCGGTTGTTAATGCTTTACGTCGCTTATAAAAACAGGCGACACACCTTCATTGTGACACAAGGGGGATGGTTGTGGGAAGATCAGGGGTTGAAGGTCGTGTGTTTGTCCACGTTTTAATTGATGGAGGTGGACAGGACTTGAGCCACAGGAAGCTGGAGTGGATCAGGGTGCAGTAAATGACTGGATGTTTTACAATACTAAACGTAACATGATACAGATGAGATGGTTACCTCCCTTAAGCTCCTCTCTGTTTCTGTCCATGTGCCTCTCTCAAATTTAAAGTCAATTGTGTCACCTCATTGTCTGGACAGATTTTTGCTTTAGACTTGAAATAGTTTGAGTCCAGGTCCGGATTAACACAATGTAGTGCCACATTTGAAGTGCCCCCCTATATATTTTAAAGGCCTAGTCATTGCAGGGCTCTAGACTAACTTTTTGTACTGGGATCACTGTATCCCCTCACTGAAAATGTTAGGAGCCCAAACAGAAAATTTAGGGGCACACCTTAAATCAGCCTGCAGTGCAATTATTCACATTTACTACTACTTAGATAATAAATAGTCTGCCCCCCCTGCAATAGACCACCCTTGGCATCTTCCCATGTCATGCATGCCTAACTCCATCCACCACTGCACACTTGTGTGCTCGCAATCTACTCGTCTTTTAACGTGTAATAACAACTAGAAGAAATTCAAAATTAGGAAGAGGCCCAGGGCACTTACTTGCCCAATCTATTGGTGCTTTTCCATTGCATAGTACCCCACGTGTTGGGTCAGCTTACTTTGGGGGTTTCCCACTGGGTACAGTACGTAGTACTCAGCACTTATTTTAGTACCTCGGTTGGGGTTCCAGGTAAGCTGAGCTGATACTAAAATTTGAGGTGAAAACACTGTAGATCACTGATTGGTCTGAGAGAATCGTCACAACCAGCATCATTGCTAAACCTTCATCATTACCTTCATGCTTGCGCTGTCTCGAGCAAACTGGTGATTTTCGCAAAATTAGACTTATGATGAGGTGTCATGAAACATTTTGATAAAAAAGTAAATGCTTTCAAAATAAGAACCATACAGTTACAAACATCTCTTCATGTATACTATTTTGCACATGATTTCAAATGACATCATACAAACCAATTTTGTTGTTTTTTCCACATTTAAGGGGAAAATTTTCATTACCGCAACATGTCAATGACTGGATTTTGGTTCTTTGACATGGAAATATTTATAATTAAAACATCTAAAAAATAAAAGCTTCAGTGCATGTTAAACTATAAATATTTACAGTAAAGAAACATGTGGTATTAATGGTATTAATAAGAAGTATAAATGTGTACAAGAAATTTTTTCTCATCCTCCGCAACAATTTTCAATCATTGTTTAAGCCCTCAATGAACTAACTTTTTTTTTTAATTGTTGGAAGGGACATAACTGACTGTGACACTCAAGATGAAATTTTGTTTGTCATGGTACTTAGACAACTTTTTAGTTCTCATTACCAAAACATGAGTTTGTAAATGCATATTTAATGTAATATCATGTTGCGGTAATGATAATTTTTGATAATGATAATCTAAAAAATGTAAATAATTATATAGGATTTTTTTTTAAATCCTCTAAAAAATGTTTTATAGTAAGTTCAAACCTGACCCCCCAGTCACATTAGCTACAAGCGACAGAGACAGAGCGACAGGCTACCATTCATTTTCAATGGAAGTGACCGTTTGCCAGCGACAAGCGACGAGCTCGCCGGTGCGCGAGCAAGGCGGGGCCAAAATAGACAAGCAGGCTATTTTATGCAAATACTGAGCGATGCGACAAAGCGACTGCCAATCGGAGTGAAGGAGCAACGTGACGTAGGTCTGTGGTCGAGTCTGAGAAAATAATTCAAGATGGCGGAAAATTCGCATTTATGTATATATCTTATAAGTTTGGCATTTTATCTCAAATATTTTGTTACTTTTATCGAGAAATAAATACTTTTAAATCCAAAAACACCTTTCTTGTAACTTAACAATACCTCTAAAGTGACTTTTGATACCGCTTTTAGAAACTAGCCAAGGAACGCCCATCAAGCGGGTGCGTGTCGCTCGGTGTCGTTCACTTTTGTAGCCAACGCGACTGTAGGGTTAATCTTATATGTGCAAAAAAATTGGCTTTGGGGGCTTTTAAAAAAAATCTGATGTTGGACACCCCAAGTCTGGATTTCATGAGAATCAAACCTGTTATCATCTGTGCTTTGTTGTAAATTCCCAAACTAACTTTTAGGGGTCAAAAATCTGGAACACCATATCAGTGTTTTCCTTGCAGTTTGTGGCGGCACATCCGTAACGCGCACTTTAGCATGTATGCACAGCATTTTTGCAACTTAGCAGAGAGCATTGACTGCCGCCACGGGCACTTGTACAGAAACTGTCATGTGATAAACGCGATGTGCAAAAATTTATTTGTGGACTTCAATGATTTTGTGGCAGACTGACAAATAAATGAATGTATGGGAAACATTGCAACTTCAATGATGCTCGCTTCCACTTCTTGTATGATCTCACAGCTGTAGGCGCAAATATAACAACACGCCTACCTGTATAATCCCTCCCGAACTGAATTGGTACTAAACTCAATGGAAAAGCTAACCAAGCTAAAGTAACACGACCTGACCTGTGGGGTACTATGCAATGGAAAAGTGCCATATGGATAATCTGGGCCTGCATGAGTCTTGTGCTCATTTCACTGTGGTGTAAACAAATGAATAATTTTATTTCTAAATGAGTAGTCAAAAGTTAGGCAAATGGCCAAGAATGGGATTGGTTGATAATCGTTGGCATTGAACAGTCTGACCTGCATTACATGCTGTAGTCTTTTTATGTAAATTAAGCATTTGATTAAACAATTTTTGTTGGACATATAGCCAAAACAGGCCGAGTTTGATTCCCCTCTCAAGGTCCTTTACAAGTCATTCCACTCTTTAACCCTATAGATACCGTTCTGTCTAATAAACATTTTTAGAACAAAAACTCATTGTGGTGATGATGATGATGTGGTTTTGTGGGCGATCGCTAAGGTCTTCTGAATGTTTTAGTGGTCGAAAATTTAAAACACACATTTTGGATAGGGCTTTAAACGGATAGGGCAAAAACTATTAATTGCACAGCCCATTTTCTCCTTCATTGTAAGCCTAAATGATTTATTTCATCCAATTTATTGATCACTTGCTGTTGTGAGCCAAACTGTTTATTTTGCCCAAATGATGTGGGATGAGAGAAACATTTGTATTAAACTTCTGTGGTTATGGAGTTTATGAAACAATTTGAATGATCAAGTCAGTGCACAAGAGTTTCGACTTCAGAGTTTGGGTTTCTAAAATCCATTCTTCATTCCCTGCAGGTGTTTCTCAGAGGGTGTGGTTTGGTTAGAGAGGGTGTGAGGTCCCCCCACACCCCCGTCGTTCCCCGATCTTCTCTCAGTATTACAGAAAGCAAAGTCCCTCTTGCTCTCAATGCAAACCATTCAAATGAGTAAAATGCAACGGGCGTCTTAATAAAAGATTGTTGTATTGTGTTTTCATGGTGTTTTCATCTTCACTTCCCCCTATTGTCATTCTGTCTGCCTCTCGAGGTGATTGGCAGGTGTGATGGGTTGTTTGGAGACCTATAGCTCACGTGTCATCGAAACACAATGTCAGAGCGTCTCGATGTCCTGATGGGTATCCAATTTAGCATTTATTTATTCCCTCACTCCTGAAGACCCTTGAAGAGATGTATAGCTGACCCACTAAAGCATTTCACACATTTATTTTGTTACATTTTATCTTGGTTATTTGCGTCACGTCTGTTATGTAACAGGTTTCGCCACTGTAATTATTTATAAATCTCTTTCTAAGACTGAATGTCTGAACAAGAGTGTGCAGGATTATTTGCTTAAAGCCATTAAATAGTTTCTTGACATGTTGACGAAACCTGTTTGAAGTCGAGATGGATAAATCGCGTATAGGTTTATAATCTCTAAACGCCAACCGAATTTCCATCAAGAACGTCAAATTAAGGTTTGAGGAGTTAAAAATCAGTTAAAAGTTAAACATTAACATCTAACCGACTCAAGAGTTTGTCTGTGGTGAGTGATACTTTTCTCCACCCAGCATTTGAAGTTTAAAATCAGATGGTTCCCCCTCCACCCGCTTCAAACAGATAAACAGATGTGTTTCCTCGTAGTAAGGGAGGGGGCTCAGGGCGTATCAACAGAATTTGGGGCGAAAAGGATCTACAGCTGTCCATTGCTGAGAGCAGGGGCCCCTGAGATTCAGGCTCTTAAGAGGCTGGTTCCTCTTTATCTTCCTGTCTTGAGTTTATACCTTAAAGTGACACATTTCTTCATTAAACAGGCTTTGTGTCACTACAAAACAGGTTTATTCAGAACCGGTTTCATTAAAAAGATTTGCATTTATGCATTTGACAGATGCTTAATCCAAAGCGATTTACACATTTCTTTATTAAACAGGCTTTGTGTCGCTACAAAACTGTTTTTTAGTCAGAACCGGTTTCATTAAAAAATTCACATTTATTCATTTGACAGATGCTTTTATCCAAAGCGATTTACACATTTCTTCATAAAACAGGCTTTGTGTCGCTGCAAAAGGGATGGTTTAATCCAAAGTGATTTCCAGTGCATTCAAGGCATTCATTCTTTCATAAGTATACTCATAGAAAAAGGTACAATAGATGTTTGTGGTATAGTACCCCTTCAATAGGTCCTATTATGTACCATTTAGATAAAGATATTTAAGCCTTTCTGTAAAATCCAGGTTAAAGTCTCAATCAAATGATAAGATTAGGAAAATTAAAGTTTGATTTCAGTCATGGATTCTTTGACATATTTTGACATGATGATGTTACTCAGTATTAAATATATCATTGTTATATTTTCACAGAATGTGCTTTACATTATGATTTTATTTAGGTAACAACTTTTTAAATACTGTATTGCCCCAGTGCCAGCTTTTGCGACTTCATTTTTGAGAGTGTGTGCGTTAGTGATGTGGGTCCTGCTTTTATGAAATTATTTGACCTGCCCCGCACCACTGTAAAAAGCAATTTAAAACTAGGGATGCACCGATATGGAAATTTTGGCCGATACGATAACCGATAACTCTTTGTATTTGGGGGGCGATAACCTATATATATATATATAGGCCGATAAATATTCATATTATTTTCACAATGAAAAACTCCCAGACTGCGGACATCTTGTCTTTGTGCTAGACTAGCATACTCTTCGTAAGCCCGCAACACGTGTCATCTTCGTGCTATGTCACAGAAAGCACCAATCAAAACTCCACATGGCCAGCAATGAGCAAGTGAAGTGGTTCAACAAACCAAAATAATCCATCATTTATCGGCTTTCATTTATCTGCTTAATTTTGCTATCAGACCGATAACCGATAATATTAAAAATAAGCAGTTATCGGCCGATAACGATATGTCGGCCGATAACGATATGTCGGCCGATATATCGTGCATCCCTATTTAAAACCATTAAAAATACATACTAGGCATTGTAATGTAAATGAAAACGGGCTATATTTTAGCATTGGAAACAGCCATTAGATTACATTCATATAAACTGGCAACAGCATACGCTTATAAATAGGGCTGTGCAAAAATATCGATACAGCTAACTATCGTGATAGTTAGCTGTATCGGTATTTCGATCTCTACTATCGATATTTTAAAAAACATAAAATCCCTCTGTGTGTGTCAAAAGACCTCCTCTGCCGCTGCTGTAGTTGTCGCTGTCCAGTTGTCTGCATATACGGCCATTCGGCCAATGTCTCAGAAGTTAGAGGAAGTGAGAAAATGACCGAAAATTTTAAAACACCTGCAGCTTTCAAAGAGTTGCAGGTGTTCAGCTCTATTTTTTTAGAAAAAGAAAAAGTATTGCAATGTATCGCAACATGCACATATTGTATTGTACCGTGATACATTGTATCATGACCCATGTATCGTGATACGTATCGTATCGGGAGGCCCTTGCCAATACCCAGCTCTACTTATGAATCGTAGTAACCAGCATGGTCGTATTAATAACAAGATAGGATAAACCTTTACAAAGCAACGTTTGTATTCATCTCTATAGAAGAACTATAAATACCTCTACATTGGATTTAGCAGCTTGACCTTCTTTTTAATGATGTAAATTTTCGACCTTAATTTCCCCACACCTCGTCTTCAATCTTCACATTTATTTCTTGTTTTGTTTTGTTGTTGTGGCTTGCGGCGGGAGCTGCTTGGTGCTTATGTGACGTGAGGTTTAAAGGTTTAAATTATATTGCTACATACGCCTAAATATTGTAACCTTATCAAAGAACCTAATAAAATATAAAAAATATCTACAGTACTGTGCAATAATCTAATTCTGGCATAAATAGACTTGTTGTTTTTGCAATGCTATAGTGATCATATATAATTGTTTCTCAGTCTCTTTAATAGAATACTGCCAGAAAATACAGGAAATGTATATAGTATTAAAAACTGTATAAAAATGTAAACTAATGTGTCAAATATTAACGCTAAACTCCCCTTCCACTTGAGCAATAACAGGAAACTGCAGGATCTAAAAAACAGTTCTAAAACTTCACATTTTAATTAAACAAAACATTAAATTATACAAAGTAGTGCTGCCTTATTTTTTTTAGGTTTAATTTCACAGAATTCATGATAAATTAATGTATTTTATAAAAATGTCATAAAACTGGGGCCCCTCTGGCACCATCTCGCAGCCCCCCTGGGGGCCCCGGACCCCAGTTTGAGAACCACTGATCTAGTTACAGGAGCACAATAACTACTATGATCAACTTATTTTTATAACACAGGATCTGTTGCTTGTTGAATCTGTAACTGTATTTTCCGCTAATGTAACTAAACAATACCCGGCATGACTAAATTATAGTCATAATGAGACCTGTAATTATGAAATTGAAAAGGATGCCAAAGGTTTTTTTTCAGCTCAATGACACTCAATTTCCAAGTCTTGAGGACATGAAACTGCATTGAATCTCCATGTGGCTGTCTTACATATATCTGTAGGACCACGGCAAAAGAAGTAGTAGTTGACCAAATTGTGAGCTTGTAATAATTTAATTGAATGCTGTAACATAGGACAAGTGGCCGCAAAATAACAAGACAACGGATTGACAACGTGTCTGTCTGTTGAGTTTCATCTGAATCTAAACCATCATTACATTGAGATGCTCTTCCAAAGATGTGGAATAATAAGAAGTTATCCGGTGTTTATAATCAACGTGTGGTTTGAAACACTAAAAGGACATGTACAGTGGAATTGTGGGTAAAAACAGAAACGAGGAGGCCCTGATGGAGTACGAGGGAGTCATTTAAGAGATTTATAGCTTGGCAGGCCTCAAAAACGCATACATCCTGTAATTAACCCTCTGTTGGCCTCCAGCGCTACCACTCCTCTACTATGAAAACCTCCCCCTTCAAGACATCTCTCTCTCTCTCTCTCTCTCTCTCTCTCTCTCTCTCTCTCTCTCTCTCTCTCTCTCTCTCATGTGTATGTGTGCGCTGCTAATGAGAGCTCAGCAACAAGGGAGGAAAGTGAGAAAGAGATGAGGAGTTTATCACTCTCCGTTGCTTAGCTACCTGTTGTTTCCGGTTACGTGTGATTTAATAGCTTGACCTTTCTATTACGTGAAGTGGCACCTGTTGTCATTCTCATGCTAGTATTTGTTATTTCTTGTGACCCTCTCTGTGAAATCCAGGTTAAAGTCTCATTCTAATGATGAAATTTGCAGCATCAAAGTTTGATTTCAGTCATTAATTTATTTCACATTGATTTCAATCTTTGACATAACCTTACTCTGTCAGTATTAAAGATATCTATGTTATATTTTCACAAAATGTTCTTCGAACATGGTCCTAAACATTATTTTTCCTCAGCGTAAATGTCTATATTCGGAGCCTGTTTTAAAATATGGCAAATATTTAAAATCATTTCAACCAGTGGTAAACTACACTTTCTGATGATGTCATCAAAATTCACTTTGGATAAAAGCGTTTGCTAAATGCCTAAATGTAAATGTCATCACTGTGATTGTTGAATTCAGTTCAGTTATTTTTACGAATTTGTGAGGAAATGTTTTATAATTTGATGAGCCCAAAATATAAACCGTATTGCTTGTGGTTTATTCGTCCTAGAAATAGGAGAGATCAAGCACATTGCATTGTGGGATTTATTATAATCATTTACATTACCTTTTTATATGGTATAAAAGCGATGTTTTTCATCGCTAAAAGGGACTTACAAGCAAAGCACCGATGACAACACGTTTACTCGAGACAGCGCAAGCTAGCATGGAGGTAAAGCTAATCTTTTACATCAGTGGTTCTCAAACTGGGGTCCGGGGTCCCCGGGGGGCAACGAGATGGTGCCAGGGGGGCCCCAGTTTTATAAAATACACAGAATTCATGATAAATGAACGTAATTAAACCTAATAAAAATAAGGCTACTAACCAACAGCACTACTTTGTATAACTTAATATGTTTAGTTTAATAAAAAAAAAATTTAGAACAGTTTTTGTCATAAATTTATTTTGGGCGGGCCGCGAAGGAATGCACCATACACAAGGGGGGCCGCACGCGGAAAAAGTTTGAGAACCACTGTTTTACATTATAGCGATGACGCTGGTAGTGACAGTTCTCTCAGACCAATCAGTGATCTGCAGTGTTTTCGCGTCACGTTTTGGTATCAGCTCAGGTTAGTTGGAACCCCGACCAAGGTAGTAATAAAAAAAGTATCGGTACTACGTACTGCACCTAGTGGAAAAGAACCCAAAAGTAAGCTGACCCGACCCAAACCAAACCGTGGGGTTCCCCTTTATCTTCCTGTCTAGAGTTTATACCTTAAAGTGACACATTTCTTCATTAAATAGGCTTTGTGTCGCTACAAAAAGGATGGTTTAATCCAAAGCTATTTACAGTGCATTCAAGGCATTCATTCTTTCATAAGTATACTCATAGAAAAAGGTACAATAGATGTTTGTGGTATAGTACCCCTTCAATAGGTCCTATTATGTACCATTTAGATAAAGATATTTAAGCCTTTCTGTAAAATCCAGGTTAAAGTCTCA
This sequence comes from Misgurnus anguillicaudatus, assembly GCF_027580225.2. Lineage (NCBI taxonomy): Eukaryota > Metazoa > Chordata > Actinopteri > Cypriniformes > Cobitidae > Misgurnus > Misgurnus anguillicaudatus. The sequence continues at coordinate 10,356,330 of NC_073350.2, forward strand.
ATCAAATGATAAGATTAGGAGCATCAAAGTCATTGATTTTTGACATATTTTGACATGACGTTACTCAGTCAGTATTAAATATATAATGGTTATATTTTCACAGACTGTGCTTTACGTTATGAAGGATGATTTTATGTAGGTAACAGTAAATCACACAACAAAATTACTTCAGCTGGGTTTTCACAGACAGGGTCACATTTTGTACCAATGTGTACCTTTTGAGGTTCTAATATGCACCCTTAGATGTACTTTTTGAGTATTGTGAGTGCCAGCTTTCGTGCCTTTATTTTTGAGAGTGTATGCGTTAGTGATGTGGGTCCTGCTTTTATGAATTAATATATATATACAGCGGCAATGCATACTTCTTAAGCATTAAAGGGATAGTTCACCCAAAAATTAAATCCAGTCATCTTTACTCAATCTCATGTTGTTATAAACCCGCATAAATGTCTTTGGTCTGATAAACACGAAGGAAGATATTTTGAGAAATGTTTGTAACCAAACGGTTCACGGGCCCCATTAACTTCCATAGTATTCTTTTTCCTACTATGGAAGTGCATGAGGCTCATGATCAGTTTGGTTACAAACATTCCTTAAAATATCTTCCTTCGTGTTTTGAGTTACAGTAGTATACTTACTGTAGTATTTGAACACAGTTTCATATAGTGCTCTCTATTCATAGACACGTAATGTACCGAGGGGGGGGGGGGGGTGTAGAGGGCAAAAAGAGGAAGTTTACATTACATGAGAGGCAGCACAAACCAGCTACAAATATTTAAATCAGCTTTCAACAGTAGAAGGGTAACACTGTATAATAAAAGTCCATGAATCATAATGAACTAATACTCAAATGAATTCTTACTTAAATATGAACTAATGCTGAGTTAAGGCTTGTACTAATAAAGAGTCATCATTAACTACAACATGACTCAACACATGAATTCATACATTAACTAATACTGAAAAGCATGTCATGTTTGACTTGATGACTCTTCATTCATTTATAATTAGTAAATGCATTAGTTCATGTTGTGACGTCATTTTTGTGATGATTTTAATGGAGTTGGTAAAATTGACCCGCATTGGATTCAATGCAATTCCTTAAAGGAATATTCCATTTTCTTAAAAGAAAAATACAGATAATTTACTCACCACCATGTCATCCAAAATGTTGATGTCTTTCTTTGTTCAGTTGAGAAGAATTTTTTTATTTTTTTTGGAAAACAATAAACGATCCCAAACGAGGCATAAGGGTCTTATCTAGCGAAACAATTGTCATTTTTGACAAGAAAAATAAAAAATATGCTCTTTTAAACCACAACTTTACGTCCAGGTCCGGTCCAGCGTGACCTAACGTAAATGCGTAGTGACGTAGGGAGGTCACGTGTTACATATATAAAACGCACATTTGCAGACCATTTTAAACAATAAACTGACACAAAGACATTAATTAGTATCAGTTGACATACAACAATGTAGGAACGGTCCTCTTTCAACACACTTGTAAACACTGGGGCAGAGTTTCGCGTTCGTCCTCTGTGACCTCTTGACGTCATGACGTATTGCGTGGGGTCACGCTGGCGCATCACGACCGGATCTAGACGAGAAGTTGTCGTTTAGAAGTGCATATTTTTTATTTTTCTTGTCAAAAATGACAATCGTTTTGCTAGATAAGACCCTTATGCCTCGTTTGGGATCGTTTATAGTCCTTTGAAACTCTGTTGAAAAAAACTGTTAAGTGTTGAGTTAAGTATTAAATGTTGGGCTCTATTAAAGTCCATTAAAATTAGAAAAATCCTGCAATGTTTTCCTCAAAAAACATGATGTCTTTCTTTGTTCAGTCGAGAAGAAATTAACATTTTCAAGAAATCACTGTTTACATGTTGTGCACACATCAAGCATGTGCTTTCTGATTTTACACAACTGGTGCTTATTTTGGTGTCATGTTTTATGTGGCACAGCTGGCATCACCTGTATTCACCTTTGGATTTTCTGTGGGTCTGAATTCATCTGCTTTACATAGTGTTTCATATACATTGTGAACTATCATTTCTATTTTCATTTACTTTTCTGTGTCTGAGGAAGTCTTTATCAATACTGAAAATAGTGAGGAAAAGCTCACTTTTCCCTTTCCAGGGTAGTAAAGCACCAACATATATGCAATAAATGTATTTAAATTGTCTCTATACAGTTGCCTTGGAACAAAGAAATATGGGTCAAATTGACCCGCGAACATCAAAATCGTAACAAAAATCATTATTTTTGCTAAAAAAACACTTCAAAACACATGAGTATATCCTAACTTTGCATGCATGTTCATGTACCTAAATGGGAAAAAGTGACAAAATGTCTGGAAGAAAACAGTAACGTGTATTTCATATACATTGTAAATAGAAATGATAGCTCACTTTTACCATGTGTAGAAGTCTGTAGAAGTCTTTTTCAGTACTCAAAAGAGTGAGAAGCAGCATTTTTAACCCCATTTCAGAATAGTAAAACACCAACATAACAACAAACACTAAAAATATATATTTCATTTAGGTCTATCAGTTGCTTTGGAACAAAACAAAATGCGGGTCAAATTGACCCCCGAACCTCAAAATCGTTACAAAATTATTTTGGTACACTTCAAAACATATCAGCATGTCCAAACTTTGCATGCATGTTCATGGTCATAAATGAGAAAAAGTGACAATGTCTGGAAGAAAAAGATAACTTGTATTTCATATACATTGTAAATAGAAATGATAGCTCACTTTTACCATCTGTGTCTGTAAAAGTCTTTTTCGCTACTCAAAAGAGTGAGGAGAAGCATTTTTACCCCCATTTCAGGATAATAAAACACCAATATAGCAACAAACACAAAAATATATATTTAAAGGTGCAGTGTGTACATTTTATCAGCATATAGTGGTGAGGTTGTGAATTGCAACCTGAGGCTCGGTCCACTGTTATCCTCTTGCTTTTGAAACACACAGAGAAGCTACCGTAGCCCCCACCAGACAAACTTATCATCGCCAGAGACAACTTAGTAAAACAATTTGTCCGTTAAGAGCTTCTGTATAAACATGGCGGGACAAAATGACGACAAACATGTAGGGGGACCATCGGTGAATGTAGATAAAAACGACTCATTCTAAGGCAATAAACACATAACGGTTAATTATGAAAGGTCTTTGTACAGCCCTGATCATATAGTTTTGTATAATATTTTGCATTTCTGTCAAGAGATCCTTCTAAAAATTACACATTGCATCTTTAATTTAGGTCTATACAGTTGCTTTGGAACAAAACAAAATGCGGGTCAAATTGACCCGCGAACCTCAAAATCGTTACAAAATTATTTTGGTACACTTCAAAACATATCAGCATGTCCAAACTTTGCATGCATGTTCATGGCCATAAATAAGAAAAAGTCACAAAATTTCAAGAATAAAATCACAGGTTAACTGGTTTATCCGACAGCTTAAAATCAAAACGAGTCAAATTGACTCGGAACATAATATGAGGGTTAAGTAAAAATACATTTGTCTTAGTTCATTATGATTCATGGACCCTTATTATAAAGTGTAACCAAATTAACATATAAACACAAACTACAAGTTTTGAGCACTTGCGATCTATTCACAGCACCCGATTTGGTATTTTATAGTCACTGAAACCCGTCAGATTCCTGCTATTTCGTAACAAAATTCCAGGATTATTTTAATGTTAATATTTAAGGCACATAAGTTTCTGGCACAAATTTCTTTTTTCTGGATTTTCTTCTTTTGTAGAAACATAGCCCAATCTTGTCTCCTCGTCGGTTGGTGCATTTAATTGCACAGCAACTCTTCAGCATTCAGGCTTAACAAAAGAATTCCCTCGCTTCTTAATCTGCAGTTAACGGCAAATAACGCTCTCTTGCCCTCCACGCCCTGAGTACGTGACAACATCACATGAAAACAATCATTTAACACATTTTCTGTTGTTTTTTCCACTTGCAGCTCTATGAACTGGACAGCGACCCAAAGAGGAAGGAGTTCTTGGACGATCTGTTTAGCTTTATGCAAAAAAGAGGTATGCATACAAAACCTCACTTTTTTTCTACTGGAAAATATCTTTCCATGATATCATGAAGAACACACACTAACATCAACTCATCTTTCACGTCACCACAGTGATATGTTTATTTATATACACAACAATAGCATTACTTTTTCCATATTTCTATGTGTCATGGTAAAGCATCGATTTGGCTCATGCATGCACACGTGTGTTTAACGTGGGAGTGTGAACATATGTCATCAAGATTTGGCCTTCGAAAATTCAACTAACACATCTGACATCTGTTAAACCCAAACATGTTTAATCAATTATTGAACTTGCTTATAAACACGGCTGTATATGTCAGCTTCCTTCTGTTGGCTAAAAGCAGTCGAAATTAATACCGCTTGTGCGGGAGCCTAACCCAGCTGCCTGTTTTTCTTCAGGGACGCCGGTGAACCGGATTCCCATCATGGCTAAGCAGGTGTTGGACCTTTACATGTTGTACCAGTTGGTGACGGAAAAGGGGGGCCTGGTTGAGGTCATAAATAAGAAGCTGTGGAGGGAGATTACGAAGGGCCTGAGCCTGCCCACCTCCATCACCAGCGCGGCCTTTACTCTCAGAACACAATACGTCTGCAAACACTGAAAGCCTTTCATTTAAATTAGATGGATGTGAGGGGGGTAAAATCTCCAGGAACTAATTTGTACTTCTTTTACCCCGTCCGTGCAGATACATGAAGTATCTGTACCCTTATGAATGTGACAAGAGGAGTCTCAGCAATCCCAATGAGTTGCAGGCGGCCATCGACAGCAACCGGCGCGAAGGACGCAGGCAAGGCTTCGGCGGCTCGCTCTTCACCTACTCGCCCAACGGGACGCCCACCATGCTCTCCTCACCCAAACTCTCCATGCAACACATGGGCATCACCCTGCCCAGCAACGGTGCTTCGCTTTCATCCTTACACAAAATTAAAAAGGGTGAGACGCGCTCACTTACATATGCAATCTTTGAAGTTGGTCTGCTTGTGTTTTATGTGTTTTATCTCCATTGTAGATGACGATGGGATTCAGCAGCGTATACCCGTCTCTCTTGCTTCTCACTCTGTAGCCGCGGCCCAGGCGGCGGCCGCGCAGGCCACCCTCGCCCAGGTGGCGGCGCTCGAGCAGCTGCGGGACAAGCTGGAGTCAGGCGAGCCCCCGGAAAAAAAGATGGCGCTGCCGCTGGAGGAACACCAGCGACTTTTGCAGAGAGCCCTGCAGCACAACCTGCTCGCCATGACTGCACAGATACCCATGAATATACGCATCAACAATCAAGGTACAGATGCTTCACGACAAGACGCTATATATATCTTTGCACCACAAATCCAGTCATAAGTAGCACAGGTATATTTGTAGGAATAGCCAACAAACATATGAGTGGAAAGGTTAGATTTTTTATGCCAAAAATCATTGAAATATTAAAGGTGGGGTGTGTGATTATTATTTTTTTTTTTCTTTGGCCGACTACCAAAACACACTTGTAGCCAATCAGCAGTAAGGGGCGTGACTACTAATCAGCATCATTGCCTGGGTTGCGTATGTGTGGGGCGGGTCTATCAAAAGAAGATCCAGATTCTATTGGCAGGGTTCCCACGGGTCCTTGAAAGTTTGTGAATCTGGGGGAAATAATTTAAAGCCCTGAGAAGTTTTTGAAAATATACATACATAGATACAGGTCATCGAAAGTGCTTGAATCTATTTTATGCGAGAAGTTTTCTGAAAAAAAATCCATATTATTCCCTGTGTAGTGTAGGATAATATCATAAAAATTCTAGACTTTTTAAGCACACGTGCTAAACTGTTCGCTTTTAAAGGTTCATATCTACTATATGCGAATGTTGATTCATACCAAAATGCTTTTTTGCATAGTTGTGTTTGACAAAGGAAACCGTCTCGGGTTACGTATGTAACTGTTGTTCCCTGAGAAGGGAACGAGACGCTGCGTCTCCCTTGCCATACTTCCTGCGTCCCTGTAACACCGTCTTTGGCAATATTTCAGATAGCGATATACTTCCTGGCTCCCGTGTCACCCTGTCTTCGTGGTTAAGCCTGACTATTGGTTGAATTTGATATACACTTTCAGACGCACTTACCCTGGGAGGCGTCCCCAAAGTGTCACCGCAGTGACGCAGCGCGAGTTCCCATCTTTAAAGGCATTATAATGTAACCTTGCTGTGACTTGAAATGTGTCCCCACATTTAGTCCTTGAATTTGAGGCTATTGGACTTGAAAAGTCCTTGAAAAGGTCCTTGAATTTTAAGTTGGGGCGTGTTTGTTTAAGTGATTCAAATATCAACATTGTTTTTTTAGAGATCATGCACCCCGCCTTTAAGTAAAAATCACGTTACATGAAGATATTTTCTTACCATAAATATATCAAAAATGTATTTATAATTAGTAATATGTATTGCTAAGGACTTCATTTGGACAACTTTAAAGGCGATTTTCTAAATTGTTTATTTTTTGCACCCTCAGATGTTAAAATAGTTGTATCTTGGCCTATCCTAACAAAACCCATACATCAACAGAAAGCTTTTAATAGTGTATACAATTTAATAAAGTTGACTCTTCAGGGTCACATATATCAGCCGATGTTTAATATTTTGTGAAATATTATGCTTTATGAGCTAAACGGCTCTCTAGATCAGCATATCCCAACACTATTCCTGGAAGCACACCAACAGTGCACATTTCCGATGTCTCGCACATCTGACCCATATTATTTCAAGTGTTTTCGTCTCCACGAATAAGCTGATACGTGGATTCAGGTGCTTTAAAATGCGAATAGTTGGAAAAATGTGGAGCGTTCCAGGACTTTTTGTATCTGTATCAGCTTAATAAATGTTTTCATTATTTCTTTACTAAATGTACAAATTCCTTTTTTTTGTTCTTAACTGTAAGATACTTTTTGTTGACAAGGTGTTCAAACTTTTTTTATGTTGTTCAACAACTTTTGCAAACAAAACAATATTTAAACAACAATCGTTGATTACTGGCAAAGTGGCAAAATTTCCTCCTGGTGATTTACACTATTTCTGCAGTTTAGTCCTTTTCACATAAACGCCGACCTGACGAAACCACCTGTTATATCATCTTTGATGTTTCAGGGAAACATGCCTCTGGAATATCCAGCTTTAAACTTCCCGAGGTCATGAAATGAACCCGCTGTGTGTTGTAGCGCGTTGAGGCTTACCCCGTCTTACATCATTATCATTCACTGGTACCAGCAGTTGGTAGGAAAAACTGTGACAATGTGACCACAGGTGAACCATATTACTATATGTGCACTTACATATCACTGGTTCTCAGGTAATACGCCAGCAGTCACATTGACAGTGACTGAGTCATCGTAGCTCTCGCTTTCCCACAACAGTAGTATTAGAGCTGTTTTTACTCAACGCTGTTCATGTGAAAGAGGAAGACTGGTTAGCAATGTGCAGTGATTGGATCTTATCAAAGTGACAATTGTTGAAGTTGCATTTGTGAATCGATTGGGGTGAAAGATTCGTCATTTGTGAACTGGAGGCGTTGACCCACTTCAAACCGCAGGAGATGAGGCACATAAAGCTGCTATAATGTGTGGTGGGGAATCCCTGCGTGAACGCAGCGTGACTTCCTTTTCTCGATCAGAGGTGTTTTGCCAGGCATATTTTATCGGAAGACGAACGAAAGGCTGAGCAAATTTCCCATGCCATTGCACGTGAATTTTTTTTATGCTGTTTTTGAACTCACGCCCGGTTCACTGAGAAATGGCCGGTAGGCAGCGCCCCCTGGTGTAAGATCACATTTTTTGTTCATAAATTTATAAATTTTTGTATGCTTGTTTTCTAGGATCGAAACTACAACCTTTTGAATTGCAAACAGAATGCTAAATGTTTTTAAATGATGCAGTTTGATAATAAATAGTGGTGGGCAAAGATTAATTTGCGATTAATCGCATAAAAAAACTGAAAAAAATGTGAGTTTTTGCATTTTATATATATGTGTGTATGTGTTTGTATATGTATTTATACACACACACACACACAATAAATATTTTATGTATATGTTTATTTTTATTTATTTATTTATTTCAATTATTCTGAAATGTAAACGTGTGTGTGTGTGTGTGTGTGTATTTATATATAAAATATATAAAAAGTATGTAATATTTTGTTTGTTTGTTTATTTATATATATTTATCTGTTTATTTTTATTTATTTGTTTACTTATTATTTATATTTATCTGTTTATTTAATTTATTTATTTTTATTTATTTAAATTATTCTGAAATGTAAACGCGTGCGTGCGTGCGTGTGTGTGTATAGACGGTTTCAGCAGTAACAACATAAACAAGCGACTGTCGCGGTCCGCACATAACTTCCGGTAAACGCCGCTAAGAATAAATAACAACAAAGTTCTTTAAACGTAGTTTATTTATATAACAAGCAGAAAAACAACACACAGATTACCTAGGAAACCAAAACATTTGTTATTTTCAATGAGGCATTTGTTCAAGAGATCAGTTTAGCAACTAGTCAGACCATTAAAAAAATGAAACCGGAAGTAAGGTTCGGATCCAGACGCGCATCACGTGCGTCCGATGAAACCGTGTATATGTATTTAGATATACAAATTTATATTTATTTATATAATATTTTGTTTGTTTGTTTATTTATATATATTTATCTGTTTATTTTTATTTATTTAAATTATTATGAAATGTAAACGTATGTGCGTGCGTGTGTGTGTGTGTGTGTGTGTATGTATGTATTTATATAAACAAATTTATATTTATTTATATAATATTTTGTTTGTTTGTTTATTTATATATATTTATCTGTTTATTTTTATTTATTTATTTAAATTATTTCGAAATGTAAATGTGTGTGTGCGTGCGTGTTTTTAAATATACATAATAATTACACACAGTACACACGCACATATTATGCAAAAACTTAGTTTTATTTTGTATGCAATTAATCTTTACCCACCACTATTAATAAACATACAAAATCATTGATTATAAGTGTGGCAGGTATATACTATTTTAAGTTTATATTCTTAAACATAAAGCTTAAATGTTTGTGTTCTCATCTTTTAGAGAGCAAGCCAGACTCCGCCCTCAACCTGACCACCAATGGCTTAAACAGCATCAGTATGTCAGTGGAGCTTAATGGAGTCGTCTACACCGGTGAGAAGCCAATCATCACGTACGCTTTATATTCAGGCTGTTTTGAGCTTTGTGACCAATCGTTTTCTGTGTTTTCTCCTTACAGGCGTTCTGTTCGCCCAGGCCGCAGCGCAGACCTCATCAGGGGCAGCTAGCAAATCCTCCACGGGCAATAGCGGACCTCAGTCGGTTCTCCACACGCCTACCTCATCATCCTCAAACAACCAATCGCCTTAAAACCTCAGACTCTCCCTCTCAGGGCAAAACCAAAGCCAAAAAACCTCAGTTACTACAGAAGATATGCCAAAAATACATAGCAAGGATGCAGGAATAAATCAAAGGTTCTCAACTTGAAGTACACTAGCTCAGGTGTTTTATTTACACTCTCCTTTGTTCAGGAGCCAAAATCTTAAAAAAGCAAGAGTTTATTATAAAGATGATGATATATATATAAAATATAAATATAATGTATATGCAAAACCTGTGAAATAATTTATTTCTCTTTCTGCGAGCACACTGTCTGGCATAAACGAAAAGGCAGTTGGATTCTGCTTTATAGGGTTTTATAGTCTCCGACTGACGAAAGCTTTTCATCTTCAGGAAAACCATAACAATAGTATTATTGTTATAACATGTGATGCAAACTGCTTAAGGGTCTATACTTATAATATATTATTGTATCTGTTGTTGTTGTTGTTGTTGTTTTTTCTTTATGTATCTGCAGTGCCTTGTGAAGGTTTTTCTCCAGCACGGTTTGGACGTGCTGTTGTTGACGGATGGAAACGATGCAGAGTTTGATCTGAAGTTATTTTTTACTTTAATTATGAGTATTCAACTTTTTGGATCTTCTGTGATGGCGTCGACGATCTTAATATCAGTAATTGTGAACAATCAGGGTAAAGGAGAGAGAGAAGACCCTCGGTGCGTTTGTAGATGTGTATACTTCCGTTTGTAACCCGTTTTATTGTTTAGCTATTCACGAGTCGACTACTGGCAAACTGTGGTGGTCATGTTCTCCGTATGCGTTGACGTTATCTGGGACTGCCGCGGCCTGCGCGCTTTTCACCCATAGTTGGTCTAGCGTAGAACCGTAAAAAGATATCAGGTTGTTTTACGTGTTTTGATGTAGGCTCGGTCAATAATCACAGTTTGATGATAGGTTCACTTTAAGCACAGTCCCGAGTGTCGCTGAGGGGTCAAATAATGCCGCCTGTGCTTTATTTTAAAACGCCAGGACAGTTGTTGCTAACATATTTGTATTTTAACCCAAAAATAACAATTAATAGATAGATTTAAGGTGATTTAAGGAACCATCGTCACACGGCTCGAAATCTTTTCTCCTTGAAGATAAAGAGATGGAGAGGAAGTGGTTTCTTGTTTTCGGTGATATTACATCACATCCTGCAGGGTTGTTTTTGATTTAATGTTCCTGTCAACATGTAGCTGTAATTGATGTGTCAAGCTCTTCTAGCATTACACTGTATGCAAGGTCAAAATGATGTGGGTTGGGGTTAAACGTTTAGAAACCGGGTCTGGCGACTGTTGATATGAAGGTGAATCATTTTGGGATTTTAAGGAAAGTTAGTCATAGGAGAGGTACCAAAGTGGGTGGTATCTTCAGGTCAATAAGGCCCTTATTTTTGATCTAAAACGGCTTTTAGTTTTAGTGTTAAATGCCTTTATCCTATTTAGGATCAAACCCGCATCACCAGCCCTCTTCTGTGTTCTGTATTGCATTTTACTACAGTTTTATATATCACCACACCTCAATATAACACGTCTCAAAGTGAGAACAGCCAGAATCTCTCTACCTCAGACATATTTATCAGCTAAAAACCATTAACAGACCCAGCTTGTCATGTTTATGTGAATCAAATATACGGGGCTGGGGCTTCCTTAAGCAACACTTGAATTGTAAATTTTATCTCCTCCATGTATTAGCCACGATTCATCTATTCATGCTTGTACAAAAGGCCATTTCTCCTTAAAGTCGCAATAAAATCAAAACGGAGAATTCTTATTTTTTAATGTAATACTGCAGTGTTTATTAACAACAATTTATCCGTGCAAGTCATTATTTTTTATAATTGTGCCCTCATAAACTTCTGCAGTCAAAATCTGATTCGACGATGACGTCAGTTAGATGGTTCGGGCGGGACATCCTTTAACTCCGCCCCTCCATCACACAATCCACACCCACTATTTTCTTCACATGATATTTTCGTTTCACGTGCATTGAAACAACCCCTAAGTAAAGTCGATTGCGACTTCCGGTTCAGAGGGACTTTAATGCACATCATCCTGTTTTATCTGACTGACAGCTTGCCTTTAAACTCGACTCGACTTTACAGTGACCGATGTTTTCGCAATGTAGCGGTAACTTTACGTTTTTGATGGCCTTTAAGCAGTGCATTGCCAGTTTTTAAAGAAACAAAACCGTTACCGCACCGAGAAAGTTGGTATCTATAAGAGGGTTCTGTTTTTACTCGGATGTATGCCTTAATGTATGCAATTTTTACGAAATAATAATCATTATAGCATGCCGATGTAGTCAGGTTTATTGCAAGGACAACCGAAATCGCTGTACGATAAACCACGCAAACACGTTCGCCTTTTATTGTATAGCATATGCTTGCTAACACTCTCACGTTTCTCTTTGTCGAACTTAACGTCACACTAAAAGTTAAGTAAACCATTTATCCAATACATTGACAGCAACGAAACTTAGGTTTTATTTTAAACAAGGCATTTGTCGTCTACTCAGGAAATACACTTCTACCTCTAGTTAAACAGATTTGTTCATCGTAGTGCTGTGGTCACAGTGCATGTAACATTTGTTCTACCTTTTTATAATAGTAATACGAGAAGTTTCTCGGCACACGAGTTTTTTATTTTGTTTTAGTACGTTATATTTTTATTTCTTCTTTTTTTAAATCTGAATACTCATGTGAGTGCTGTTGAGTTTTTGCTTGCTTAGTTTGAAACCAAATAGAAAATTGCTTCTAGCACAAGAACCCCACCGATGCGCCGTTGCGTGCATTTTCACTTGTGCCGTTTTTTCTGAACTTTAAATTGCGTAGTGTCGGCCTCTTGATCGTATCTCTTAGGGGTGAGGGACGAAGACAATCCGAACCTATTTAACCTAATCTCTGTTTGTGTGAATAATTAACTTTATTTTGAAAAGAAATATATCGAGATATAATTGGGGGGAGGGGTGTCCAAAGAATGTCCACGAAAGTGCCGTTATGGCCTGAATATCACGGATTGACTCTTTAGATTTTAGATGATCACACAACAACTGTACCTCCCGATCTGAATTACCTGTTATAACACAACAAATGTAGTTAGGAGCTGATACTGACTGTTTCTTTTTTAAAAAGGAAGGTCTTATGACTAATTCTTTAACTTTTATATGTTGTAATGTTATGGTAATTCCGGAGCTTCAGTTTGGGTGTGTCTGTTTTCTGTTGTTTTAAACATTATGCTCTGTTAAAAAAAAAGTTCATGTTGAGTTTTGTTGTCTCTTGAAGTTTACATTTTATAATTGTCAAGCATCAGATTTTTCAATGTTTGATTTTCCAAATTTGAGAACTTCACTTGTAAACAAAGACGTTGAAATACAATAAAATCTAATTCTGATGTTACTAGTGTGGTTCTTAATTCATTTTCATTCATTATACACTTGTATTATACATTATATACTTTAGAGATATTTTATTCAATTATGTCAATAATTGTGTCCAGAAAAACATTTTTTTCATAATTTCAATAGTTTTAATTTAATAAAACATTGTATTTTTGTTTTATTAAACCTCAAAACGTAGATTTATTTTCATAGCTTTTTTGCTCATATTTACCAATGGTGCCAATATTTTTTGTCCACAACTACATATCTGTATTTTAAAGGTGCAGTGTGTAATTTTTAGACAGAAATGCAAAATAATATACAAAACTAAATTATCAGGGGTGTATAAAGACCTTTCATAATGAACCGTTATGTGTTTATTACCTTAGAATGAGACATTTTAACTACATACACCGAGGGTCCCCTTACATGGAAGCCGCCATTTTGTGCCGCCATGTTTCTACAGAAGCCCTTAACGGACAAACTTTTTTACTAAGTTGTATTCAACGATGAGATGTTTTTCTGGTTGTGGCTATCGTAGCTTTTCTCACCACTAGATGCCGCTAAAATTTACACACTGCACCTTTAATGGTATTAAGTCCTTTTTAAGAGGTAGTGCCCCAGTGACAACTTGGGACCATCTTTGGGCCATTTATTTGGACAATTTAATGGGGACGTTTTACAAGACTTTTTTTTAAGATGTCAAATAAGTCTTTGGTGTCCCCAGAGTACATATGTGAAGTTCTAGCTCAAAATACCATGTAGAATTGCCACCAATTGCCACTTTGCAGGTTTGTAGTTCAAAAATGTGCCGTTTTGGGTGTGTCCTTAAAAATGCAAATTAGCTGATCTCTGTACTAAATGGCAGTGCCATGGTTGGATAGTGCAGATTAAGGGGTGGTATTATCCCCTTCTGACATCACAAGTGAGCCAAATTTCAATGAGCTATTTTTTCACATGCTTGCAGAAAATGGTTTACCAAAACTAAGTTACTGGGTTGATCATTTTCACATTTTCTAGGTTGATAGAAGCACTGGGGACCCAATTATAGCACTTAAACATGGAAGTCAGATTATTATGATATGCCCCCTTTAAGCAGCAAAAGCTATATTGAAGTCTAAAATGTACATTACTGCAAAATGCCTCTTCATGAAAATTACTTTGAAAGAAAGATGCTACCAATGCTAAATTGATGTCAAATTTTATTTAAAAATAAAGTTTGGTAGCAGAAAGTAATAAATAAAAATCTGTTAAAAAAGTGAATTATTTATTTGCCTATTGATGTTCAAACCTATAAAGATGTTGAATATTTATTTGCCTATAAATGTTCAAAAGTTTTGCATTTGCATGAATACAAGCATGCATAAACAAAAATGCGCATTAAGATAAAACTCAAAATTGAAGTGGATAAGATACAAAACATGTACTTTGAGTTAAATTACACCATGTTGTTTTTATCAGGAACTATGCATTTATTTCAAGATTTTAGGATGTATTCTTTAAATATTGATAGTGATGTGTTTTTTTAGTTTGTGAAATGACTTATTAGTTGAATATATTTGCCTATTAAGGTGATAGTCGTGGGAGCCTTACAAAAACCGAAAAACAGGTTCTGGTTATTTCAGTTCTGTCACAAACCTGTTCAGCCTCGTTACTGTTGTTACACCCCATTCCAGACCGTTTACATTAATAAATGCAATAATGCACGTTTGTACCTTTGTGCACTCGTGCTTTAACGTTATTGAAGGTGAAATCAATGCTCTTTCAACTTGTTTTAGTGCTTACTTAGCATTGCGAGCAATTTTTTTTAAACATGGTAAGGAGCGTCACAATGTACAGATTAGCTGGTCAATTAGGGACACAGAGCTTTTTAAATCAATGAGTTCTGTACAAAATCAATGCGTTTGAGGAAGGAGGGAAATCTAAACCTACAAAAATGTACGGTATGTGGAAAATATATTATTTTTTACTAGAAACCACGCAAACACATTGTATTATACCAAATACACAAGATAACGTTGTTTTTTAGCAATGAAATGGGTGCATTTTAAATAAATAAACCACAACCTTAAACCTTTGAACAGCAATGTATTAGTTTGAGGTTCTACTTACTAGTCATAGGATTCATAGCACCTTAGAGAAGTTTTCTGACAGGTCTGCTTCAACTATGCTGCATAGCCATCAGCATGGACAAACCTACAAACATAACATTTAATTTGTCACAAAGCAAACAATAGTATGCAGTGCGAGATTCATTAAATGGAAACAACCAAGAGCAGATGTAAAACACTGAAAAGAAAATAATAGTATACAAAAGATGATTGTCTGAAAAATAGATGATTTATTAATTTATTGATTTATTGGTCTGTCTGTCTGTCCAATGTTATCTCAACTAACTTACCATCTACAACGAAGTGGTTGGCCACCCGCATGACTCTCTTCCAGTCAACCGCGACATCGACATCACACTTAGTAGGTACTGCCGAAGGGCAGCATGAAATAACTACTGGTCCATGTTGGTCCTTTATACGAATGACTAAAAAAAAAGATATCTTCACTCACCATATGCTGCTACAATGTTAACACATAGATACAATGATGAAAGACTAAATCAAATTAAATAAACTTTATAATTATAATTATATTACACATTTTTAATGTGACATGCACAGACAATGAAAGGGATTAAAACAAAGATGACATGACGAAACAATAAACATAAATAAGATAAACAGATAGAGATTAAAATACACCCCTACTGGAAAATCCAGCTAAAACCAGCATAAGCTTTAAGGTGGCAGTAGCTGGTTTAAGCTTGTCCTCCCAGCCTGGCAAAGCTGGTGGGTCAGCTGTCTTCCAGCCTGACCAGCTTAAACCAGCAAAAAACAGCTACCAGCTTATGCTGGTTTTAGCTGGATTTTCAGTAGGGAAACCAAACACTTGAAATTATGAAATGTAGTGGAGTAAAATTATGATAATATACTTTAGAATGTATGTTTTCCAAAGTAAAACACTGATTAAAAAGGAATACTTAAACATTTAGTTTTATGTAGAAAGTAAAATACTTGTAATGTCCACCTCTGGTATCAACAAGGATTGTGGTTTAGCCTACATGTCACACGAATCTAGTCAGGGCCAATACACCATCAAATAAATGTTAGTTTAAACACTCGAAGTTTTCAGGTAACCGGACACACTGCATTTCATTGTAAGCCTAACCAGCCAGCTAGTCTAGCTAACTACTACATGATGATATGAAATACTGTATATTATGTCTTAGTGACCTTGTTGTTTATGCATAAAGACGCCTGTATATCTGCATTAAAAACTTTTGAACGAACATTTCCGTCACTTACCTTAGCCTCCATATGTTCGCCGGTGTTCTTATATGACGCATTTCTTCACTATTTTTTAACTCCGGTTGTCGCGCATGCGTAGAACAGATCAGGTAGGGTCGTAAACTGTCGTAAAACAAGTTGAGCTTCTGCGCATGCGCACAATTATGCGCATGCGCAAAACAGATTGGACAGGCGGCACGGATCGGGTACTGACATCCGTATGTAAACTACTGTTGTTCTCTGTAGCCCCGCCCATATCATAGATCGGGCGCTCTGGTTGGCTGCAGCTCGAACGCTTTACACGATTTTTAAACTGAGCGAGTCTGGATCACTCCGGAAACAACGAAACGTAATGAAACCCGTGCATAAAATTCATGGAGATTAATTCGACTCGCGGCCTACTCCGTTACTCTTGATCGGTCATAGTTCGTATGTCTGTTAAAGACTTAATTTAAATCAAGTGTGCCAGAAAATGAGACTTCGCTCAAGAAATATTTTGAATGAAAACCCAACGACACCGTCCCGCCGTCGTCGGGCCACTCCAGACCTACCACAGACTCCGTGCATCCAGACACAGGTTAGTCGTGTTTTCATTAGAATATCAACAGAATACAAAATGTCTGTGCGTGTTTAGTTTTGTTACTTTATCTATGTTATTTTTTTTTTCATTTAAACTGGCCTGCACGGGCCTGGTTAGCAGTATGCTAACGGATATAAACAAGAGAAATATTTGAGATTCAAAGTAGATTCATGGCTTATATGGATCGTATTTAGTTAAAATAACATAACGATGGACGCTAAATGCTTTAAAATGTTCGTTTGGATGAATAAGTACGATTTAGCTGGAAGTGGAAGTATGGATGTGGTGGTAGGAGGGATGATGCTTTTCTCTTAGCCAATAGGATTTCAGGGTAGTTGTGCCTCGTCCAATCGACATCTCTGTGTATTATTCAGGAAGGAGCACGTGTCTTGTAGTTTTTTTATCAACTTATTTTGCACGAATTAATTCTACTGTAATTCGCCTCCAAATTTTAGATTAAATTTTTTTTTTTTTTTTTTGATGAAAAAACCTACAAGACACGTCCTCCTTCCTGAATATAAAATAGTGTATTACTTTATAAATATTCATCATGACATTTAATATGATTTTTTCTCCAGAAAAAGAATGATTGCAATGTTTAAGTTTACAATATTTGTTTGTTTTGGACACGAAATGATTCATATATTTAAAGGCATGACTTTTTAATTGAATTGTTCATCTGAAGCAGTTCATGAGCAATGCCGTATTATCTTAACTCTCTGTCTGACTGACTCTATTCTGTTATATTATAGGATGAGAATGATGTAGAGGTCCTTCAGGACCGCTCTAATCTGGACCCTGATAATGTCCCAACTGCAGCTAAACGTCCACGTCTGAAACGTGGACTGAGAAAAGTGTTATCAACTGATGACTGTAAAGGTAAGTTTATTTCACTTGACGTGTTATGTTATTTGCTTGATGATGTAATAGCAAACATGAGTTTTTTTCAATATGATTTTCAGAGTCTGATTTTAAGACACCAGTTCGTCACCTGAGGGAAAGACAGTCCTCATTGAATCCTGCTGCGCGAAGCCTTTATTCTCCAGCGGTGCATTTCCTCACGCCCCCAAAAGACAGTGAGTACATAAACACTATAGTGGCCAGAAAAGAAGGATAACTAACACAATTGTGTTAGCATGCACCTTTGATATTTATTTCCCTTTGGTCATTACTTGTCACAGTTAAGTTTTATATGAAATGGTTACAATTAAACAAGAGCAATGTATTTGTTACATTAATAACACATTGTGCATTGTTCAAATTGACTACCCTTTTGTGTTGTTTGGGATGAAAACATCAACTAAATTAACCTGCTGTAAAAATGTATCAGATATTTTTTGAAAATATTTGTCACAATAATATGCTGTTATACTGCATAGAACTCCACGTACAAGCCAGAAACTAAGCTTTGTTTTTGAACAAGCCTACTAAAGGGTTAATGGTGCCACATGGTGATCAACAGTAAAAATGACAGATTTTACCTCTTTGCAACAGGAAAAATCACCAACAATCAAGAATGCATGATTTTATGGTGTCATGGCTTTGCATTCAAAAAATGTTGTTATAATGAAAGTCAATGGGACAAAAACGGCCATGAACAACAAATGAGGGAGATTTTTTTTTATAATCTGATGCTGCACAAAAACTAACAATGCTTCAAAGCCAATGTTGTTACAAACCTTTGACATGCCCAACGCTGTGAAAATGGTAAAAATACATCTAATCCACAATCACTTTTTATATTGAAAATGTTTTGTTTTTTCAAATCAGTGACATAATTTATGAACTCTGCAATTAGAGAGTTAAAATTCTGGATTTTTTAACATTTAGTAGTTTTGATCAGGACTGAAGTTGATTAACTTATTTATGCTGTTACATTTTTACAGCAGTTTAATTTAGTGGATGTTTTCATCCCAAACAACATGAAAGGGTAGTAAATTTGTTTTTAAATTTTATTGCATTTTCCCAAAATATGTGTAAATATAAGATTTGTTACCAAAAATCATTTCATTTGCTAAAACACAAAAAGTTGTGGCCAAAAGCACCCCAAAGTGGATGATGAAAACGTTCCCAACAGTACATAAGGGTTAAATAATTGTACTGTTTGTATTTTATGTGACAAACGTGACCGAAAAGATTATGTGTAACAAGTTGATATAAAACAATACAGATTTTTATATATATATATATATATATATATATGTATATGTATATGTATATGTAATCTAGCTCTTTCTTATGATATGTGATTTAAGCTTGTGTATTGTTGTAACAGCATTTTTTTTTCCAGATGAACAGTCAAACTCGGGAGCGCTTTTCAGTCCGGAACAGCGTGTGTTTGGCTACAGTGCCATGAGCCCTCTCTCAGAAGATGAAGAGAACGATGAAGTCTTCAGCCCGTAAGTCTCTTACATAAAGGATTTGATTTGTGCGGCCTTTCAGACTGGTTAGGTTTAGTAAACATTTTGGTATTACTTTCTTTCAGTTTCACGTTTATTAAGAACATACCAAACCGTTCGCAACAGTCCAGACCCATTTCAGCAACTCGGGACATTCCACCAAAGACAAGGAGCACACCTGCTGCTACCCTCGTGCTCGATTTGGTGAGTTTTACTTGGCTTTTATTAAACCCCTACTGATTTAGCGGGTGGCAGTAGCTGGTTTAAGCTGGTCCTTCCAGTCTGGCAAAGCTGGTCAAGCTGGTGGGTTAGCTGGTCTTCCAGGCTTAAAAAGTGACCAAAACACAGCTAGACCAGCTTGCTACACCGGCAAAATCAGCTAAAACCAAGCTGGGAGACCAGCTCACCAGCTAATATCTTAGCTGTATTTTTCAGTAGGGACTATTAACACTATTCTACTTGTGGTGCGTTACAAGCACAGTAAGGTATCTCAGCTGTGCCATTCTGGCTGTGACTTCTGAATGGTTGTAACATGTCATGCACCATCCCATTAACCCCTTGTTCAGACAGCCAGCGACGTTATCGCTGTGTGTCGCTTGTCTCTTTCAATGAGGGGTTTCTAAATCTGCTTGTCATAAACAAATGAGTACCATCCACGCCAATAACTGACGAGAGAAGGATGACGTGAACTCCACTGCTTTGTTCTCATTGGTAGTCGCTCCCGAAAGTCGCTCGACATTTGCATAAAGTTAAACTTTTCTTAACTTTCTCGCGTTGCTGGACACGCCCATACGGTCGCCAACGGTCACTTTCGCTCGTGTCGCCGGAAGTCGCCAGGTTTCCATTGAAATGAATGAGATCGCGTCGCTCTGCTACTGCTTGTCGTTGGCTGTCTGAATAGGGTGTAACAGTGTTAAGAGACAAATTTGTTTGTTGTTTGTTAAAACGTGGCCACGCTTTAGTGTAAAAACATTTACACTGGATAAAAAACACTGTTCTGCACCCAACCTTTTTGAACAAAAGCTTAGATACAGAATCCCATGATGTCATTGATGGAGCCGATGACACACACACACACACACACACACATATTCTGGTTTACATGTTTCCTGTATATTCTTTTCCTTAACCATCAAAGGAATCTTTCTTCTACTTCACATTTTCAATAAATATCATTCTGTTTAATGTATAAGCTTTTTTCATTATGGTCCCCACAACGTGATAATTACCAGGTACACACACACACACAAGTCTGATTTTAAAACGGGTGTATGAGGCTTAAATTTTGAAGCTCAGATTTGACTATGAGGACACTAGCTGTATTGTTTTTTTTTGTGTGGTTTTGAAGTGGCAGATTGTGTAATCTTACGTTTTGTGTGATTATAGGATGAAACCCTCGTGTTCAGTTCCCTCAGTGTGATTCAGGATGCCGAATACACATTTAATACCCCCTTTCAAGATCATAAATACAAGGTTGGTAAGATTGTTTGTATACTGAAGTTTGGATAAAAATGAATAAATTCTTAATGCGAGGGTCCAGGTACAGTGCGTGTGGCGCCATTTTCGTCATCTGAAGAGTGTGTGCGTATTGTACAGGAGAATGTAGATTGTAACCACTGATCTATATAAATGACTGGATTGCGCATAGAACGCTTGACGTAACTGCGTGAGGTGAAGCCAGCGCAGAGTTCGAGCCGCCATCTTGGTATACCCAACCGGCAGAGAGCGTCATTGACTTCCATTCAAAATCATGATCAAAATGTACCCCCTTTACAGCGTATCAGTTACACAAGATTAATTTTTAGGACATGTGTACGTTAATTATTTGTTAATTCTGGTGTTATTTGCAATGTTTATGTTTTAATCGGGCAGGATAATGGATTTACAAAAAACCGTTAAGGTGAGTGTGTCTGTTGCATTTATTAATGACAAGGGTATAAATAAAGTTTTTTTTGACATTCAGCTACACGGTGACGGTCAGCGTTATTTCTCTAAACAAGTTTAGGTAACTTGTAAGTTTAGATAACATAATTACAAAACTAGCAAATTATTGCATGCACATACGGTAGAAAGCATGATTATTTATTTAGAATTCAGAATGAGCACGTTTATTGTCATTAATACTAAATATGCTGCGGTCTGTCTGCTGATCTGATACTGTAATGAAGATGAATGTATAATAACTGTTTAAAACGCAAAATGTACAACTTTCAGTAAATAACTATTTACATGCTTTGGACGTTTGTGTTGTAATAATGTACAGGGTAACTTCACATATAAAAACGAAGACGAGTAAAGTGATGTTTTATCATTAAAATCTGATAACGTCCATTGATTTAATAGAACGTTTGGGTATACCAACATGGCGGCGCGTTGGCTTCACAAGTGTGACGTCATGCACAATCCAGTCATTTATATAGATCAGTGTATGTAACCCAGAAGATGCATTGCATTTTGTCACAATGCGCATGCGTTGAATGTCTGTGTACACGTACGAGTCAAATAAAGTATACTTTCCAAAGGTGCGCTTTCGAACATCCGTCTATGTTCAAGTAAAAAAAGACTGTACGCCTTATTCAATCTGCCGCCAGATTGATTCCAAAACGAGTCTGTGTGGGATGGACGTCCAGAGCGTGTGCTTGAAAGTGCTTGAATCTATTTTATGCAAGACTTTTTCTGGAAAAAAGTGTAATATAATATCATTAAAATTCTAGACTTTTTAAGCACACATGCTAAACTGTTCACTTTAAATGCTTATATCTGTCTCGTAAATAGCTTGTTATCAAGTCAATCACACAGTATTAAGTCAATGTTCATGTCTTGAAAAACATAAGAGAGAAAATACATGAGACATACTCTTATGATCAATACAAACTGGAGATGTATACTTAGTTGTTATCATAAAATATTGTATTGTTGCACTGTGTTGTCATAGGTCTACCTGATCCTCAGACCATATGTGAAAGAGTTTCTGCAAGCCATGACCAAACATTTTGAGGTAAAAGAGACTGACTCTACAACTTCACTTACTATGATTTTTTATTTTTTGCATTTATGTCTGCCTTTTACATGTATGCCTATTTCCACTGTCAATACCTGAGAGCTGCTAAACAGTCTTTCGTTGTTTTTGAAATAATGCCAATAAAGATTCTGTCATATTTTTCTTGTTTGTCAGGCTTGGCTATGCTTTTACATAAATAAACATCTCTTCTGTTACAGATGATTGTTTATACCTCTGCCAAGAAGGAATATGCAGAAAAGATTGTAGACATATTGGACCCCAACAAAAAGCTCTTTAGGTGAGGGAGGTTACGACCTTAATCATTTAAGTTTGGTTGGATTTTGTGGGAATTTGATGTGTATGTGAAGGAACAGAGATATAGCGCAAATTTCCTCGCTATCAACTGATGTGTTTTTATTTCCAGACATCGTTTGTATCAGGACGACTGTGCTTGTGTACTTGGACACTATATTAAAGACTTGAATGCGCTAGAGAGAGACCTGTCAAAGACCGTCATCCTGGACAACGCCCCTCACACCTTTCCCTACCACGTATGTTTGCGATTTTGCTTGGTTTGCAGGCGTCTGTAATATGCAAAAGGATTTATTTCATGTCATCGTGACAAGATTTTTAATTTGATCTGTGTTCGTGTTTAATAGCTGATGAACATGATTCCTATAAAGAGCTGGAACGGAGACAGAGAGGACCGCGAATTGCAAAAACTCATCCCGTACATGGAGAAACTAGTGCAGGCGGATGAGTGATTTTATGAAATATGAGTTAGTAGTTCTCTACACGTCTGTTAACTAATGTAATAATGATGATCGTAATGTTTGCAGGATGACTTCAGAAATGTTCTGAAGAAGAGAACCGACCACTTTCACAGGCTGCTTACTGAAGACTGAATCGCAAATAATTGAATATAAGTGCACGTAAAGCTATTAAGTTTTGATTCATGCAACTTTATAGGCCTATATGCCAGATGCAAAGTGTTTATCTGATATTAGCTTTTCACTTTTAGTCAGCAGGATCAGCTGGTGTTCTGACACGCTGTAAAGATTAGGGCTTGAAACTTTAATTTATTGTTAAAAATTGAGAAATTTGTACAGATTTGTGGCTTTTGAAAGCGTTTTGTTTTTGCTTAACACACTGTAAACAGTGTTGATGTGTTTGTGTTGTATGCTAGAGGCTATTTTTGAGGGCCAATTTTAAATAACCAATAAAGTAAGAAAAACACTCATTTTTTTCTTAAAGAAAAGCCTTTTTTTGCAAATCACTCAGTGTATTTAATATAGTTTGTGCTATGAACAAGAATAAAACTTAAAATTGTGTAGCTTGGGAGATAAGTGTTATTTCTTATTGAAGTCACCATACTTAGAGAGTTGGCCCCTTCCAGATTTATTTTATTTTTTTTGCATGTTTGTCACACTTTAATGTTTCAGATCATCAAACAAATTTAAATATTAGTCAAAGATAACACAAGTAAACACAACAAAGTTTTTATTATGAAGGAAAAAAATAATCCAAGTGTTTGCCCCCTAAAACTAATAACTGGTTGGGCCTCCCTTAACAGCAACAACTGAATCAAGCGTTTGCGATAACTTGCAATGAGTCTGTTACAGCGCTGTGGAGGAATTTTGGCTTGCTCATCTTTGCAGAATTGTTGTAATTCAGCCACATTGGAGGGTTTGAGAGCATGAAGCGCATTTTTAAGGTCATGCCGCAGCATCTCAATAGGATTGAGGTCAGGACTTTGACTACACCACTCCAAAGTCTTCAATTTGTTCTTCTTCAGCCATTCAGAGGTGACCTTGCTGGTGTGTTTTGGGTCATTGTCCTGCTGCAGAACCCAAGTTCGTTTCAGCTTGAGCTCAGGAACCGATGGGTGGACACTGGGTCTCACCAAGTATGCGTACGCACGTATTTGTTCGTGAAATATGCGTTCGGACGTTTTAAAGGTGCAGTGTTTAAATTTTGGTGGCATCTAGTGGTGAGGTTGCAAATTGTAACCAACGGCTCAGTCCACTGCTCACCCCTCGCTTTTGAAACACATAGAGAAGCTACGATAACCGCCACCGGAAAAACATGTCATCGTCGGAGACAACTTAGTAAAAAAGTTTGTCCATTAAGGCTTCTGTAGAAAAATGACGGCACAAAATGGCGACTTCTGTGTAAGGGGACCCTCGGTGTATGTAGATAAAAAGGTCGTTCTAAGGTAATAAACATACAACGGTTCATTATGAAAGGTCTTTATACACCCCTGATATATATATAGTTTTGTATATTATTTTGCATTTCTGTCAAGAGATCCTTCTAAAAATTACACACTGCACCTTTAACTAACAAATCATGAATCAACAAAAACTTGTATTAAAATTTAAAAAATAGAATTTTTTCTAAATGTTTGTAATAACTAAAACGTCTGTACGCACACTTTACGAACAGATTTATGCGTATGCATGCTTAGTGAATGAGACCTAATATCCTTTAAGATTTTTGGTAGACAGCAGAAATAATGGTTCCATTTATCACAGCAAGTCCTCCAGGTCCTGAAGCAGCAAAACAGCCCCAGACCATCACACTATTATACATTTACTGTTGGTATTTTCTTCTTTTTCTAAAAGGCTGTGTTACTTTAACGCCAGACGTAATGGTACACACACCATCCTAAAAGTTTAACTTTTTTAAGTATTTTCCCAAAAGTCTTGGGGATCAAGCGTGTTTGTATTTTGTTTTCCCTTCATAATACCTTTATTTAAAACCATTACCTTCAAAAAAACTTAATAAAAATGCATGTTGTGTTAACTTGTGTAATCTTTAATGTTTGAATTTGTTTGATGATCTGAAATATTAAAGTGACAAGCATGCGAGTTAAAAATCAGGAAGG
Source organism: Misgurnus anguillicaudatus (assembly GCF_027580225.2). Classification (NCBI taxonomy): domain Eukaryota; kingdom Metazoa; phylum Chordata; class Actinopteri; order Cypriniformes; family Cobitidae; genus Misgurnus; species Misgurnus anguillicaudatus. The sequence goes on from NC_073350.2 coordinate 10,381,383, forward strand.
GGGTCAACACATTTTTTTTTACATCAATGTATATTTTTAAGTTTAAAAAAAGTAACACTTTACAATAAGATTGTATTTGTTAACATTAGTAAATAAATTTGCTACCATGAACTAGAAATGAGCAATAGTATTTATTAATCTCTGTTAATGCCAATACAGTTGTTTGTGTTAGTTATTTGTGCATTAACTAATGTTACAACTTTTACAACTTTTAATTTTACACAATTACAGTTATAACTTTTAATTTTACAAATGCATTAATAAATGCTGTAGAAGTATTATTTAATGTTAATTTATATTAGCTAATGCATTAAATTTATGTTCACCCTCAAGTTGTTACAAACCTATAATAAGGTATTTGTTTTCCCAAACACAAAGGAAAATATTTCTAATCAAGCAGGAAACAGGAGCACCATAAGGTTTCATAGTAAAAAAATGCTAGGAAAGTCGATGGTGCTCAAAAACAGTGGGATGAAATTGCAAAACAGGTCCTAGAATGATCATTTTCAGAAGCAGAAGGAATACAGACACGGCCAAAATCGCGTGAAATCTCGCAGGATGAGCCCCTTTTCATCCTAACCCTAAATCCAACATCTCGCGAGATTTTGCGGAGGCTGTATTTCTAGTGCGCAAAACCTGTACAACAGTGCCATCTACTGGCTACTCTTCCTTTATCAAATAACTATGCATGTGTACACTAATCCAGATACATTTAAAACAGTGTTTTCGTTTTAAAACGCTCCTAGTCCACACAAAGCGTCTTCCAAAAGTTGGCCACCCACACTCGAGTTTCTTAAAATGCTTTTATTTCCCTGTACTGCGCATGAGTGAAACATGAGACGCTTCGATCTGCGTCATTTGCGTCACGCGATTATTTAATTCCCACCTCTTTGAAATACAATTTGGAGTACAAACTGACATTAATATTTAACACAACAGATTGTACAACAGCCAAAACAACAACGGTTGCTGTCATCCACCACACTTGTCTCGCTGTGGGCAGAATGCATCACATGACTGAGTCACGTGACTAAAAAGGCGTCATCGTTTTTAAAAAGGCTCCGTTTTCACAGTCCACGCCACAACGTGAGAACAACATTATCCAGTTTGGAGAGCATTGAACGACCGTGTAAGTAATATCATGGAGACAGAAAAGGAAGCTTTTGTGACTTTGTTGTCCATGTTAGCAGCCGTTGTGCAGTTAAACTCTGTACTTTATAATACCACAGCTGCCTATATGCGTAAGAGGCAAGCTATTATTAGCGCAGTCTGCAGCTGCAACAAACGGCAAACACACGGCAATAAACCGCAAACAAACAGCAACAAAACGCAAACAAACAGCAACAAACCTAATGTCAAGCGTCGTAAGCCATACAAACAGCGCCGGTTTTGGATAAGACCAGGAAGAACCAGCGCGTGGTGGGACAAGTTTGTGAATGAAGTTGTTGCTCCTGAAGAATGGCGACAGAACTTCAGGATGTCCAGATCGTCCCTCATCCAGCTCAGCGAAATACTACGTCCGCACGTGGAAGGTATGACGACAACAATGAGGGCGCCCGTGAATGTCCTCACAAAGATAGCGTGTACATTATACTACCTGCGTGACGAGGGAAGGCTCCGGGAAACGGCTAATGCGTTTGGATTATCCAGACAAACTGTTTCGGTCATGATACGAAAAGTGTGTAAAGCCATCACCGTCGTTCTGGGACCAGACTACATCAGGACCCCAAAAACGGAGTCTGAAGTTAAAAAACTTGTCGCGAACTTCTACAAGACGCACGGCATGCCGCAGTGCTTGGGTGCAATCGACTGCACGCACATCGAGGTCAAAACCCCTGTTTGTAATTCAGCAGAGTTTATTAACACAAACAGAACGTGCTCTTTAAATGTGCAAGCATTGTGTGACCACAAGTACCGTTTCATGGACGTTGTTGTTAAATGGCCGGGCAGTGTACCTAACGCGCGCATATTTGCGAATTCACAACTGAGTTGCGACCTAAAAGATGGGACGATTCCCTCCTGCCCCAAACAACTGTTGGAGGATGAGGAGCCTATTCCCGTGTTTCTTCTGGGAGATCCAGCGTATCCCCTAATGCCATATCTCATGAAAGAATACCCCAATGGCGGAGATGCCCCACAGGAGCAGCACTACGGAGTATCGCTTAGCAAGGCGCGCACGGTGATCGAATGCGCATTTGGACGCTTAAAGACACGGTTTGCGGCTCTGATGGGAGCCATGGACATAAACTTAAGGGATCTCCCTTTTGTTATTTATGCTTGCTTTGTATTGCATAACTATTGTGAAACGCTACAAGAACCTGTTGACGAACTATGCGTAAATGCCGCTCGGCAATACGAAAGAGACTTTCAGCCACCCGCCAGAGTGCACGAGGGAGCAGACGCCACTGAGGGTGAACGAGTGAGGCGCGTGTTGACAAGATTTTTTACGCAAAATCCACTTGAGCAGCCCACCTGTAAATAAAGTTGTGAGACTTATTTAAAGTTGTATTGTTGATGCTGACTTGAAGATCAAACCTTGGTCATATCTAATCTAAATATTTGTAAATGTCCGTCGTTGTTTCCTTAGTATAGCAAATCGCGTTTGATAGTTAAATAACACGAGCTCTTTAATGTGTACTACTGATATCTTTTTATTTTTTTAATAAAATGTCAACACAAAAGACATATTTCATTTTGATCAATGATAAACCTCAGTATGTAGGCTACTATAAAGTGCCAACTATTGAGGCAAAATACAGGCACCAAATTGGTCTTTAACCTCACAGTTCTGTATGATGTCACATACCAGATGGTACCTTGTGCTAGTTGGCACCGGTGTTGTGTCGAAGTCTGTTCCCCCTATGTTCCCCCTATTTTTCCCTTCAGTGTAGTGTTTTACACTAAAGGGAAACATAGGGGGAACTGAGTTCGACACAACACCGGAAACAAAACCCCTGACATGCAAAAAAAAAAAAGTAAAATTCTAACAAGATTTGATCCTTGGTTTCCTGTTGTGCACTGCAGAATAAAAATTCTTTTAAAATTCTGTTTTGAAATGCATCTATATCTGCTGATATCTTTAAAAAATAATAATGTCCTCAAGTGGTTCTAGCTAAGCCATATAAATACTATGAAACGCTTTTTGCACAACCCCATCTACATGTTATAATAACAAGAATGCAAGAATTAAACTTATGTCAGTTTTGATGAGGGTTGGTTACTCTCCAAACCATCTTCCAAAACACAGACCACCACACCCTCACCTGTGAAGAAGCCATGAAACAATGACGTTCTGCTAAAACAAACTATTCAATTTTATTTACATAGCACTTTTCACAATTGTTGATTGTTTCAAAGCAGCTTTACGTGATGTAGGAGAAAACACAGAACTACAATAAACACATTTTCCCCAGGTTAGGATTTTCCTATATGACCTGAAATATGTTGCACGTGACCCTGTTAGTAAAACCTATTGGGCATTGTACTTAACAGATGTCATTGTTTTGGGAATAAGGGATCAGTGGGTTTATGGTGTGCGTGGGGGATGTACTGCAGGGTTATCTCTGTTCATACCACATTACAAATGCATCAAATGATTGTCTGATACATTTAGTTACATTCTCAGTCCAGGCCCGGATTGGCCATAGGGAGAACCGGGAGGATTCCCGGTGGGCCGGTCTGTTTTTTTTACCACGAGGGCCGGTGTTGTCATGCCACCGGGATGACGCGTATTTGCGGGTGAGAGATGTCCCCGCCGCTTTATGCACAAGTTGATTGTGTCCCGAGTCCCGACCACGTATTGGAAGAATTCTTGCATTAGGGTTCATTGACATCTAAACTAAAACGCATGGGAAACGCAGGACGTGTCGCTGTCTTCTTGTTTTCAAAGCACTTACTTGAACACGAGTTTTGTTTCAGACGCGTCTATATTGAGTGCGCTTGCCGGCCGCGCGTTTATATTTTAAATAAACTTGAGCGCGTCTTTTGAGTGCGCTTGCCGGCCGCGCGTCTATATTTTAAATAAACTTGAGCGCGTCTTTTGAGTGCGCTTGCCGGCCGCGCGTTTATATTTTAAATAAACTTGAGCGCGTCTTTTGAGTGCGCTTGCCGGCCGCGCGTTTATATTTTAAATAAACTTGAGCGCGTCTTTTGAGTGCGCTTGCCGGCCGCGCGTCTATATTTTAAATAAACTTGAGCGCGTCTTAATACAAACGGGCTGGCCTCTAAAAGGAAAAGAATTTACAAAACGTATTTTTTATCCAAGTCATAGATGAATTCTCTATGAATAGTCATTATTCATCGTTTATTGCAAGAGGAACAAAAATCTATTTGATGCAAAACTCATTAGTTTATTTGAAAAAAGTAGTTTCAAAAGTATATCCATGATTTTTTCTTTTTTTTTTAACACAATAGGCCTACGTTATTTAGCAATAGACATGATCTAAGTACTAAAAAAAAAAAAGATTTTTTCCATTTGTTTCCAATGCATACTTGATAAATCTTGCTTGTGTATTGTATATCAGGGGTTTCCAAAAGTTATCAACCCAACAGTTAATCTCAAGACTCACCATTTTTTATAAATAGAAATATAGAGGAAAACACAAACACATTTGTTTCCTTTAGTTTTTGAATAAGTTTACTTTAGTAATATTATGGTCTTATGATTATGGCAAAAATTATAATTGTTTACTGCATTTGCACGGAATATGAAATTATATATTTGAAAAAAATAAGAGAGCGGGTTAAATCTTTGCGTGTGAGGGAGAGCTCCCTCACTACCTCCCACACTTTCGTGCGCCTCACGCGCTACCTCCCACATTTCTTTGCGTGTGAGGGAGAGCTCCCTCACTACCTCCCACACTTTCGTGCGCCTCACGCGCTACCTCCCACACCTCACACGCTACCTCCCACACCTCACACGCTACCTCATAATAATAATAAGGCTGCAGAGAACAGTGCACTACTGCACACTTATACTATTGAGGGTTTAAAGATATTATTTTAATAGTCAGTCGTGAACTAAAGTGGGCCGGTCTAAGGCATGAAACTCCAGGGCTGAAAAGGAGTCCCACTCCGGCCCTGATTACGTTAACTCATGACAATTTCTGTAAGCTTTTAACAAAGCGAGTCAAAACCGGTACAGAGTGGACCTCCGCAACCCACTTCGGCTTTTTGTGTCACACACGCGCGTAGTTTTCCCTTTCCCAGCTTAACAAGCGATAGCGACGCTGTTAAATTAAATTTAGCGACAAACGAATTGCTTTCTTGTCATTCGATATGTAAAGACAGACCGCAAAGGGCGAGGCGCGAGCAGAAGCACATGTTATCTTTACCGGCGGCGCCGCGGCGGAGGATCACGGAGCCGTCGTCTACGCTGTCACTGAGGCAAAGACAAGAAGCACATTCACTTCACAGTCGGTACGGCAGGTAACGCGTCGATAAATTAAAACGAAACAGCGTTTCCAAGGACTGGTGTCTTATATGTATGCTTGTTCCTCTCTTTTAAAATGAAACAATAATTTAAGTGTTTGAATATGAACTTGAAAACATAAACGTATTTGTCACCAAGACGGAGGCTGCGTGGAAGTGACTATCTGTTAACAAACATGTATATGTGTTATATGAATTTAGATGTGTTATTGAGTCGTATTTAGTTACTATTTTATATTAATTTCATAATATTTTTGGGTTGTCTCCTGTGATTTCAAATGTATATTGACCAACCCTCTGATCTGTGGCTGATACTGTATCAGAGATGTTATGTTTTTAGCAGAGATCAGATGTGATGTTGTTTTCCAATTCTTTTTTTTTAGAGTGTGCAGAGTTTTTATGTCCATCCATTGATGAGGCTAGCAAGACCTTCAAACAACTTCAGCCAGTAAGTATAACATTTAATAATTCCTATTTAAAATATATTTAGAATGTCTTAATTATCTGCTAAATTTTAGTTCTGCTGTACTTTATTCTTTATAGTCAGATCAGATCATCATATTTGTCAGTCTGTGTGGTTTGCAGCCTTTGTTGTTGGCACAACAGTTAAAGGAGTGTAACACCAAAGTCTTATGCAAACTGTAAACAGGCTATTGCATTTTTGGAAAAAAAATCTCACACGTGGTGGTAATGCGGCCAGGGATGCAAATGAAACCCTTATAATTTTTATAAAATATATAATTCACTTGGCCCACATGGTTTTCTGAATACTTCAATCTGATCATTCAGTTCAGACCACTAAAAGTGTTTTCCTCTTTTGTAGATTGCAACAAATGTGGTGGAATTTCTTCTCTGGACAGAATCCTCGAAACCCTTTCCTTTCGTCCTGGCCATGGGAAACATGCAGCAGACCTCTCAATCTTTTTTCTCAATCAGTCTCTCTGAATACGGAAGTGACTTAAACTGCAATTCGGCCAAGATGGCGACGGCACGCACCGCCTACTTTAAGCTTCAAAAATGCTCTTCACAAACCAATGGGTGACATCACAGACACTACTTGCATATTTTTTACAGTCTCTGGTTTAAAGGCATTTTAAGTGCTTAAAAAAAATAAATACCCCAGGCAATGTGCTTCTATGGGAATTCCTGTAGTCTGTCATTTTTCAAATGGATGAATCCCCTGCTGTTCGATTCCTTTGTACATCTTTGTTCGCGACGAGTAACTTTAATAAATGAAGTATTTTTAGTCAAATACATTCCATTCTGTGAAACTTAAAACATTTGTTCTTTAAAAAAACTTTACACATCTATGAATGATTTTACTTTTAATTTAACAATTACATTGTTTCTTTTTTACACTGCTGTAGTTTTGTTTATGTACATTTCAGTATTTCATATACTGTAAAATTACAAATTCTGTCTTAAATTCAAACGAATTGATTCAACCTGTTACATTGTTACTTCAATGTGCATAATTTATGATATTTTATAAATATATTTATACTTGGGTCAGTAAGCAGTCCTTTAAATGATTTTGCAACTTACAACTGTAAAAATGTAAGAGTTTGTAGTTATTTTGCAATCAAATAAACATTTATTTGCTGTTAACAATGGTCTTGATTTACAATAAAGCACATGATAAAGATAACCCAGCAAGAATAACCCAAAACCCAGAATATTAATCCCAT